>NW_019154188.1:445685-501359 GCF_002288905.1 Enhydra lutris kenyoni
GCTCCCCGCTGAGCAGAGAGCCCGATGCAGGGCTCCATCCCAGGACCCTGAGATCATGACCTGAGCTGAAGGCAGTGGCTTAACCCACTGACCCACCCTGGCACCCCAGGTGTTTGCCTTTGTGTCAAGGGTCTGTTTTTCCTTTTTTTTTTTTTTTTTAAATATTGTATTTATTTATTTGACAGAGAGACACAGCGAGAGAGGGAACACAAGCAGGGGGAGTGAGAGAGGGAGAAGCAGGCTTCCCACCAAGCCGGGA
This sequence comes from Enhydra lutris kenyoni, assembly GCF_002288905.1. NCBI lineage: Eukaryota > Metazoa > Chordata > Mammalia > Carnivora > Mustelidae > Enhydra > Enhydra lutris. The sequence goes on from NW_019154188.1 coordinate 445,945, forward strand.
GCCTGATGCGGGGCTCGATCCCAGAATCCTGGGATCATGACCCGAGCCGAGCCGAAGGCAGACGCTTAACGACTGAGCCACCCAGGTGCCCCTCTGTTTTTCCTTTTGTCCCACAAGATGACCTCTTGTTCTTACTAACACTTGTAAAAGAGAATAAAGATCTAGAAATGTAGCATGTAACCCTCTTGTTATCACGGTGACAAGCATATGCTTGGATCTGAACACACCCAGATAAGTTCTAAAGGGATGTTCCTCCCCTCCAGAGCTGGTTCTAGTGACCACGGGTCCATACAGATCCTGTAAAGCCTTAATTTCAATAATCTTGAAACTAAAGGGCCTCATTCACATGAAGAGGTTTTTTTTTTAAGGTAATTTGAGGTATGACTGACAAAAAAACTATGCATATTTAATATATACAAATAATGGGTTTGGATCTGTGAAACCATCACCACACTGTATGCCATGAACATATCCATCACCTCCAAAACTTTCCTCCTACCTTCTTAGTTACTATTATGTGATAAGAACACTTAAGATCTATCTTCTTGGCAAAAATTTTAAGTATACGATATAAACATGAAGGAGCATTTGGTGGTGGCAGCAAAAGTGATGGCTAGGTATTCTTTTTTTTTTTAAAGATTTTATTTATTTGACAGAGAGAGATCACAAGTGGACAGAGAGGCAGGCAGAGAGAGAGAGAGGAGGAAGCAGGCTCCCTGCGGAACAGAGAGCCCGATGCAGGACTCAATCCCAGGACCCTGAGATCATGACCTGAGCTGAAGGCAGAGGCTTAACCCACTGAGCCACCCAGGTGCCCCAATGGCTAGGTATTCTAATGTGTGTGTGTGCATGGGGGGCTTGGAGGCGAGCAATGCATGTGGCCTAGAAAGGAATAATTTTTGTTCCCAAGGACATATTGAGGCCCATCAGTTCTGGCTTTCTTGCCACAGGACAAAGCAAGAAGCAGCAACGGTGTATGCTACATTTAATTTGCAGAACTTATAAGACTCAGAAAAACAAGAAATGACAGAAACATCCAATTTTATCTCGGGAGAGCATGTAAATTATATTGCAGTATTCCTCTTCCTTTCTAAAGACCTTTGCTGGAAAGCCTGGATCATCTAGAAGAGCTGCCTGAGGAGGGGAGGTGGGAGGAGCCTCACGTCCACAGTCACTGGACTGGAAATTGGTGAATGCCACTGCCTTCCCCATGCGGGTTAGCAGCAATGCAGGTGCGGGGTGACTGGAAAAGCATCCTTCCTTGCTCACATCGGGGGCACTTGTTGGGTTATTTGTTTCTATTTTGGGCTTAAAATCAGTATGACCTATATATACACTTTTAAAAAGAATCAAAGCAAGAAGAAGGCAGTATTACAGACAGAGATTGGTGGGCTGTGGATGAAACCCAGTTTGAAGATTTTCACAAAGTGTTTCACAAGTTTTAGAAACTGGTTTTCAACTTAGAAATATAAGAAATTTTAAAAAATCATACACAAAAACCAACATTCCTGGTATTTACAAAAAAAAAAAAAAAAAAGAATTTCTGTCAATATTAAGACTCAGTCCCACACGGCACCTGCTACTGGTATCCAGTGGCCACTTCTCCCTCTGATGGGGTATGGACAGGCACTCTGCAATTTGTCACAGTCTTCTTCCCTCCCTATTGTTTACTCCTGGTATCCTCACTCTTCTGGGGTACCACCTAGCCCTGCAGGCATTTGAACTTTTGTCCTCTGTCATAAACAGTGCTTAGATTAAAGGTATTTCAGAAGCAATAGAAACTTGATGAAGTTAATTAATTTCAGGCCTCTGAAGTTAATTAATTTCAGATCCGAAACAGGCCACCAAACCTCATCAATAAGAGTTCTATACAGTGAGAGACTAATTTTTCTAGTAGTGGCCCAAGACCAAGGCTCAGAAATCATCTCCCAGCACCTCTATCTGCTCAGAGCCTAGGTCATGGTGTTGGTTCGAAGTAAGTGGAGCAGATGCACTTTGCTATCCTTGCTTTACGGATGAAAAACTGAGGTTCAGAGAGGTTAAGTTACTCACTTCAAGTCACCCAGTAAGGTAATCACAATTGTCTGTGTATTCTGAGAATCCAAGCTCCTCTCTTAGTCACGACGACCCCACTGCCTCTGCTGTTATTTACCTAAAATGTTTCTGTAAATTGAATGAATGCAAAAAAGAATGTATCTGTATTTTATTATAATAGAATCAATTCTATTCTTTTGTAATGGAAACTGGTATAATTTGTCATGGATTGGCAACTCTGAATGCAATGTGGATAGATCTTCAGGCATATACATTCCTAATTTTCTCTCATTCACCCTTCCCACCTTTCTCCCTCCCCAACTATCTCTGTACTTCCTACAGAGAGAGAACGACAATGCCAACAGCTGGTAAATCCCCAGGGTAATCATGGTTCATTGCAGATGAAGATAAGTTATTTTCAGTACATATGTTTTGGGTGTTGAAATAGAGACTTCCTCCATGGGTCTTCAGATATTGCCATTTCATTCTGTTGGCAAAGAGGGTGAAGCTAGGGCTCCTATGTAACATGTCTGGCTTCCAGCAGATCTTCTGAGGATACTTGTGGTGTGAAGTCAAGATCAGGTGAGCCTGGAGGGAGTGTCATTTCCTGAAAGCTGAGCACATATTTCCTGACCTTCATATGCTACTTTAGTTGAGAGAGAGAGAAAGAGAGAGATCAGTAGAGATTGGAGGAACACATTCAAGCCACTTTGAGCACCTGCTGTGACTAGCATTGGGCTGGGTGCTGTTGCCAGGGTGGGGAAAGACAAGTTCTGGGTCTCAGGCTTGTGGAACAGAATTCTCAGACTTCTGGTATCCAGAGCTGTAGCAGGTCAGGTCAGAGAAGAGAGGGGTTAGGATATATGCCGTGGAATAATAGGACTTATATAGCCTAGAAAGTTAAATTTAGAGTGACCAAGATAGCAGAAGCAAAAACCTGGAGGGGGAATCAGTCAAAATGCTTTGCTATAGTCACAGGAATAGACGACATTACTCCAGGTGGTCCTTCCTGTCCTGGAGCCCCATGTTCTAGAGCCACAGACCTTGTGTTTGGTCATTTGCCAGCTTGAGAACTTGAACTGGCTCAAGCAAGGAGACTGTATTGGTTCATGTTAACCGGAAAGCCCAGAGTATGTGGCTTGGGAACAGCTAGCTCATGGCTCTCAGAGAATGTCACTAGGGCTCTCTCCTGTTCCACTTTCCTCTTCATTTCCAGGCAGGTGTGCCCTGTGGCATCCTTCTGTACCATTCAGGGGAAATGCACTTTCTTTTCTAATGGTTCCAGACATCTGTGGGCTGAAGTCCGTTAGCTCTGATGGCTCACTCAGGCCATCTGTCCATCCTGAATCAGTGACCTGGGCAGGGAAATGCAGGGTCTGGACTGATCAAGTTTGGCCATGTACCTGCTTTGGAATCCAAACTGGAGAGAGACTTCTCAAGGCATGTGGGATGAGCATAGGGAGGGTGAGTTTCCAGCAGAGCATCTGTTACCAGAAGGGCTGGGTTTGCTGGGACACTGTAGACCCCAGAGCATTATTTTGTAGCCTCAAGGAAGGGGGTGTGAAGGGAGGATCCATACATGGTAAAGAAGGGTAAACCGTGAAGTAGGCAGGTACTTGGAGGTGGGTATGTTCTGTGGAAGGACTTGAGGGCCAAGATAAGCTTGATAATGTGCTCTGACAATGCACCAAAATTGTTAGGTGCAATTCTCCCCTTCCCTTCACTCCATGAACATGAAAATGGCCAGCTCTGTAAGTGTAACTTTCCAGGAATGTTGACCTTTAGTGAGTCCTTACAGTCGCCTCTTAAGGCCATGGCCACCCTGCCTGGTTGCAGTGAAAACTTCCTCCCACCACTGACATGGGAAACCTTTGTTTCCTATGACTTCTTTCTTTCTTCCTTTCTTTCTTTCCTTCTTTTTTAGGATTTTATTTGTTTATTTGACAGACATCACAAGTAGACAGAGGGGCAGGCAGAGAGAGGGGGGGAGGCAGGCTCCCTGCTGGGCAGAGAGCCCGATGTGGGGCTCAATCCCAGGACCCTGAGATCATGACCTGAGCCAAAGGCAGAGGCTTAACCCTCTGAGCCACTGAGGCACCCCTTCTATGGCTTTCTAAAGAGGACATTAAAACAGCACTTGAGGCAGGTCAGAGAGAGGAGGATGGGGAGGTTCCCCACATTCCTTCAAGAACAATCTTTGGACAAGTCTGTGTTGCCTCTTTCCTTTGCTGTGTGACCAGAGGCAGGATTCTTAACCACTCTGAGCTTTGGTTTCCTCATTTGTGAAATGAGAATAACCATGACGTCTAATTTGTAAAGCTATGGCAATGGTTAATGTAATGTATACAGAATGTCTGGTGTGTAGTTGGTGCTCAGTAGGTGGCAAGCGTGTTTAGCCTGCACTGTTAAGAATGTTGGGTGAAGAATATTCCAGCTATGGTGCTTTGGCTAGAGCTTAAGGATCTTCCCTTAATCGAGGAAGTCCACTGTGGTCCAGCTTGCAGGCTCTGACTCTGGTGTCCCAGGGGCATCTTGCAATTAGCTTCTTCTCTTGCTTTCTTCTTCAACCCAAGGAAGGAGCTGTCTCGGGTGCTCAAGCTAGCTTTGAGCCACCCACTGGAGTGGAAGCCACAGAAATGAGCCATGCATTTGCCTTCTAACCGAGCCATTTTGCTAGTAGCTGGACTCTATTTTGAGTCCAGCTGAGTGGCCTTGCTATGCTGAGTCAGCAGAAAAGAACATTATGCCTGCCAGGCTGCTGGCATTCATGGCCTCCTTCTCAGCTTTGCCTCTCTGCCCAAACATAAGGTCTGTGGCTCTAGAACATGGGGCTCCAGGACAGGAAGGACCACCTGGAGTAATGTTGTCTATTCCTGTGACTATAGCCAAGGGGAAGATTTACTTCTAGCTTCAGAGGTGTTCCTTTCCCTTCAAGGTCCCCAGAGATCTCAGGATCAGTCCCCTAAATAAACCTGAACTTTCTGTGCTTCCAGTCCTTCCCCTCAAACAGAGACAGCCTGGTTTTCTCATCCTTTTGAGCTTCTGCCTCTGAAATGAGGAGCCCCGCAGGGTCTTCTCCATGCAATGAACACTGAGTCCTCACTGTAATGAGAGTTACCCCTCTCTGCTCTCCCAGATCCCCGCTCCCCTCCTGGAGCTCATACTGGGCCCATCTCCTTCCTGTAGGAAGCCTTGCACGCATGGAGATCATCCCAAGAAGATTTCACACCAGGCAATGTCTCCAGAAGGATTTCTCTTAGGACTTCTCCTCAGGGAGTTGTTCTTGTGGAACTCTTACTGTCTGGAGCTCAGCTCTTGGATGGGCACCATGGAGGGAGCTGAGCAGAGCAGGACAGGCCCCGGCACCCAAGGACGGCCAGTCTCACCAGGAACCAGTAATGAGGGAGGAAACTCGCCAGTGAATTTACATTGAATTTGAATATATATTTGCATTTACTTTGCCAAGGATGTGAAGTTGAATCCCCAGGCAGTTTTCAAACTCAACATTTCAGGGCTGTCACCCTTAAGATTGCAATTTCCTTTTTCTCTTCTCTGCCTTCTTACACACTGATGTTGACTCTGTGATTCCCATTGTGAAAGCAAAGCAGGGAAGGGAGAGGAAAGGGACAGTACTGAGAGGGCAGGGGCATGTGGAGGAAGAGGGCTGAAGTCACCGATCCCATCCTTAGGAGTGGGCTCCAGCCCCTAGGGACCAAGGCTTAGACCCCCTAGGGACCAAGGCTTAGAACTCTTCAAGGGCTTGGATCTGTGCTACTGATTCAGAGACTCATTGAATGGCTATTTACTGAGTAGCTACTGTGCGCTGGGCCCTGCCCTCAGGTTGCCTGCAGCCTGGTGAGAGACAGATTCCTGATGAGGAGATGTTGGTTGAGTCTGTATTGGAAACCTCTGCTGAGCCAGGGAAGGTACAAAGATGGCAGGAGGTGGCCAGTCTCACCCGGCTGGGAGGTGTGGATTGTGGAAAGCTTCCTAGAGGAGCTAATGCTTGAGGTGAGCCTGGAGGGATGACAGGGTGTCCTCCAGGCAGGCAGTGAGGAGAAGAGCATCACAGTGGCAGAGCAGCCTTAACCAAAGCCTGAGTGTGTGGAATAACTATGGAGTGTGGGCAGGCGTAGCCGAATGTGTGAGATTGGCATTAAGGAGAAGGTGACGGCAAGCCTGGAAGACAGGTCAGATCTTGAAGGGCCTAGAGAGGACCCTTTGAGGAGTAGACGACTTCAACAATGGATGGCAGGGGTCCATCGGACGGGCTTCAGCAGGGGTGTGATGTGGGCAAATTTGCATGGCGGTCACTTTGTCATCTGGCTTTTTGGGAACCAGTCCCTCTCCTCCAACCAAAGTTGAGCTTCTGAAGGACTGGAGCTGTGAACATCACGTGAAAATTATCCAGGGAGCCCTGGCATTTGGGTGGCCTTCAATGAAAGTACAGCCATATGCACTCAGTCAGCGCCGATGCATGTCCAGGGGTGCAGGGCGATGCTGGCTGGCCGAGAGCCACACTTGGCCGCTCAGAGCTGGCCGATGACTATGTGCAGGAGGAGGCCACTGCCTTCAGCCAGTGCAGCCTCACAGCAGAGGGCAGAGGCAGGAGGGATGGAGGGCTCAGGTGAACAGACCACCTCTGAGGCCAGAAGGCTGCCAGAGTGGGAGCCCAGAGATGACGGTGAGTCAGAGCAGCAAAGGTGACTGGCCCTGGAGGAAAGTGGGGTTAATGGGACAATCACTCTCCTCACTTCTCAGCCCATTTCTAAGCCATTCACAGAGCTGAGTGTTGGGCTCCTGATTCCCTACTCCCACCCTCCTCAGCATAAATAACCCAGGAGAGGCGATCAGAGAAGCCAGGCCTCAAGCAGTGTCAGGGGGCCACCTGGGGAAACAGAATAAAGCAGGGGGCTGAGAGCGCTTTAACAGCACTGGCATTCTAAGTGCAAAATTATGCACCATCCCTGGTCGAGGTGGACTATTTTTGTTATATTCATCTTTCATTGCAAATTGCCTGCTATTATTGCTAGAAATTTGTTTTGGTAGTTCAGGATGTTGGGTTTTATTTAAAAGGATGGGATAAAATAAGAAATAAGTAGAAATTACTAATGGACACAACTTTTTAAAAAATATAAAAACTGGACTGAGCTGACAGTTAAAAAAATAACAGCCTAGCAGGTGTAGGGCTGTCTTCTCCTTCTGTGTGCAGTTGTCCATGGGATTCGTCATAAACTATTAATGTCCCCCTATATCAGACAAGGGGAAGGTGAGAAGTCAGTTTGATGCGGGGTTTCCCTAAGTGTGCTCCGTGGGGCTGGAATTGTAGGTTCAGTTCTTCAGGACGCATCGCGCCCTTTGGGCCTCTTTCCTGCTCTTGGAGAGCCACACTGACCTGAGCACAATTATGCCCAGTCTGCACCCAGCTCCCACTCAGAAGGGTCCTGTGCTTGCTGTGAGTCTCTGTGATTGTCTTGCAATTCTCATGAATTGTTGAACCAAGAGCCCCGTGTTTTCATTTTGCACTGGGCCCCACAAATTATGTAGCTTATTCTGACCACATTGAAAGCTGTGATGACCTGTAGTAAAGAAGTCCATCTAAGTTTGCTCAACACATCATTTCCCAAAGTTGTCTGAATTTGAAACATTATTTTAAAAGGCCATCTATTAACGACCTGTGAAATCCGTGTCCTGTAGAAGACACTTTTCAAAAGGCCACAGTAACTGAGAAATATATTACTGCAGAGAAAGCAGCTCAGAAATGGGCTGATGGGAAGATGGAATCTGAAGTTCCTGAAGTTAATCCTAGTTCTTCCAGAAGCACCAATCCTCGGACCCTAGGGCTTCCCTGGGAGGGGAGGTGGGGGTTGGGGGCCCTGAGTAGAGTCGGGAAAGCTGAGCTCGGACCAGACCCAAGCCTGTGTTTCCATCCTTGCTCCCACTATGGCCACATACTCACTCAGGCTGCTCCAAAATGTGGGTCGCTGTAACTGGAAAGAAAAAAGTCTAATGGTTATCTGATGTCATGAGGGCAAACAAGTTGAGTTATTTCTATGGTTCTGTTACTTGTTTAACTCTTAAACTGTCTGTTGGGTTGTGTAGTCTGGCCTCCTGGACCTTCAACCACCTTCAGATAAGGAGGCCAACTCTGCTCCCACCAGAGGCAGGTGGAACTCCACTAAGGTCCCATCTGGCTGGAGGGTAGTAGGACATGCCCTCTGGGGCCTGTTCAGCTATCACCGGCCCACCTGGGAATTTCAGCTGGCTCCCCTGCCCTGCCTGGGGACAGTAGTTCTTCCCACTTCCGGTCCTGTTCTTCATCTGTGAGCTGGAGCCATGCCTGCCTTCCAGGGAGTTCTCTTTTGGAACTTGCCTCACACAGGACCATCCATGGCATCCTCTGATCACAGGGGGAGAAGGCACATTTCACTGGCGGCAACCCAGCTGAGCCCACCTTCCCCAGACAACCTCTGTTCTCACCCTCGTCAGACCCCTTCTTGCCTCCACAGCTGCCTTGCCCAAACCATGTCACATCCACATGTCCAAAATGAAGCTTGCATTCCCCAGTGAGATGTTCAAACCCACTGGTGATGCAGTCCCATTCAATTCTTCCAATCCCATTTCGCACCATTCATCCTGTAGCCCACGAATTCATTGCATGCTGTTTCCTTCAGCAGCTATGTACCTTCTCCCTACAGCTCAGGCTGTGCTTTCCTCTAGGAAGCATCTGTCCTGTGCCACCCTCTCTGTGCACCAAAGCCTGGCCCAGTTCCAGTGTCTTCAGGTCCCTGAAGATTCTCCCCACCCTTTAGCTCAGAACCGAGTCTCAGGCACACTCCTAGGCACTGTCTGGGCTTGGGCTCCCTAAAAAGCAGATCCTGGAGCAACAACTTGAGTGCAAGTAGTTTGTTTTGGACATAATCCCAGGAAGTGGGGGAAGAGAGTCAGGGAAAGGGAGAAGAGTCAGTAAGCATGTGTGAAGGAGCAGCTGGCCACTGGGCACCTAGGGCTCAACTTTCCGGGTCCGTCTGAGAAGACACACAGGATCATCCTGTGGGAAGACCAGGAGGGTGAGGCTCTGCCCCTCGGTGACTGAGGCTGCTCTCAGGGAGGGGGCTGCCCTGCACCTCCGGTGGGGTGGGGGGGCAGGTGCAGCTGCGTGGCCCTTCATGGCTTTGAGAAGCCACAGTCCATCCTGGGCCGGGGATGCTGGCGAGCCCAGAGTGTCATCCACAGTAACTGTGCTGAAATCTGATGAATCTGATGGTCCCGGTGCAGCCCGGCAGCAGGGACAGACTTTCTTTGTCAAGTCTGTGTTTCTGCCGCTGGACTCCTGGAAATGGAAACCTGGCCGATCCCTCCCCGTGTCTTCTGGCACCCACTGTGGCACAGGCCCCATGGACCTCACCATGTCTGTCCGTTGGATGAATAATATCCCACATGCTTTTGTCCCCTCTACCTACTGTGTTGTGCTTCCCCGCTGCCTCGCCACACATTTGCCAACTGCATACATTTTGCCTGTGTCTGTCTCTAACTGCTTCCCAGCTCTGGGGCAAGGACCACCCCCAGCTTCTCTTATTCTGGCATGTTTCTACATTCCATGACTGCTGTAATAAAACTCACTCGTTAGAAATACAGGTCAAAAATCAATCAGGGGATGGAGCAGTAGAGAGGCAACCAAGCCTTAAGCTGAATTATTAACTGCTGCGTAGCACTCCTGTGTGAAGTCAGCCTCCTGGTGGCCAAAGCAAAGGAAAAAATGGGGTAAGTGACGTGCTTCTGGAAACTGGAGAGAACAGAAGAAATCATCTAGATTGCTGACTTTGGGCTGTCAGTGAGTGGGAGAGAGTGCTCGGAGGCTGCAGTAGAGAGGAAGGGACATCTGAAATTGCATATTTGATTGCTGCTGTGCAGAAAAGGGAAATATATTTTAGGTGACTGATTGTTGCAAAGATATTAATCAAATTAAGACACTGAATTATAATTGGTTGGAAGCATTTCTGCTAGAACATAAGCTAGTGCAGGCCAGCTACCTCATAGTTTCGGTCATTTAGCCTAGGAGGAGAAAATCAAATTCCCACTGAGGCTGGGTTGGGAAAAATGAGAATTGAAACAGGGTGTCTGTGATACAGGAGGGAGCAGCGGGGACTGTGGCAAACTGGAGACCTAAAGGGGCTGTCACTGCTCAGCCACAGGTGACCGCTGGCGTGTAGAGATGCAGGTTCCGTGTAGAGGACCAGACTTCTGGAAAGACATTGGAAATCTGAATTCACGTGACATCTTCCAATTTCTTAAATATTGGCAATTAATTGAAAATATTGCTGAGTGAGTCAAACCATGCGCTTGTCGGTCGCCCGTGTGCAGTGCACAGAAAGGAGTTGACTGGTCTCTTCAACCTTCACTCAGGAAGTCAGAATTCTCAAATGACCTCTGAGCAGTTGTGGTCTCTTATAGGAAAGGCAGTTGACATATTCAGGGCCTACTCTGCAAAACCTGGACTGGAGCTGGTCACTGCGTTTTGGTTCTCCTTGGGCATCATGTAAAGTTTGGCCATGCCAGCATCTCTTATGAGGGTTTGCTTGCCCCTCATGTTACCCTTTTATCTCCTGGCTTAGAATGTAAGCTCCTGATAGCAGGGACATTGCCCTATTCACCATCTGGCACATAGTAGGTGCTCAATAAACACGTGGTTAATGTAAGGATGAAATTCTCTTTCTGCATCCACATTGTGTTGGACACAGGGATTTTTCTGGAGTCAGTGCTCTAAGATAGGTGATTCGGGGTGAATGGAGGCTTGAAGTTTTATCTAAATAAAGAAGGAGGCTTCTCAATCGGCTGCCTGAGAAGGAGCCCGAGGGTAGGGAAATTGAGCCCTAGAGCATTCCAGATGCACCACCAAATCCACTAATCTTTGCAAAAATTGTCATAAATTCCCCAAGCTGCTTTGTGCGGGTTTCTGGGGGTGATAATTCCATGGCATCCCGCAGTGGAGGTGATGTCTCTGCCTAATGGACCTTAGTGTTATTATAGCCATTCTTGCCATTTAGCCTAATTTCCAGGCTCCTCCCTGCACTGTCTGCTCCCCAGCACTCACACCTGTAGTGGCCGCAGAGCACTGTCTCCTCCGGGCCTCCTGATTAATTCTTTGCAGGTATAAATCGATAATTATTATGCCTCCCATTAGTCATCTCTCCTCTGGGCTGCACAAATTTAGTTCTCCTGATAGCAATGAATCATGGGACAAAGTGTTCATTTGCATTATGTGCCAGCTCTTTCAATCAAACTCTGTTTTTACAACACCTCATTGCAAGTCTCCTTAACATCTCTGTTCTGAATGTTAAATTCAAAGCTCTAATGATACAGTCTGTCACCCCCACTCTCCCCTCCCCGCCTCCCTCCTGCAAAGCATGAGGTCTGCAGCACCTGGTGTGGGGAGGAGTGGGGCTGGATGCTCTTACTCACCTCACACTGGCCCCAGAGCCCAAGTAGGGAAGCAGATCCAGACTCACTCAAGAGCTGACAAAAATTGATAATAATGAGCCCATTTACATGAAAGAGACTCATTACCAAGCTAGTTACCAATACGTGGGGTTGCTGGATTTCTGCCAATAAATTGGATCTCCTGTAGTGAGCAATTTTTCACCAGCTTGTAGGAAATCTCTCCAGCTTACAAATACTTCAGGGAAATCATCTTTACAATAAAGGGAGCACAGCGAGTCTGCGGTTGTGTGTGTGTATGGATATGTTGGGGGGAGCTGAAGACATCACACAGACATTGTCATGATCCCCTAGCTCTCGGTTTCTTGCAGCATGGAGGTGTGGTTGGGACTGCTTTCCATGAAGGCCCCAAAATGACTCCTTGATTTTCAGTGCAATGGCCCAGGTGATACAGCTGTAAGGTGGAAGTGAAATGAGCATGGTTTGGGGGTGGCTGGTGCGATGTGGAATCCCGGGAACCTGAGACATCCCTGTGGTATCTAGTCATATGAATTGGACAGGGAGGGGAGACAAAGTTGTTGTATTTGGATCCAAGTGGGAAAAAAGCCCTTATGACAAAGGTTGCATTTTCATTACTTGGAAATTCCTTTCTTTCTTTTTTTTCTAAGATTTATTTATTTACTTACTTGCCAGAGAGAGAGAGAAAGAGAGAGAGAGCAAGAACAAGATAGAGAGAAAGAGAGAGAGCACACAAGCAGCGGGAGAGATAGGCAAAGGGAGAGGCAGACTCCCTGCTAAGCAGGGAGCCTGATGTGGGGCTCCATCCCAGGACTCCGGGATCATGACTTGACTTGAAGGAAGATGCTTAATGGACTGAGCCACCCAGGCACCCGGAAATTTCTGATGGAAGATGTCTTAGCCCATTCAGGTTGTTATGAAAATGTGACTCATAAACAAGAGAAATTTACTTCTCATGTTCTGGAGGCTGGAAGTTCAAGGTCAGGTGTCAGCAGGGTCAGCTTCTGGTGAAAACCTGCTCCCTGGTTCATACATGGCTGTCTTCCCTATGTCCTCGCACGTCAGAAGGGGCAAGAGAGCTCTCTGGGTCTCTTTAATAAGGGCATCTACCCCTTCATGAAGGCAGGGCCTCCCCAAGGTCCCACTTAATACCATCCCGTTAGGGATTAGGATCTTAACATACGGATTTGGGGGTGGGCACAAACATTCAATCTATAACTGAAGGTTATGGGTGTTGGACATGGTCAACCACAGGGGAATAATTTCATTCCATTCTTGTTTGTCTTGCTGTCTCATTGTGTGTGGACATGATTTCAAGGATCCAGAATGGAAGTCCTGTGCTTCTGGCCCTGTGGGTGGGTTCAGAGGACAGCTGCCTGCACCCCAAACCAAACCAAGCACTTTTTCATAAAGCTGAATCTTGAAATGCATCAGAGGGAAATGTGTCTGCATTGAGTGAAAGAAGGGTCACTTTGTGTCCTGAAGCAAGTTCGCATCACACGTAAAGTGCCGTGGCTCGTGTGTGTCTATAAACAGACTCTGCTTCAACCAACTGCAGCTTTCTCTGGGAAGGAGACTCATGTCCAGTGGGAGTCCAGCTCTGTCTCCTGGGTAAATGTTGGGACTAGAGCTCAAGACACAGATGTTGGTCTGAACTGAAGGGACAAGGCCTGCTGGTGGTGGGTGCCTCGATGGGCACCTAAGAAGTGACAGCAGGGGCTGATCATTCTTGGGGGAAATCAAGGAAATGAGGCCTCTTAGAAACCCCTGCCTCTTATTATGATTTTGTGTATGTGTTGTCTCTTCCCTTAAACCGTTGAATCCTTAGAGATGGGGGCTTTCTCTGACATTTGCTCATCCCGCATCTGCATGTAATCGGTATTTAAAACATGCCTCGTGACTTGTTGGATGCGTGGTTTGGAGCCTGGAGGTGTATGTCTTCTTCCTTTTCAGTGCCCAAGGCAAATGACTGAACTTCTCTTTCAGTTTTTCGTCCATAAGCTGAAAACAATCATGCCTTCCTTCCTTCCAGGGTTCGTAGAGATAATAGGAGCTGACATGCGCTAAAGCAGGGCATGGGGCCGGCCACCTGACAAGCACCTGAGGTGTCTTAGCAATCATGTTACTAGGTTGCCCCAAGTCTGCCCCAAGGTCCGAGACAGAAGAAAGATTCTTTCTGGGGAAACTGACTGGGGGTGGGGAGCGCCATTTGGCTGACTCTGTTGTATATTCTGGAATAATGGCTCTCTGGAGAGAAAACACTCACTCTCTTTGTGATGGTTGAAGAGGCATTGGTCAGAAGCAGGAGTGCCACCAAGAGCCAAAGTGTTGGTCTTGGTCAAACAGTGAGAGACAGCTCTAGCTTAGTCCACTTGTTCTCAGGGCACAGCAGAAAAGTAACTATCTAGCCAGCTGTAGTAGAACCAACAATTTAGACACTTGGCTTTGGTTGGGTATGTCAGGTAAAGAATGCGAACTAAGTAGCAGCTCGGCGTGACCCGAGGGTTGGAGGAGTGAGTGGCTTGGTTTCTGTTCCAGGGCCATGTTGTGGGGTGGCTGGGATTAGGGAGCATGTGACGCCTCAGATGGTGGGCGAGCCTGCCTCTGCCTCTGGCTTGGGTGGTGTGCCTCTTTAGGCCAGTGATCTGCCCTTTCCAGGGCTCAGTTTCCTCATCTGTGAAATGGGAGTAAAACCACCACTTCATAGACCTTGTTAGATGGTAAGCCACAGGGTTGGAGGGGCTGTGCAGGAGCTGGCTGTATGCCCCAGGCAGATTCTCCGGCCTCCGCTTTAGCTTTCTCCTACCACCAGAGACATTCGGAGGGCTGTGAGCTTCCAGGTATAGAGCACTTAGAACAATGTCTGGTTCATAGAAGTCCTCAGCAAAGGAGCTCTGTAATGATTATAAGTATTCAAGGAAGGGCCCAGGTCCGTCCTAGCCCAGAGGTGAGGTCAATCCGGGGCACAGCTGCGGACTGGGGAAATCTGCCTGGGGACCCCCACTGAGCTCTCCATGCAGAAGCCAGACACTCTGACTAGACGTTCAAGGTTTTAACAGTCATAAGACAGAACACTTGGTTTTGGGATATCAGGGTGCAGAGGTGGTCTACGAGTAGGGAAAAGCCCATATATCTCCCTGAAAAGAAGGTAGGGTGCTATTATGCTGCCTTCATGGGAGAATACACTTGAGGTTCTTAGCAGGGTCACACATGAGGTTAACAGCAGAACTAGGATCTTAACCTGCCTCGTGAAGCCAGTTAGCCTTTTGGTGTGTCTCTATCCAGATCCTTGGTGCAGGAGTGGTTTCCCCTTCGTGGGGCCAAGCCCTTCCTGCCAGCTCACCACCCTCCCAGGGAAAGCTGAGGCTCGTGGCCCATTCCTGGAAATCACTGTGCCTCCAGCATTTGCTTCCCAGGGACCTCGTTCTCTGGGCTTCATGAGCCCCTCGGTGTAGGCTGCTGAATCAGGCCTCACATGCCCTCTTTAGCTGTTTCCTGTAAGTACCAGAAACACAAATTTCTGTGTGTCACACTCCTTCCTGACCCGGCAGCCACACCCTGGAGGCCCTCCCCGGGCCCAGGCTTCCCCTGGATACCTGTGGCTGGATTTATGGCTTTCATCCCTGTCACTTCAGGCTGGAGGGAACTCTGGGCAGCTGCACCCATGCCAGGATTTGCAGTGACCCCACAAAGAATGGTTCGCACAAGGGCCTTTTATATGGCAACTTGGACGGTCTTTTCTCTGTTTTTAGATTAACGGCAAAGTTCAAAATGTTGCTGGGTAAATTCTTGGTGATCTTCTAAGCATCTAGACGTTTCTCAGACTCTGAGGAATGTGTAGATTTAAATACATTTAAAGTTTCCCTTAAAAATGTCTCCTGCCTCTCCCCTGGCACTTTCTGTTTCTTTAGAATGGGACAAAGGCCTCCTTCATGTGTAATTCCTAACCTGGGGGAGGCACCTGGGCTCTTGCACTGGGCATTTTTCAACATCTGCTTCTCACGAGGGACTGGGCTTGGGCCTCCCTTACCCAGATAGGAAGGAAGTCACAGTTGACGGGGAGAGAAATTGAGAGGAAAGCCACATTGCAGCCTTATTCACAATCGCCAAGATATGGAAACAACCCAGATGTCGGTTAGAGGATGAACAGATAAAGATGTGGTACGCACCTCTGCACCTTGACCCCAGTCTAGCCTCCTGTTCAGGCAGGAGAAAGAAGGCGAACCTAGCATTTGTGACAATGTGGATGGGCCTTGACGGCAGTACACTAAATGAGACAAGTCTGACAGACAAAGACAAATATGCTATGATATCACTTAGATGCAAAATCTAAAAAAAGCCAAACTTGTAAAAACAGACAGTAAGACCAGGGTTACCAGGGGCTGGGAGGTGGGGGAGATGGGGAGATGTTGATCAAAGGGTACAAACTTCCAGTTATAAGATGAATACGTTCCAGGGATCTAATGCACAGCATGGTGATTGACCGATAATACTGCGTCCTTGAAAGTTGCTAAGGAGAGTAGATCTTAAATGTTCTCGCCACAAAAAATAACAAAAAAACAAAAACAAAAAAAAAACAAAAAAAAAAAACAAAACAAAACAACAACAACAAAAAAAACAAGGAGTTATATGATAGGATGGAAGTATTAGCTAATGCTAAGGTAGTCATCATTTTGCAATATCTGAATGTATCAAATCAACTCGTCGTATACCTTACATGTACACAGTGCTCTATGTCTACTATATGCCCATAAAGCTGGGAGAAAAAAGAAATTCTTGACAAAGTAATAAAGATTATTAACTTTATTTTAAAAAGAGAGAGAAAACTTTCAAAGGTGCTGATGGCTCTGTTGCAGGTGGTGCCTCTTTGGCACTGAAGGCAGAGATAGAGAGAGAGGTGGGCATGGGCCTCCTTCCACAGTTCAGTGATCTTCTTCCCAATCTAGAATCTTCCTTCCAGCCCATTCGGGGGTTCCTCTTACTTCCCAGGACCTGGGTCTCCCTTTCTGCACCACTTGGTTTTAGGATTGGTGCCCCAGGGCTCCCCGTGCTTCTGTGACACATGCTAGTGGGGCACATGCGGGTGGTTTTGGGGACCACGGTCTTCTGTCTCCGGCCCTTCCTGGGACTTTGTGGGGCAGTCAGGCCAGCCAGAAGGGTTGGCCTTATGGGGCGAGGAGCAGAACGGGGAGAGGGGACCGGATATGGGAGGAAGGCATGAACATGATGACCACTGCGTTTCTCACAGTGGAAACATCCGGCCCCTCAGGATCCTCCTGCCAGATGCAGCCTCTCAACACGCAGACGTTAACCAGGCTCTGGGGAGCATGCAACCGACAAATACACTTAATTTGTGCGGCACAGGGAAGAGCCGGGTGCCTCTCCCTCGGCCTCCCTGGAGTTCCTTAGGCGCTGGCAAGGCACTGAGCCACAAGCCTCCGAGAGCTAGGAACTCCGTCATTTATCTAAATTAGTGGTTCCGTGTCCCTGTCATTCTGAGCCTTTCAGTGGACCCACGCATTTCCTCAACTTAGAGGATGAGACAGAGTAAGAGCTGGGAAGGAAAGGAGTTTGGACACATAAATGCAGGAAAATTAACACTTTTCATCCGGAGACCTACCGGCTCTGAGGCTATAGGTGTGTATTTAGTTAATTAACCAGAAAAATGTCCACAGTGTCTCCTTGCAGCTGCACTGCTGCTGTCACAGGAAAGTGGGCGCAGACCAGAGACAAAGGCCACTGGACAAGCAACTCTGTGTACACCACAGCCCTGGCCTCGGAAGGTGTCTCTCCAATGCGATGATTATTTGGAACAAACCGGGCTTTCCTAGGGGCCGGGAGCGGGCAACCCTCCCTAGCCGGGGTGGTAAGGTGAGGGGTGGGGGAGGGGGAGCCTGGAGACCCACCAGCCTTGGCTCTGCTTCCAGGGCTGCTCTGCTGGCCTTGGCTGCTCTCTGGGGGTAATTTCCCTATGTTTACTGCAGACATCTGCCGCTCTGAGGGAGACTATTTAAATACAGTATGTCACCTTTAACTGCTTGCTAATTGAGCAATGCTGTGGGACTTCTTGATGATCAATGCCACATGCAATTGCTTATTTAGAGAGAAATCCAACTCTGGACACTCTCTGGGAAGGCTGATCGGTCACTGCTAGCCGCTGTTTTCAGAATCAGGAAAGCCGCTTACGAAACAGTAGGGAAAAACTAATTTTCACCAAATCAGTAAAAATTAAGAGAGTGAGTTGTTAATGGAAAACTGTTTTCCTTCTTCTAAGTTCCAAAACAGAAAGGTCCAGAGCCCTGGCATGCTTTAATCCCAGTGGCCTTTCAAGGTCTGTTAGAATGCGGTCTTCCAGGTGGCTTGTTCGCTGAGATCAAGTCTTCACCACAGTGAGTGAAACTCCCAGCTTTTAAAAGACCCAGGTTCCATCTTTAACTCTTCATCCTGTCTCTGAGAACTGAAGTTGTGCCTGTGACTGAGGATGGGGGTGAAGCCACCTCTGGGGACTGCCCCGCCTCTGCCTGGTCCGTGAGAGGACCCTTCACTTGAGAGAGAGGCCTCTTCAGGTCTGCTGTGAGACCCTCAGAGAGGCTGGTTCCTCTTCCACCGAGCCCAGGATGTGGCCTTCTGCATGCCACCCTCCCGGGCAGCACCCCGAGAGTAGTAGCTGGAGCTCAGAGAAGGGCGAATCCTGGAGCGAAGTGCCCAGAAGACACTGCCCAAGTGAGTTGCTCTGGGCAGCTGGGGAGATGGGTCATTGGCAGGGAACAGGTGAGAGTATGTAGGGAGGGCTCAGGCTTACAGGCCGGGCAGGGTTTGCTGGAGAGTCAGTCAGGCTAATTCCTGCCATTCCATGCAGGGGAGGTCCTGGAGATTGGCAAAGCAGCTGGGGGTACTCAATGACCTCATCCTCTGGGCCCCGGGAGGCCCCTGGGGCTGGTGAGCAGGGAAGTGAGGAAATTGGCGGTGGCTCTGGATGACTGACTATCTAATTCATTCTGGGGGGTCAGACTCCAAAACAAGGACAGAAACTCTATCAGCAAACAGTGGGGAAGAAAACCACAGGCAGCAGGAGCCCCGGCCAGCCTCCCACGAGTGCCCTGCACGCCACTGCTGTTCCTACCACAACTAGCCTCATCCCCCCACCCCAAATGGGACTCAGATTCTCCAAGCCCAGCTGCCTTTGGACTCCACTTATTTCTTACTGGGAGACAGTGCTTTTAATTTCCAGCTCCCCCACCAACCTTGAGGAAGCTACTTAACCTCCCTGTGCTGCAGGTTTCTCCCTGGAAGGGGAACGATGATACCTCCTTTGCAGGGCTGCGAGGGTAAATGAGGGGGCTCTGTACAGTGTAGGGCACAGAGTAGGTGCTCAGTGAATACCAGATCCTCTTCTTACCAGATCATTTCAAACCATTATCTTTTTTTAAAATTTTGATTGAGCATATCACTCAAAATATTTCACCAAAATTGAAAAAAAAAAAAAATCAAAACCTATGTAATCACCAGCCTACGTGGTTGCATTAGCCTGTTATTCTGTCGTCTTTTCTCAATAAACAGATTGTCTTCCTCTCTCTTTCCTTTCTGTGGACAGATCTGGAGGATTTGCAATGTGCAAAGCAGGTGGATTGATTGGTTATTGATCAAGAGTGAATTATGACCCCTTCAGGTAAAAAGTTTCCCATAAACACAATTTAGTAGCTGCTGCTGCCAGCCTCAGCAGCCCAGGGACGGTTGTCTCAGGACTCCTGCAGTGAGATAATCAATACTTTATATTAGTATTAGCTGCACAGATGGCTTTATCCCACGGCTCTTCAGAGGGTTGAAATGGGCTCCCTGCGCTTCCTAATGTGGGAACAGCAGAGATCTCTCGGGTTTAAGGACCACCTGCATGAGGCTACAGAGTGGGGGGAGCAAGAGAGCCCTGAGGGTCCCAGTTCTGTCCCTTATTCTTACCCCTTTCTCAACTTTTTGTCTGTAAAATGGAATTTCTCCTCTTCATTCTGCTTCCTTCTCATGGCTTTTGCATCACTGGGGATAAGGATGGATATGAAAGCGTTTCTGGAACGCTGAGGCCTTACTAACATGTTTATTTCCACTTCCTTCCACTCCCACCCCAAATGCTCTAAAACAGACCTTATTTTTTCCTGGACATGGCAACAGCTTCCAGACAGCTCTTTTTGCTTCCCAATTCTTTCTGCTACTGCTCCTCCCATTCCACAAAATACCTCCCTGGCTCCACTCCGCCCCTTCTGCAAGTCAGTGTCAAAGTCATGTTCCTAACACAAAGTTCCAATCAAGCCCTTCTCTCACTCCACAACCTTCAAGCCTTCCTGTGTCTACAGGTTCAAGTCCAGGCTCCCCATTTGGGCATCTAGACCCTTCAAGAGAGCCTCATCTTTCCAGTAACAGTTGTATCTCAGCTGTGCCCTTCCTGCCTATGTCTCAGCCCACGGGAATGGCCCATGCCTCCTATAGCTATGCCCATTTGTTTCTGGCTTCCATTCTCCTCCTGGGTTCTGGGCTCCTGAGGTCAACACTCAGCCTTAGGACTTTGTGACTCCATCTCCCAAAAGCCACCCCTGTGTCCTCTGCCCAGTGCCTGGACATAGTGGCACAACAGACATAGTTTCTGAATTAAAAGAAATCCAACTGAATTGAGAGTAAGATGTCCTTCCACATATGTCAACTGACATAAGGTTATTCAACCAATCAGTTCTACCATCAAGGTAGCATGTGCCTTGGCAGTTGAGGTGGTGGGTGATTTCAGAAAAATCAGACATGACTTTGGAACAAGGCTATCCTGGGGCCAAAAGGAAGTTGGTGGAGCTGGTCAAGATTCCCTTTCTGCCTCTTCATGTGTCCTCTGAGGCAGTGTGCCCAACAGGCATCTCACCTTCCTGCCTGCTCAGCACCTTTTCCTCCTTGGTTTGATGACTTTCCTGGGGAGTCACACCTCCCTGGCACTCAGTGAAGATGCTTGGGAGGGGCTGACCTCTTTCCTTGACCAAACTCTACTTGGGGTCCTCCAAACTCTCCTCTCAACTAGGCTCTGATTTTGGGGTTTTAATGGTCATCTTTGTGTTGTCCAATTTTAAAAAGAATCCTGCTTAGTTGGTTTAACCAGAATCTTCCATCCTTGATATTTAATCAGGCCCATTGGCCTCCAGCTTCCCCCAAGTGATGTCTAATCCCTCTGGCCTGCCTTCTGAAAAATCCTGCTGGAGTAGGTTGGTTTAACCACCCCACCCCTGATGCTCCTCTTAGCAATTTTCCATCCACTGACTCCTTGACTGCTCCTTGGCTATAAATTCCCACTTTTCCTTGTTGTATTTGGAGTTGAGCCCAATCTCTCTCTTCAACTGCAAAGCTCCATTGCTGTGGTCCTTATACATATTGCTATGGTCCTGAATAAAGTAAATGCTTCGACAAGCATCATGAATAATTTTTTCTTTAACACCCCTCTCTGCGCCTTGGCCCCAGTCTAGCCACCAGCTGCCAAATTGCCCTGGATGCAGGGGGTGAGGGTCATCCACAGGTAGTTATGTAGGTCAAATGGGGTCAGTGCAAGCCTTGTGCATCTGGAAGTGCAAGGGTCTGGAAGGGGAGGGTTTCTAGGGAAGACATGAGCTACACAACTCTCCCACCAGGTCAGAAGATTCTACCATGGAGGAAATCCACAGCGGAAGGACACTGCCAAGAGATGGAGTTGGACGGAGCCCCATGACATCGTTTGAGCTGCTGTATCTCTGCTGTGCCAGAATGTACTCCTAGATTTTTCAGTTTTATTTGCTAATAGGTTCTCCCCACCCTTTTTCTTCTGTGAAAGCCATAATGAGGTGGATTTATTTCAGATCCAACCAAAACTGTCCCAGTGCTAGTTTTCTCTATAGATGCCACACCCTAAAGAACCTAGTACGAGGGCGACATCACCCAAGACCATCCCATACTTGAGGCTTAACTCAGCCATCCAACAGGTCTTCTGACTCCCAGTCTGTGTTACACAGACGAAGCCTCTCAAAGTTTCTCTTACAAAGCAATGAGTCATAGATGTTGGACTTTAAGTTCTCTGTGGATGGTGGAAGGAGACCCCGGATGCCTTATGCCCCTTGGCCATGTGCTAGTCTAGGAGAACAGCTCTGTTCCCAGGAGGTCATGCGGACAGTGCAGCAATGGCACTAGCCTTGGGCAGAGGTATGACCAGAGCCCTCCACATTCCTTTGCTAAAGACTATTCATTTCCCTTAAAAACAGCTTTTCTTGTCCCCTTACTACATCCCTGCAATAAGAAGCTTACAAAATGCCCTACTGGAAATGGTTCTTATGCAAATGCTAGCCAAATTATGGAGCCCTGTTCTTGCAGGCAGCAGTCAGAGGAGGACATCCCTGATCAGACCTGCAGGAGCAATGTGAGAAATTTTACTGACTTTGCCAGAAACTGAGAGTCACTAGGATGTACTGCAGGGCAACGAGGGGGGTGAGTTTGAGTCTTTCCTCTCTCTCATTTCCGTGCATGGACTTGGTCAAAAAGCGATGACCAGCAGGGTCTCAGGCATTCCGTTTTGAAGCCCCCGTCAGTGCGATGCTTCACCGTTCCGCTACCTGTTCCCTGCCTGCTGCAAGCCCTTCCCTGCAGGCTGAGCTGGCAATAAGGGAAAGGTCCCCACTAGGGTCCCTCATCTGGGGGCATGAGGAGAGAACCATTAAAGACTTATGACTCAGAAGCGCACACCTATCTACTAATCATGAAGAACTTGTAGGAAGAAAAGTAATATCCTCGACCTCTTCTTTTCCTTCCTGTCGCTCCTCTCTAACTTCTCTGTCCTTACTGGAGGGACAACAGAGAAGGCCCTGATCACAACTGTGGCTCTCGTGTCCCTGTGTGCAGGTGATCTGAGAGGAGCTGCGTGGGGCCTACACTGCTGATCCATGGCAGAATGAGGAGAAGAAAGTGTCTCTCACCATTTGCATGAATTCTGCTGAACAGTCGCTGTGCTCTGGGTGCAGTGCTCACCACTTTGCTGTAAAGATGAGGGACTATTTACACGGAGCATGTCGGTTTCCCTGGAAGCAGAGTCCCAGATGGAGATTCTTGTGTAGGCGTTTTACTGAAGGACAGCTCTCAGAAGAGACCTGTGGGAGAGAGAGGGGAGCAGGCTAGGACCAGGGGATGGCCACACTCAAGTCAGCTGATCTCACAGGGAGCTCAGAAGTGTGACCATACTAAGAGTTCTCTGCCCCTTGAGGTAAGGGAGCTGGGCTTTCCTTGCCCCCTATCTCTGACTGCGAGTCACCCTGGAGGGTGGCCCATGATCTCCCAGGCATCTCTGAGCAAGGGACGATCCCTGGATAGGGGTAGCTGTGAGCTGTGAGCAGCCCCCACTCACAGCAGCCACAGCAGGGGACCGGTGCAAGGTCTGGTGAGCGAGGGGAGTGAGGCTGTGGGAGAGGGGCGGGGGGACCTCAGCAGCTACTGTGATGGGCCCTGGAGACTGAATGCCTGTGTTCAAATCCTCCACTTTGAAGTTGGGCCACCTGTTAAAAGATAAACTGAGACATTTTAAAATGTTTAAGAGTTTATTTGAGCCAAAATTGACTCAAAGCAGGCAGTATTCAGTTTAGCAGACAGAAAGGAGCTCCAAAGAGTGGTAGAAAATGAAAAACTTTTATAGGCAGAAGGGGATGGGAACAAGGCAAAAAAGGGAGTTGGTTATTGCATGGATAGCTCCCTAAAAGGGGTGGCAGAGTCCACCTGGCAGATGGCTAACTAGTGCTGATCAAGCTATTCCCGATACTGGGTTAGGATTCCATTTCTGGGAGAACTGAGACTGAAATTAAGTCTTGATTTGGTAATGTGGGGCTTAGCAAAAGCCACTCCATTTGGGGCATTTTGTCTTGTTTTTAATATACCTTAACTTCTCTGCCTCAGTTTCCTCATCTGTAAAATGGGGCATGTTAATGCCTCCCTCACAGAGTTCCTATGAAGGTCAAAGGAAAAAGTACGTGCAGAGGGCTGGAACAGTGCCTGGCACGCAGTGAGAGGTCAGTGGAGGGAGAGGCCCTGATGAGCACACTGGGTGGACAGGATCTCCCTGTCATGCCTCAGCTCCCTCCACAGACTCGGGCCCATACTGGGCTCCCAGCAGCCTTAGCCCTGTGACAGGACCCTACCCTGTTTCGCAGCCCCCAGGACAAGGGAAGGGCAGGGTAGAGGAGGCTCCACTCCTGAATGGGAGAGGGTCAGCAGAGTTGCTTAGACTTCCCCCTGGTACTCCCTTCCTCTCCTCCAGCGGCTGTCTGGGCCAGAAGCTCTTTCGACAACCAGATTTTCCATGTTCTTCCAAACGAGCCTATAAAAATTCAGCCCATTTCATTTGCAGATAGAAACTTTACTTTTAAAATCTTTGATTTATTTCCTTCTTTCTCCCTTCTCAGGGCCAAAGTTATTTCAAAGGAAAAGGGTGCAGGGATAGGGGCCGTGCATTCATCAGCCTTATTTCCCTGAGGGTTTGTAACCATGGGACACTTGACTTAAACCCACACGACACTTGTCACTATGCTATTGCTTTCTTACCCAGAGGAGCTCTGTCCTCACCTGCACATTTCCCTTTTTATCTGTCTGAGAGGGAGAGATGAGCACAGTAAAAGTGAAGGAGGAAAGCACCTGCATTTGCATTTTTATGCCTGCCTCCTCCTTCCACAGGCGACTGCTTCTCCAGCCCAGTCAGCTCCTCAGCTCTTGCCCTATCTAAAGGGCAGGAGAAAGAAAGAAAAGGAGAAAGGAGAAAGGCTCCTCCCTCCCTCAGCCTCATCCCTGGGGAAACGGCTGGCCTGTTTGCACCGAGACGAGGACACCTGCCTCTCAGTCTGGCTGTGTTCTGACTACATGTGTTCTTTCATTCATTTATGCAGCCAATGTTAGCAATGCCAACCATGAATTACTGCCTACCCAGGTCCCAGGGGACATGCTGTGGGTTCTGCTGTGAACAAATCAGGACGCTTGCCCTCGAGGAACCTACTCTCTCCTGGTGCGATGTGATTAGCAACAAGGTCAGCTCCCTGAACAGCAGAGCACAGGGATGGTATGAGGTTGGGGACAGGTTCATAAAGATGGTGATGCCTGAGCTGGCTCTTGAATAGAAATTGGCTGGGTAAAGATGGAGTGGTTTCAGGTAGGCCCAACACTGAGGAGTGAGAAAGAGTGAGACCTGCGTGGGGCTGCTGGTGTTTGCATGGCTGGAACATCGGGTATCATGGGGAGGTGGTGGTGAGGTATGGAAGTTAAAGAGGAAGCAGATGAAGAAGGTGTCTTGGGCTGTGCTGAGCGTGGTGAACTTTGTCCTGGCAAAGGGCATGTGACTGACAATAGAGTGGTCTGTGGGGCACAGTGGGGATGAAATGGACAGTCTGGAGGAGGAATTCACTGAAGTCAGAAACGAGACAGGTTTCTAAGAGCAAGGCAGAGAGGATGCTGGAAAGAAGAGAAAAGGTGATCCTGTACCTGGCTGGTTAGGTGGAAGGAGAGGGAAAGGTGGAGGATAAAACTGAGCTTTCTGGCTCAGGTGATGAGGAAGGTGGTGACACCACGTGAATTGGACATGGCGGGTGAGAGTATGCCGTGTGTCCCCAGTATGCACCAAGCAAATGTTTCTTGGATGCACAAACACATATTGTAAAGATGGACCCCCTCAATTAACCTAGAAATTCAGTGCAGTTCCAGTTAAAAAAAAAATAAAAATTCCAGTACAAGATTTAGTTTTTACTTAGAAGTATTAAAGGCCAAGAATATCCATGATAATTCTAAAAACAAAGAGGAAGGGTGGTACTTTTTTCCATTAGATACCAAGACACATTACGAAGTTAGGATAAATGTTCCAAGTGAGGCATTGCTTCAAAGATAACCATATTAGTGGAACAGGTGAGCAACCCCGCCCGTTCGCTTCTGTATTGTCACTCCGCAGTGGCAGAGCTGATTCTCTGTGACGGAGACCAAATGACCAGCAAAGCCTAACATATTGACCATTTGACCCTTTATAGAAAAAGTTTGCCACTCCCTGCCCTAGAAACAGACATAAGCATTTACAGGAAATTGCCTATGATGAGGACGGTATGACAGATCAGAAGAAAGGAAGGACTTTTCAGTCAATGGTGCTTGACGTAAGCTTTCCTACAGGAAGGAAATTTATTTGCTTGTTTGTTTGTTTATATCTCTACCTGGGGCTCGAACTCACAAACCTGAGATCAAGAGTCACATGCTCCTCCCACTGGAGGAGCATGGTGCCCTCAGGAAGGAAATTAATTTACACTCTTATCTCATTCCATAAACAAATTCCAGATGGAGATCCAAAGGTAAAAAGCAGAACTTTATAAACTTGTGAAGATAATAGAGAAAGACCTTTTAGACGAGGCATAAAAAGCACAGCTCATAAAGGAAAAGGCTGTCCTGTGACAACTACTACTATTAACTACTGCTGCTGCACACGCACATGCACACACATATGCGCACACAGATGTGCATGTGCACACACAGATATGCACATGCACACACAGATGTGCACAGAGCACACCCAGAGATGTGCACATGCACACACACAGATGTGCACATGTACACCCACAGATGTGCACAGATGCAACAGATGTGCACACACAGATGTGCACATGCACACCCACAGATGTGCACAGATGCAACAGATGTGCACACACAGATGTGCACATGCACACCCACAGATGTGCACAGATGCAACAGATGTGCACACACACAGATGTGCACATGCACACATATACACAATCCCTTTGGCACCAAATCTGTGGCCAGAGCAGAAGACAATTGCTATGCTGATGACCCAGTGGTGCCCAGTATACATCAAGAAGTCCTGCACGTGGATTTTTCTGGCAAAGCACAGAGAACCCAATAGAAAAGTGGAGAAAGGTTAAGACCAGGAGTCCTGGCAAAAAGAAACAACCAGCAGCCAGAGATAAATGAAAACTCCTTAGCCGCATTACTTGTCAGAGGAATACAGAGTCAAATGAAAACGCTGTATACTATTCCACAGCCATCCAATAGGCAAAACGCAGAAAGTCTGACTCATCCCAAGTGCGGAGAAGTGGAGAAGCAGAAAAGCTCACACACAGCTGGCAGGTGGAAGGCGGGCATGGCCCCTTTCAGTTGCTCTTGGCAGCTCCTGACAAAACTGAAAACGTGATCCACCATGACCCAGCCATTTGCTTTCCATTCTCTGTCCCAGAGCATGTCCCATATGCCTGCACCAGGGCATTCCCTGCGGCGCTGTTCAGGATGGTGGGAAAGAACCACCCAGTAGCTCTGAATAGGAGAGGAGACTCCCGATTTGCGGTATATTTGAGTATAGGACTACTATAGAGCAGTTATGGCAGCATGAATCTACCTTGAAAAACTGATGCTGACAGAGAAGCAAGTGCAGGAGTAAGTTGTGATCGCATTTATGTAAATTAAAAGACTTACAAGGCAACGTATTTGTTGTGTATCTATCTCTATTTACCCATCTATCTACATATCTACCTACCTACCTACCCATCCATCCATCCATGCCTTTAAAATTAGGACTAGGTAGCTCCCACTCTCTCTGCCAAGATATGGTCATAAAAATATAAGAATGGTTGTGGGGTAGGGGAAGGCACTTGAATGAAAACTGACTGTAAAATTCTATTTCTTTCACAAAAAAATTAATGTTAACAAACTCGAGAGCACATTTCCTTTTGTTAATCGTAGATGCAGGCACACAGTGGTTTTTCCATTATCTTGGTGCATTTTGGATTTCTGAAATTGAAAGAAAGGAAGAAAGCCGAAGGTCTTGACGCGACCTGGGGAGGCGTGGAGTCCCTGGACTGGTATTTACAGAGTGCAGGAGAGGTGGCCAGCTGGGGTGTCTCCTGTGCCTATGGCTGCCTGTCCATCTCTCGAGTCTGTCACATTGCACACAGTCTCAGAAAGCTAGGAGAAAACGGCTGGGATGACAAGGCAGACCCTAGGAAACTCGGAGGGAATCAGGCAGGAGGGCCTGCAGGAGCGAGCTATCTGGGCCAGGTGCCCACCCAGGAGAGGGACTCTCTGTGGGATCGTGCTCACTTGTGTGCCTCTGTCCCCCTGTCCTTCCTACACAACTCCCATGTATCCTTAATTGTAGGTCAGTGTCACCTCTTCCAGGAAGTCTTCCCTGACCCCCAGTCTGAATTATAAGGGTCTTCAGTGTGCTGCTTATGTTTCCTTTTAGTTAGTGTGTTGGGCCCTTCAAAGCAGAGGCAATAGGAACTCTGTATCACTCAGATCTCATATAATACCAGGCTCTCAAAGCAAGCTCCCCACTTGGTTTTGGTGGCATGAGTAGAGAGAAGGGCTGGGATTTGGATAGGTTGAGGGTTCAAAAGTGTTAAAGGTGCAAGAGCCAATGTACTCAGCAAACAGTCCATAAGCCAGATCAGACAGGCCTCCTTCCCATCCAAGAGGCAGAAAAAGCATCTGGGAATATCAGGTCACTTAACTGGAAAGACCATGAAGCCCCAGGGTCATCTGGATAAAGGACTCAATTAATATGATGCAGACTAGGTCTGTCTCTCTCTCTCTCTCCGCCTCTCTGGGAGCCATTCTTAGTCACTTCCCTGGACAGGGAGGAGAGATGGCTGCCACAAAGGCAGTCCCCCCGCCACCCCCGCCACTGACAGGGCCAGGTTCTCTCTCTCCGAGCTGTTCTAGCCGGGTTCCAGGACTAGCCCTGGCTGGCTCTGGTTGGATCCTGTGCCCATCCCTGACCAATCATCTAGGTGGGGTGTGTATGAGCAGCTCCATCCGAGGTCTGCAGTTAGGGGTAGCAGCGGCTCCCCACCAAACCCGGCCCTGAGAGTGAAGGAGGGGCAGTTCTCTGGGTCCTGAGGCGTGAAAACAAGGTAGTCCAGGCCTGGAATGCGAGCAGCCATGCAGCTGGAATGGAGAGCAAAGGCAGGCCGCTCTCTGCACCGCTGACATTGGTTTGTCTCTCTCAGGGCCCGGAGCTCGGGCGGGGACGGGGAAAGACTGGGGTACTGGGCCCTTCTCCCATCAGTGCCAGCACGTAGCAGGAAGCTACCAACTGTCCGTGATCCTTCCCTCCTGGGCTCTGCAGGGCAGTGTTTCTGGCTCCTGTCCCAGGAGCTGTGGCTGAAACGTTTTAAGGAGCCATAACTAAACATTGAAATTTCAGTTCTCAGAAGTCGTTCTTGATGCTGTTGGAAAGTGCGGTTGTCCAACTATTAAGCTGTGGGTTTTGCATCCAGAGAGGATGGAGCCGCATTTTACATCTGGTTATAAATCTGAGGCATTTTCTCATGTCTGTGGGCCTCAGCTGGACATTAAGAAAGAGAAAGCGGACGGATGCGGCCACCGCCCAGCCTCAGCCAATGGTGGGAACTGGGACCGATGTAAGGCTTTACACGAAACCTCCTATAATTCTTTCAGTTATTTCTTAAGATGCATCTATTAATGGAGTTGTTAAAAATGGAAATTTAAGTGTTCAGACCACGGGTTGGCTGGATGTCCAAATGAGAACACTGTAGCCATCGAGTTCCTGAAGCATTTGCTTAGTGACTCAGGGTATAAGGTGGGCTTTGGGGAGCACACAGCCCACCCCATGGCTGCTAACAGGGGGCTTAAAGAAACGGTGTCCAGGTCATGAGAGACAATGACACGAAGAAAAACAACAGCTACACTTGCTGAGACCCTCCATGTGCCCAGCGCTGTGCCGTGCACGTTACTCAGCTGTGACAAGTCTCTCAACAACTCCAGAAGTAGTGACGCTGGGTCCAGGTCGCAGTTGCAGAAACCACTGCCTTGTGTGCAAGGCCAAGGGGAGCTCAGCGTCCCAGAGCGAGTAAATGGCAGAGCTGGGATTCAAACCCAGGCTGACACGAATTCTAAAATGCACACTCGTGAACACCAGGCTTTTCTATGGAAACAGAACTGGAGGATGACTGGTTCTCAAGGAAGTGGTATTTATGAATACGAATATTAGCCTCCTGCCATCTGTGCACTCCTACAGACAGATCCTGATTTTTGAAATTCAAATCTCTATTTGAAATCCACTGTGGCAAGTCACTGGAGAACACCAGGGGTTGGGGGGGGACTTCTTTGTTAAGTGAGCACTGCCTTCAAAAATGCATTGCTTTGATAAATCAAAGTTGTTCTTATTATTAATCAAATCCAAAGCAGCCATTGACTGAGACCCTATATGGTGTCAGGCACCATTCTGATCTGCTGCTGCTAACAACTCTTTTCTAGAAGTATTCAATGGTCCCATGAGGCAAGATGGACGATTCCCCTCAGGCACATGGCTAGCTCATATTCCCCAGGCCCCTGTAGTTAAGCGTGACCATATGACTGAACTCTGCTCAGTGCATGGTGGGTGAAAGTGACAGGTGTCACCTGGGCCTTTTCTTCCGTCTCTCTCCCCTTCTTGAAGATGAACGGAGCCTGTCTCCCGACTCAGCACTGGAGGCGAGTGCCCACCGTTCAGAACTCTTGTCTTGAGCTTTACCTAAGCAAGACATAAACATCTATTGTGTTAATCCCCTGAGACTTGGGGGCACTTTGTTAACGACAGTTAGCATTATTTTATGGCTAACTTCTGCCATTATTTTAAAGATTTTATTTATTTATTGGTTAGAGAGAGAGAGAGAGCACAAGCAAGGGAACAGCAAGCAGAGAAAGAAGCAGACTCCCTGCTGAGCAAGAAGCCTAATATGGGACTCAGGTCCCAGGATCCTGGCATCATGACCTGAGCCGAAGACAGACGCTTAACTGACTGAGCTATACTGGAGTCCCAAACTTTGCCATTTCAATGAGTAAACAGCACATATTCTTTCCAGCTTTGAACATTTCTGAAAGTATTGGGCTGGTTTTCAACAGCTCCCAGCACCTTACATTCGCCGATGGCCTGGACTGACCAAGAGAATGAATCTCCATTTGCTTCTTCCATTGCACGGAGCGGCTACCCACCCGCGTTCTAAGGGAAGCTCCCCGCTTCAGATCTTCTGGACTGCACTGGGCATTGGGAATTCAGGTTTCAACCTGCTTGAATACAAGCTTGTAGCCCAAACTCTCAGGAGAGAATTTTTTCTTCCTTTTATCTGGTGCCAAGGTTGAGAAAAGCTAAGTTTCCTTGCCACTTTTTCAGTGGGGTGGTTTATTTCTCACACATGGAGAGTATGAGGGTTAATTTTGTGTCAGCTTGACTGGGTTAAGAAGTATCCAGATAGCTGCTGGAATGTTGTTTCTGGGCATGTCTGTGAGGATGTCTCAGGAAGAGATCAGTATTTGAATCAGTAGACCAAGCAGATGACCAGCACAATGGGCGTGATCTAGTCCATTAATGGATTGCATACAAGAGAAAGGCAGAAGAAGGGCAAATTCACTTTCTCTGCTAAAGCTGGGACATCCGTCTGCCCTCAGACATTGGTTCTTCTAGTTCTTAGGTGTTCAGACTCAAATGGGACTTACACCACTGGGTCTCCATTCTCAAGCCTTTGGGCTCAGCCTGAATCCCATCTCTAGCTTTCCTGGGTCTCCAGCTTGTAGATAGCAGATCCCAGAACTTCTCGACCTCTGTAACCACGTGAGCCAATTCAGTAAACAAACAAACAAATGAATCTCTATATACAGAAGATGTTCTGGTTTTATGTAGGGAGACTCCCATCAGGTACTCTAGGTTGGACACTTTTTCTTTGTTAGTGGTATATAAACAATATTGCATCTTACAACAGAAAGTATCTTAAATTCAATGAAATAAAGTATTACTATCTCCAGTTTATAGGTGGACAATGAAAACATCTGAGGTGCAGAGAGATTAAAGAACTTACTAGTGAGTGTCAGAGCTTAGGTCTGGACCTAGAAGTCCAGCCCAAGGCTCTTAACACCAATCACTACAGAGCTGGGCCTGCAGTTACCCTGGGCCACAAAGAGAGGTGGGGTGCTGGCTCAGAGTCCGAATCAGCTCTGCCATCATTGTGAGTTTGAATTTGGGCATGACTCTCAGCCCTAGGTCCCATATTACTGGAGATAATAAGGAATGGATTACTTTATAAGGTTGCAGTAAGGATTAAGTGGAGTTACAGAATAAGACATTTAACCCTGTGCCAGGTACATGGAAGGGACTCAGTGATGATTAGGTGCTGTCATTATTCTTTTAACAACTATGCTATCCTGTCTCCCAACATTTATCCAGCATCAACCACGTTCAGTCCATGCTATCTCATTTCAGCCTATGGTAAAATTCCTATTATCCTTATGTCACAGGTGAGAAACTGGGCTCAGAGATGTCACGTGACCCCACTGAGGTCACATAAGTAGCTCCTGTCAGAGCCAGGATTCAAACTCAGGCCTCTCTGGCTCCAGAGGATGTATTCTTTTCTCTCTGCCCTTCCTCCCTTAGTCCAGCCACCAGGATGTGACGTGTAGTATGAAAGGACCCAGGAGTGATTCTAGGTCACCTAAACTCTTCTCCTGGAATGGTCAGAACATCCCCTCTTTATACACAAAATTCCCTCTGTTCCTGACTGTTTAGCCAAGGTCACTTGCTCTGGGGGAAGAGCAGTTAGCCTAAGCCAGTTTAGGACAGAATTTAATCCAATGTGGACTGTGTCCTTTCAGGTGATCATTTCAGTGACCCAGTGGCTCAGATCATAAGGACTCTGTATGGGCTGTGCTGGTCAGGGTAGGCTTCTAGAGGAGAGGGCGCTCCGGCTTTGAGGGATGGGGCCCTGTGCATAGGTAGAAAGAGAATGTAGGGCATTTTAGGAGAGGGGTCCGGTCTGAGCAGAGGGATAAAAGTCAGAATGTGAATGTGGGGTTCAGAGAGGATGTGGGGTTCAGAGAGGATGTGGGAGATTGTCTTGGAGGACAGAGGACAGTTCTGCCTGTGTCACTTCTTGGGGGTGCTCAGGAACCTGAAGACTCGCTGTCCCAGCCAGTTCTTGCACTCAGAGGCCAGAGGAGGGGGATAGGGGTGGCCAGAGCAACTTTAGTGCCATTCAACATGAGGCCATCGCAGCCCTAGCAAGGGTGCCAAGGCTCTGGACCCACAGTCAGGGAGGCAGCTGCTGCTCCTGCCTCGAGCTCCTGCTAATTCTGCCTAGGCCTCACTCTTGTGGGTCTTTCTTGGTGCCAGATCCAAAGCCTTACAGCTGGATTCCCCATCGGCCCAGCTCATGGTGCCCCGTCTGGCTCCATGTGAGGCTGGCTTCACCTTGCATAAGGGGAAGCACTCGAGGTAAGAGGGTAAGCCCAGCAGAAGAGAGCAACGTATTTGTAACATGTCGCTAACATACTGCCAGGCATGGCTGGCACCAGGGACTCTAATCCTGGGGTTAGGACATGCTTCTTTCCATCTTGGCTCTTCTCTCCTCTCTGTTGGCTTCCCATGCCAACAAAGACTGTGGGGTCTTTCCATGTGGTGAATGCTGGCATCTCCAGCCTTAACAGGCACTTGCCAAGGATTTCAATTCAGAGATAATTTCTGGTCTGCCTGAACATGTACCTATCCTCTGAGTGTTGGTGGCCAAGAAATGAATAGCTCTCATGGTCTGACTTGGAACATGTGCGCACCCCAGGGGAGGGATTGGGGATAGGGTGATGGGACAAGGCACCTAAACCACAGGACCCAAGGTAGGGAGGGCAGGCTCCCAAAGGAAAACCAGTGCTGCTTCCAGAGGGCAGGAAGGTGGCAAGCTGGCAGGCATCACCCTTGTCAAGGGCTAGACCCACAGTTGCTTGACCCCAGTGCTCTGTGCTCCACACTCGGGCTGGCCATTTGCCTGAACTCTCTGCTTGGCCCTGCGTAGGAAGGAAGAGACGGGTGGTCCAGGTTCAGCTCTGAGATCACTTGCCCTGGGGCCCCCTGTCGGCCTTTGGAGATGCAGGAGATACTCAGTCCCTGGGGGGCTGAGTCCTGGAAATGCTTGCTGGCCTGAGGCTGTCTAGGGTGGGGGTTGTAGCCCCTGGCTGGCCCATCTCAGGGGACAAGCCTGAGCTCCCAGGAAATCATCAGCTTCTTCTTTTTAAATTGAAGTATAATGTACTTTTTAAAACTGAAGTGTAATGCCGTGGTATATTAGTTTCCGGTGCACAATATACTGATCCAACAGTTCTGCACACTTCTCAGAGCTCATCATAAGTGCACTGCTCATGCCCAGGACCTGTTTCACTCACCCGCCTCCCCACCTCCCCTCTGGTAACCACCAATTTGTTCTCTGTAGTTAAGAGTCTGGTTTTTGTTTGTGTCTCTCTTTCTTTGTTTGTTCCATTGTTTCTTAAATGCCACACAAGAATGAAATCATACGGTATTTGTTTTTCTGACTTAGTTCACTTAGCGTTACATCCTCTAGGTGCATCCATGTTGTTGCAAGTGGAAAGACCTCATTCTCTCCTATTCTCTCCTAAGTCTTCCCGCCGGGGCATTGGTGTGGAGTCTGTGGGCAGTGCTGGCCACAGCGGGCAGTGTTCCTGGGGCCCTGGAGCAGCTGCCTCCTGTCCGCAGGTGTCGGTGAGGAACCTGGGACATCCCAGGAATGGCCACAGGAGCTTTTCTGAGTGAACACTTGATTTATATACTCATGATGCCCTAAGTGCCGAAGGTTGTCACACTACTACAAACAAGGTGTTTCACTCAACACAGTGTTTCTCCTCAGGTCACCAAAATGAGTGTGGAGTAAAAGGTGAAATTGATTTTTCACCTCGATTTCCAAATCCAGGCCTTTCCAGTCAGTGGACAACCAGGTCTTGCTGTCCTGATACAGAAATAATTCGTAGCAAAAGGGGCAAGCAATCAGGTTCAAACACAGGCCAGCAGCGTCCTGGGAGGAATCAGGGCACAAGGAAGTTATGTGGCTTGGCAGGTAGGTTATCCATCACAGAGTCTCTTTTCATGTCAGAGAGGTCCCCAGGGGCTAGCAACCCACCACGCTGCTTGGGAGTGGAGGTGGGCGGCTGTGAGGACACCACGTGATGAGAGGACACATCTCTAGGCAGAGCGTGAATGTCACTGGGGCAGTGTATTTTGCAGGCTGTGGAAAGACACGGTGATTCTCCTTGATCCCTTGGTGTGTCACCGAGAAGCTGACAGCTGAGATTCACACAACAAAAAGGAGTCAGCCATGCCCAAAGATAGAGCACTGAGTGTGACAAAGACACCAGGTGGAAAGGGGACTGGTGGGTCCCAAGACAAGTCAGGACCCTCTGTGCAGGTGGAGAGAGTGGAAGAGCCCAGGTTACATGGGCCACGCAAGGCAGTAGTGAGGGGCCTGGGCTTGACTCTTGCAAAGTGTGAAGCAGTGAGAAGCTGGTGTGGGGATTTAAGCAGGGAATGGTGTGCTCTGGTTTGCATTTTAAATTTTATTTATTCATTTGAGAGAGAGACAGAGAGAGCGTGAGCAGAGATAGGGGCAGAGGGAGTGGGAGAAACAGGCTCTCTGCTGAGCAGGGAGCCTGATGCGGGCTCGATTCCAGGATCCCAGGATAATGACCTGAGCTGAAGACAGACACTTAACCAACTGAGCCACCTAGGTGCCCCTCTGGTTTGCATTTTAAAGAGAAACCTGGGAGCTTCTGGGAACAGACTGGGCAAGAGGAGAGCGTAGATGCAGACAGCCCCCTGGGAGGCCACATATGCAGGCCAAGCTGGGACGGTGGCCAGAGCAGCGGTAGGGACAGGACAAGGTTCGTGGATTCAGGATCTATTTTGATCTATTTCAGAGGTTGAATTGACAGGACATATGGATGGTTTCTATTTGGGGCTGAGCAAAAGGGAGCTATTAAGGATGCGTCACTCCTCAATTCCTGCTTCAAATCATGAGGCACCCTTGACTCAGATGTGGGAGATTTGAGTCCCTTATGCAAAGTCCCTATGTGGTATCGAGTTAGCAGCTGAGCAGAAACGTGTAGATGGGTCTCAGGAAAGACATCTCAACCAGGGTCCTTGTCTAAGCCATGTGAGCATATATGGATGCATTTAAAGCTGCAGGACTGATAAGATCACTTCGTGAGAGAGCGAGCAGAAAGACCGCAGCCCGTCCTGCAATGACGAAACACCAGCCCTGAGTGGGGGCTGGGTGCAGAGGAGCTCACAGAGCAGCAGGAGAACACAAGGAAGCACCTGGAAGTGAGGCAGCCTAGGTTAAGGGGGTGGCTGTCCGGGTCACCGCCGCTTTGGGAATGAGGAGGGTGTGGTGCTGTGGGTGGAAGGGATAAGCCCAGACTAGAGCAGTGGAAGCCGAGATGGGAGGTGAGGAAGCAGGGCAGCGCTCTGAGAATAGCACTGCCCAGTTGCCTCGCAGCTGGATGAGGCCCCGTGGCTACTTTTGGCTAAGGACAGGGGAGCTAAGTGCCTCATATCACAGAGGCACTGAAAACCCCCTGCCTGCGCTTTCCGCTCCCGCAGCGCCTAGAGGCCGCTGGCGCCAGGCAGAGCCGCATCAAGACGACGCGGACGCCGAGTCTCCTTTCCCACAACCCACCGGCGCGCGGTTCCTGCTCGAATGAAGCCACGTTTTGTGGCTTCACGTCTGTGGCTTCCGTGACGAGAAGGGGCGGGCGCCCGCACACAGGTGGAGACGCCTCCAGGGCTCTTCCCTGCCTGCCCGTCGCGGGCTCTCCCGGGAGCCGCAGAGAAAGGCGGACGCACAAGGTACTGCGCTCTCCTCTTTCACGGCCCTGGTGTGCACGCGGCTGCGTTTCTTCCAGGCCCTCCTCATCGATCGGCAGCCAGACACCTCTCACATCCAGTCCTCCCCATCACAGATCCAAGCAGAGCCAGTGCTGCTGGCTCTCCGTCTTGGGGATGGCCGTGCCTCAGTCCGCCGGGGGGCTGTGATCACTACCGGGTGGGAAATACCAGCTTGGCTGCTCCGTCATTGTTACTGCCCTTAACTATCACTTAAAGAAGAAACACAGTCATTATGCCTCATCTATGGTTTCCTCCGAACGTTTTGGTAACAGTTCGTTGTAAGTAGCGGGCGGCACTGGCCACCGTCCGCCTGCGGGTGCGTGTAGCCAGAATCTCCAGGCTGACGACCTGAAGAGAGGCGCACGGGTTCCCTTTTTGCCAACAGACCGCAGCACTGCCGCAGGGGACACTCTTGCCGGCCTCCCTGCACTACCCACCCGAGGTCGCACCAGATCCCGGGCTCAAGTAAAACCCTGAGTAGGTCCCAGCAGTTCAGACGGTGGATGTCTGCCCTTCTGATCACTGTCCCCAGTGGGCTGTTGGCAGCAGGAGCCTAAAGCGCTCGGGTTGCTGCTTCCGCAAACCTTCCTCTTTATTCAGTTTGGAGTGCTCCGCTTCGGTGGGAGTTGCCTGGAAGCCGCAGCCATTCCCGGGCCGCCTAGAGCTATGTAATGTCTGTGCAGGGCTCCCGAGCCCCGGCAGGCCCCGTCCTGGGGACGAGAATGGTCTGCTGAATGAAATCGGCACCAGGGGCCTGCAGCACCAGGGTCTGAGCTTGCCTTGTGAGTGGGCAAACCGTCATCCTGTTGTCTTTGTTACACTGTAACGTGTTCTTTTTTTTTTTTTTTAATACACTGTAACGTGTTCTTAGCAGATCCTTTTTTTAATGCAGAAGTGCTGAAGCAAACTTCAGCCTGGTTTCGGTAGAATTCTCACACATTCTGGCCTTTGTGGACCTCATCAGTCTTCAGGCATTCAGGAAGTGACTTTAATGCCTGGCTGTCATTCTTTTTTCTTTTCTTTTCTTTCCCTTTCTTTTTCATCATCTTTTTTTTTTTTTTTTTTTAATTCAACAAATACTGGTTGCTATGTGTATTTTTGAGTGAATACTTGAGTAACCTGGCTTTGTAACAAAATATTTCCGGTAACCTCTCCTGAGTGATGGTGGTGGAGGTGGAGGTGGAGTGGGGTTGAGGTGACTTTTGAGGACACCCTCCAGACTCACTTATCATCAGAGAGGGCAGGGGATCCTGGTGGGTCACACACCCGTGCCCTCCTTCCTTCAAGTTACTTCTACGTTGATATCTGCTATCATTCCTTGAGTTAGGTAAGGCAGAGATTGTAGGGCCCCATTTAACAGAGGAGAAAACTGAGGCCCTGAGTTATTAAGTCCTTGCCCAAGTCCCAGACCTGGTAAGTGACATAGGGGGTCTAGAACCAGGGCCACTTGTTGGGGGCACTTCCTGGTCCTTGCACCGATAGGCGAAGCAGAGTGAGCCCGGTGATGCAGCATCACCAGGGGTGATGGGCCTTGGTAACAGACTCTCAAAGCCTCCTCCCTGCAGATAGATCCCTTGGGCCACTCTTACAGTTCTGTGCACACTCTGCCAGCTGCTGGGGACTTTGTTCAAATGTCCAGCCCCTGCGGTTCTACTTGTGAGGATTTTCCTCAAGTGACTGAAGGCACTGGAGCTTACACACACCAGAGCTGGAAACTGGGGCAGCTGCTGTGCCTTCCTTCCCAGGCCCGTAGCCGATGACCAACAGCTTCAGGGCTATGAAGCCCAGCTCCTTTGCCTGAAGGCAGGCAAACTGTGAGGTGCTGCTTATACTCCCCAGTGGTTCAGGCTGCAGCTGGGACCTCACCTGAAATTGCACTCATGCTTGGCTTCCTCACCCTTCTGGGCCCTCCTTTCCCTCACCCCCACTGGCTTCTCCTTCCTTGATAAATCCAGCTGCCACAAATCACCTCAGAGTCTGCTTCCAGGAGAAGCTGACAGTTCTCGGGTCGCTTACAAGCTCAGGTCCTTGGGTGCAGCCTCCAGTTGGAGGGCTGCTGTGCTGGCTTCTTAGAAGCATGTCCAACTGATTAAAAAACACTGCCACTAACTTCTAAAATGCTAGGCCATGTAGGATCTGTACATGTCACAGACCTCCTTTCCCACCATAATCCTAGTTCTGTGTACAAACACAACCTATGGATTTCTCTTTGAGAACTTCTGGAAATCTGGACTCTTTCAGGGGTCAGGCATGAGGCAGCCAACACAACTTCTCCTGAGTCTACAAGTCTGCTGACCACCTCTT
Organism: Enhydra lutris kenyoni; assembly: GCF_002288905.1. Classification (NCBI taxonomy): domain Eukaryota; kingdom Metazoa; phylum Chordata; class Mammalia; order Carnivora; family Mustelidae; genus Enhydra; species Enhydra lutris. The sequence goes on from NW_019154188.1 coordinate 484,460, forward strand.
GGAAACCTCTGTGCATGAGGCTATCCCACTTTAGACAGTTGGAGAGGACAAGTAACCAGTTGTTAGCTAGCCCGCCAGCCCCACTCTCCAGCCACAGTCTAGGTCTGTAGAACAGCACCAACCGAGTTCTCTTGACTTCTGGCTCCCAGCTGGGTTTGGTCAACGGCAGCCTAGAGGGGCTAAGGGAGGTTGAGTGTTTGTTCCCTTTGCTTTCTTGCTTCCAGGCTGAGGTCCTCTATGGAAAACCACAGTTCCTTCCCGAGGCCCCTTCCGCAGCAGTGCAAGTAGTAATATATGTGGTTGCTGGCCTAGTGTGTGATCCCACATGCCTCGTGGTTCCCTTTAACACACCCCTCCCACCTCATGAACAGTCCCTTCCTTAATCTCTTCTTGAGGACCCCAGGTCTCTGGCCGATTCAGAAAGGCCCACCTTGGGAGACACCTGGGTGTCATTGGTGACCTAGGGAACCTTCCATAAAGGAGTTTCACCCCCGAGGGCATTCTTTCTTTCACTGATTTCTTCCTTTAACCTTTCCTTTTTCCTCCTTATTCAAGTTAGGGTCCTAATGCCCCACTCTGTGCCTGCGGTCCTTCATGACTTCCACATTGGAGTTCATTGAGCCTTCCTCCTGCCACCCAGGTTGTCCCTTGGCCAGGTCGTGCTGACAACTGGGACACCCTAGGACACTGGAGCACCCTGAGGACAAGCGCCATACCTTACCCCGTCTAATACTCACTGTCCAGCTTGGGGTCTGGCAGTGGTAACTGAATGCTCAACTGGTTCATGCCATAACCCAGAGAGAGTCCCATGTTCTCTGGGTCTATGGGGTCACAGTTCTCTTTAATTTCAAGCCATTCACATTCTGTGAGATGTCGGTGGCCTTCCTAACTTCTACAAGAAGTCTTAGGGGACAATCCCTGGGTACTTGTCCTTGATGAGTTTTGTTTCCCATTCTGTCTCTTTCCCATGGCTCTTGTCTTCTCTCTACCTTAGACCACCCACACATGACCTGTCTTTGTTCCCCAAAGTACTAGTAACAAGAGGCTGAGATGTGTCCCACTGAAGGTTTAGGGACACAGAAAGGAAGGTCAGCACGCACAGAATGGGCATCTGCTTACAGTGGCTACTTCATTAGCTGTCGCTGCCCTATGGTTCCTGACAGCTGGGCTGCAGGACATGTCTAGGACATGTCTTCCTTCCTGGGCCACCCCCCCCCCAACCATTTCACTTCTTTTCTTTATCTCCCCAGCCCTGTCTCTTCTCTTCCTGTGGCCTCAAGGCCTTTCCAAACAAATAAGACCAAAAAAATCCAGTTATAAGAGAGCTTAGTTCTCTCTCTTCCTCTTAGTTCCTCTCTTCCTCCTCTCTTCCTCCTTCCCATTGTGTCCTCAGGCCTATATTTTCACACACACAAAAAGATGCTCTGAAGCATTTTTCTAAACTAAAAGGCCACTTACCCCTAGGAAGAGCTTGGCCTCTCTCTTAGAATGCTGTAGCCACTGCAGTCAATTTCTGGTTTCAGTATCAGTGTCCTCTTCTTGTTATTCAGTATTACAGTTTGAGCTGCTGAATTGGATTCCTCTCCATCTGTCCTAAATTCTCCTAGAAGTTGGTGCAACCATGCAATGGTTTTCTCTATGTCTCCTGCCTTCCTGTCTTGCTTAGCATGGTGATGGGTGCAGGTCCTACTGGCAAATGACTCTTGTGCCCCGGGCCACATTCCTGGCCTGCACTGACATCAACGCAGTTGTGCTGGGCAGTGCTAGGCACACCATTGGAGTCCCACCCCTAGCAGGCCCTGTGCAGCCTCTGCTTTTCTGACCTGGAGCTACGGCAGTGGTCAGCGCATGCACAGGCATAGCCTCCAAGTGCAGGAGGGTGAACACACTCAGGGATAAGCCTCTGCCCCCAGGGACAGGTGTAGAGAATACATGTCCCACCTCCCACCCTTCAGAGGAACAATTCCAAAATCTCTTCTCACCAGTTTTGCAGAAGGTCTCAGCGGGGCTATGTCCTCATTGCCCACACGTGGTCACAGGCTCACTAGTGCCCCCTTCTACTGGCTCTCCTTCTCCTGCTCACTCCTCTTGCCCAGGATCACCTCCCAAATCAACTACCTGCAACCATGTCTTTGTCTAGGGTCTGCTCTCAGGGGAACCCAAATGAGGACAGATACTCAATAGCTGTATATATAGTTATCTTCAGTAATTACTTGCGGTGCTGAGCTGCAGTCTTCCGGCCGCCTGTTGGTTCAGAGCCATTCTGCAGAGCTTTGCTAACAAATCCTTCACTTTCCTGCTCCTGTTTCTGCAGGGGCAAGTGGCTAGTGTGATGGATCTGCCCATATATCTCCTCTCTCATCTAGAGTGTGATGTTAGACATCTCAACTCTGGAAGCTTGATTCATCTGGGGAAAGTCTTTTGCCAGCCTGAAAAGCCATAAAGTTCTCCTGGTGTGACACGGAGCAAATGATTTCATTGTCATATTGCTGCCCCCAAGCTCCAGTAGAAACAGGGTCTGAGGTGTCTCATCTTTTCAACAGAGGTGTTAAGAGATGCATTACTCATTGGTATTGCCCAGTTCTTGCCTTGTTAGGAGCTGCACAGGAAAGTCAATGTTTTGACAAGGAAACTAAGGCCCAGAGCCAGAATGACCGTAAAACTCTGCCAATGGGTGCCCAAAGAATTCCACAACACTGCCTTTGACACTTAATTTCCCCCAGAATGAGTTGCCTGTCTCAGCCAGGGGCCTGCTGGGCTCATAAATTCTACCAGAGAAACAGCTCTGTGTCCGCTCATCCTGTTTCCTTTTGAAACAGCAAAACTTCTCTTTGCCGGGTCTCCAGAAATCCCCGTGGCAATTGGATTCCTTGCTGGAGCCCTCACATTAGAGAGACTTCCTCTACTTGCCCTTGGTTTCCTCTGCAGCTCTCCAGAGCAAGCATGCCTGTGGGGGAGGGGAGGGGTCTCAGCTCTCTCCAACATGGGCACCAAACTGAAGCAGGACGTTGCGGTCACTGAGGTCCTCTTTGTGGAACCAGACACTGCATTTTGTGCTGTGAGTATGTTCAATCCAACCTTTACACTCAGCCTATGAGGGGGTATTGCTAGACCCAATCTGTAGTGGAGGAAAATGTGGCTCAGAGAGGGTGAGTGGTTTGTCTGAGATCACACAGCCAGTATGAGGTAAAGTTCAAAGGCAGCCCCAAGCCTTTTGATTCCACGTTCAGTATTTTCCCCATCAGAATATATTTCCCAGGAGGAGATGGTACTTGTGGTGTCCAATAAAAGTGGAGGTTTGGTGACATGGATTTGCAGGTGTCTGTTAAGCCTATTGGGAGTAGAGAGAAGATATGTCCACCAGAGAGATGACCTCCATTGTGGAGCAGCTTCTCCCCCATTTGGAACTGACTAAAACACATGAGGCTGGCTCTGGGCCATCTGGCAGCTTTCCCATTCCCACATGGTTTCCCAGTCATCCTAGAGTAGGTTGGGTTGTTCTGGACCCTAGACAATAGTATTCTGATCTCAATCAGCCTCCTATGTGTTATTCTTAGGAGAACCAAACATTTAGAGCTTGGTGCCTTATTGCCGATGGATTTCACCAGCATGAAGACCCCAGAGATGAGAACCAAAATTTGGTCCAATCATGGTGACCCCAATAGAGACGGACACCCTTTGTCCTATCTGTGAGGTCTTGCCAGGGCAGCTAGTCAGTCCCTTTGCAAGCTGCAAAGTATGCAGCAAAAGGTGTGGATTTCATTTCCTGTAACACATGCCTTCCCTCTTCCATGAGGAAGCATGATATTTTCCTGATGTTAGAACTCAGAGAGACACGTGTTGGGGTCATGCAGAGCCTATGCTCCATGATAGCCATTCTAGAGTAAATCCTGGATTAGGACACATTGTACAAATAATGTTTTCCAATCAAGAGGAGTCAACCTTTTGTCTGATCACAAGTGGATTTTGCAGATTATCACAAATAAATGTGGGTTAATGAAATCCAAACTCTTTCCCAGCATCTACAAGTCTGCATAGGATCAGACTCCAGCCCTGCCACTTGTCCGCTTGCTCATCACCCTCCAGCCATGCTGGCCTCTCTTCTATCGTTCTTCCTGCCAGCCAGTCAGTTCATACGTGTGTGTGTGTGTGTGTGTGTGTGTGTGTGTGTGTGTGTGTTTGAGGTGGTGGGGTGGGGAGTGGGAGCTTAACACAGGCTCCTCCCTTTCTGCTTTGTGTGGCTGGCTCCTTCCCAGAATTCTGTCCTCCTCTCAACAACATCTCCTCAAAGTGGCATTCCCCAATCACTGCTTCCCTCTAAAACCTGATTCTCCATCACGTGCCCAAGCTATTTCCTTCCAGCACTGCTCTGAAATTGTCTTATTTGTTTGTTTCCCTATTGTTTGCCTCTCTTTATTGGAATGCAAGCTGTTGCCCCTGGAACAGTGTTTGACCCATAGTAGGTATCCCATAGAACATTTGTTACATGAATGAATTTCTAACAAGAAATATAGTTGTAGCTTCCAGAAACTCCATCTGGAATTCACAGCAAGTTGATAATGACTCTAAATTTCACTTATCTGTTATTGCTAGCCTGATGCCCTTGCTCTTTTTTTTTTTTTTTTTTTAAGATTTTATTTATTTATTTGAGAAAGAGAAAGTGAGCAAGCATGAGGGAGGGAGGGGCAGAGGGAGAGGGGATGCAGAGTTCCTGCTGAGCAGGGTGCCCAATGCAGGGCTCCATCCCAGGACCCTGGGCTCATGACCCAAGCCAAAGGAAGGTACACACTTAACCTTTGAGCCCCCAGGCCTCAGGCACTCCTGTCCTCCCTCTCTTCACTACGCCATTCCTCACCCTATGATCTTTCTTTCCTTTCTTCCCACCCCCCTCTCCTTTCTTCCTCTTCCTTTCAGCTGTGCTCTGCCTTCTCCTCTGTTTTTTCCTTCCTGCCTGCCTGGGATTCCAGCAACTCAGTAGACAGACGGGGAGACAGTCCCACCTGGCTTACCCCAAATGGCCATCGCCATGACTAAGAAAAAATTTTCACTGGCTCACAGATGTTTATGTGACAGTCCATCCAAGGATCCCCAGACAGTCCTAGGGTGCTGAATAGACAACCTGCCCCCCAGCCATGTGATTACTATGTTTGTCAGCATGACTTTTGAGCCTAGGTCCTGGAGATGAACAGGCTAATTCATCCGAAGTATAAAACAAAGACCAGACATACTGAGACTCTCTTGCTCAAATAGGAAGTTTAATGTGTTTATAAATGCTTACTGCCTTGTCTGATTCTTACAGGAGGCTGCAGTGGAAAGTCAGAGCTGCCTCCTAAATCCTGCTGAATGATACTGTTCCAGGGAGACCAGCCCTTGAAAACAAAAGTGACTTCTCTTTTGTCCTAATCTTAAATCCCATCACCTTGGCTGGAACTGCCGAGTGCTGGTAATGAGTGTTGAGAGGCAATCTGAGGACAGTAATTAAGTATTAAACCTGGACAGGTACTAACCAAAAGGTGTGCGGCCCCTTCCTGCAGTACCACGAAAGCAAATCTCTCCAGGCTGGATAAGCTGGCCATTGGCAGGGGGATGGACCTGCATTGTGGCAAAGTGAAATGTGATTTTAATGATTCTGAGCACATGGTTTCTGCCTCCAGCAGGCTAGATTTGTAGGCTGGCATTTTTTTTTTTTTCCTTGGGTGGATTCCAGATGTTGTATAACTTGTGCATTTCTAAGCTATGGAATGGTAGATGGGGACTTGCCTTTCTGTTATGAGCGTGTACAGTGTGGGTAGAGGTTAAGCACTGTCAAACAGCCCCCTAAAAGACGCGTTGTGCCCCAGTCCACATGGAATAAATCATTGGGAAAAGGAGCCTGAGGTTTCAGTAATTTTAAAATAGTTGAAAGATGTGGATCAAAGCTCTGGATTTATGGGCAATTCCCCACCCCAAACATCACTACCCCCACCTCATATATATGTGCACATCATGTACAAGCATGTGTGTGTGTGTATAACCCCCATACACACATTCCTCTTCTATTCCAGTTCTCTTAGACTTATCAAGCTTACTCACCTGGGGCTTTCTTATAAATGTAGTTTCTCAGCCTCTAACCCAGGCCTATCAGAACACCAGGGGTCTGTATAATCAGTAAGCCCTCTAAGTAGGGTTGCCAGATAAAATTAAAGACAGCCAGTGGAATTTGAATTTCAGATAAATAACAAATAATATTTTAGTGTAAGTAGAACTCAAGCATTATTTGGGGCATTCTTACACTGAAAAATAATTTATCTGAAATTCAAATTTATATATTTACTTGCTTAATCTGGCCACCTTCGACCTGTGGTGCCATACATTAAGGAAATGTTGCAGACCATAATCCATCTCAGGAATTTGCAATGCCCACTAACGCCTCTGAGAAGTCCTGCAGAAAATAAACATACTTATACTAAAAAATTATTGTTTATCTGGAATCAGATTTCCCTGGACATTCCATATTTTATCTGGAAACCCTACATACAACCCCCTTTTGAGGAATACTTAAAGGGTACACTTCGGAAAACACTAGATTTTAAAGTATCTGTTAGATAAGTGCAATAAGGCTTCCTGGAGGAGGTGATTTGGATAAGCAAAAGGGAGGGCAGGGGATATGCAGTCCTCCAGCAGAGGCTGATGGGAGCAGTGTGCAGAAGGGAGCGGGAGGACTGGCTGCATTGCCCCACTAGTCACACTGTCTCTCCTCCAGAAGCAGAGAGGTCTTGCCTAGAGGGTGGGTGGGTGGAGGAGAGCTTCTAGAACTTTGGGGAGATGCAGTGGTTATCTCCAGACCATCTTTTCACATAGAAAACTGACCTTGTAGGGTGTGGGCAGAAGTATCAGGATCCAACTCTGCAAGAACAATTGGAATATTCTGGAGTCAACATTTCCATTTGAAATTCAAGCAGGAGCATTGCTTCTTTATCCCTGCCTCCCTCCCTCCTTCCTTCCCTCCCTCCCTGTCTCCTTCCTTCTTTCCTTCCTCTGTCCTCCTTTTCTTTTTTTCCCCTTCCCTTCTCCCTCTTCTTTCTAAAGTAAGTATTTTTAAAATAATAGATTTGTTGAGATGTGATTTGCATACTACAAATTCACTCGACTAAAGTGTAGGTTGAGTGTTTTTTGGTATAATCACAAGTTAGTGCCACCACCACCATTAATTCCAGAACATTTAATCACCCCAGAAGAAACACCATACTTATTAGCAATCATCTCTCTCTGTTCCCTTTCTGTCTCTCTACATTTGCCTATTCTGGACATTCATATAGATGGAATCATATAGTGTGTAGCCTTTTTTGTCTGCCTTCTCTAACTTAGAATGATGTTTTCAAGGTTCATCCATGCTTTATTCCTTTTTATGGCAAATATATTGTGTGGATATACAATACGCTGCTATCCATTCATCAGTTAATGGTCATTTGAATTATTCACACTTTTTGGCTATTAGGAGTAATGTTCTTATGAACCTCCCTGTACAGGCTTTTTTATAGATGCCTGTCGTTAATCCTCTTCGGCACACAGCAAGGGGCAGAACTGCGGAGTCATGTGGACTCTCTCTTTGAGGAACTGTATGCTTACCTAGAGGATCTGCTAAACTGTTTTAATTTTTTGAGGTTCTTTTTAACTTTTAACTTTTTGAGGGTCTGCCAAGCTGTTTTCCAAAGTGTCTGTAGCATTTCACATTCTCTCTGGCAGTGCGAGGGCTCTAATTTCCTCCCACCCTCACTGACTTTGTTCCTGCCTGTCTTTTTTATTTTAGCCATCCTAGTGGGTGCGAAGTGAAATCGCATTGTGGTATTGATTTGCACTTTGCTAATGACTAATGACATTGAACATCTTTTCATGTGCTTCTTATGGCCATTTACATATCTTTGGAGAAATATCTATTCAAATCTTTTAAATTGGGTTGTTTGTCCTTTCACTGTCAAGTTGTAAGTGTTGTTTATATATTTTGGGTACAAGTTTCTTATCGGTTATATAATTTGCAAATATTTTCTCCACCCATGGGTTGTCTTTTCACTCTCTTGATGGTGTCCATAAAGTAGTTTTGTTTTATTTTGTTTTTTTAACTTAAAATATTTCCGTTCTTACCTTCTCTACTTTCAGGCTATGTCACTTCACTGTTTGGAAGTTGACATATTCCCAAGCACATGTGGGATATTTATTTTGCAAGTTAAGTGGTACAGAGTTCCTCAAAGAATAAAGTTTTAAAAAGCATAATTGATATCATAATTTTACATTTCTCAAATTAAAAACAACAACAACAACAAGTGTCTCCTTAATTCAAATAACAGAAAATAAAGGATACAAAATTGTATCAGTTTGAGAGGAAACCCAAAAGATGTCATGATCTGCATGGGTAATGCCCTCCTGAGGAAGGGGTTTACATTATGAAAAGCAGTCCAAAGTTTTAATATGATAACTAATATTTTTAAAGATTTATTAATTGTTTCAGAGAAAGAGAGTACGTGAGCAGGGAGAAGAACAGAGGGAGGGGGAGATGAGAAGTAGACTCCTCACTGGGTGTGAAGCCTGACACGGGGCTTGATCCCAGGACCCCGAGATCACAACCTGAGCCGAAACCAAGAGTTGTGTGCTTAACCAGCTGAGTCACCCAGGTGCCCCAATATGATAATTAATTTTTAGTAAAAATTCTTGCAGTTCCAGTCTTAGAAGATACAGAGAAAAATCTGTATTTTTCATTGTTAGTTTATATTCAGGACTAACATGTGTGTAGAAACTTGTGCACATGTGTATGTGAATTAGTTTTCCTTCCTGAAATTTGAGTTATCTTTTTGGTATATATGCAAACTTTAGAATGCGCGGGCTAAAATTCTTTTTGCAACTTGGAGCTAAGTTGTAAAATTTGAGATAAAGGGAAGTTTAGCTGCCAAGTGTTTGATCTCCTGTTTCTAAAGCTGATGAATAATAGTTTGTGATTTTCATTTTTTTCTTTTTTTTTTGGCCTTATTTTTAAATTATTTTTATTAATATATAATGTATTATTAGCCCCAGAGGTACAGGTCTGTGAATCGTCAGACTTACATACTTCACAGCACTCACCATAGCACATACCCTCCCCACAGCCCCTCCCTCCAGCAACCCTCAGTTTGTTTTGTAAGATTAAGAGTCTCTTATGGTTTGTCTCCCTCCCGATCCCATCTTGTTTCATTTTTTCCTTCCCTACCCCCCCAAGCCCCACACCTTGCCTCTCAAATTCTTCCTATCAGGGAGATCATATGATAACTGTCTTTCTCTGATTGACTTATTTCACTCAGCATAATACCCTCTAGATCCATCCACGTTGTTGCAAATGGCAGGATTTCATTTCTTTTGATGGCTGCATAGTATTCCATTGTATATATCTATCACATCTTCTTTATCCATTCATCTGTTGATGGACATCTAGGCTCTTTCCATAGTTTGGCTATTGTGGACATTGCTGCTATAAACATTGGGGTCCATGTGCCCCTTCATTTGGATCACTACATTTGTATCTTTAGGGTAAATTCCCAGTAGTGTGATTGCTGGGTCATAGGGTAGCTCTATTTTCAACTTTTTGAGGAACCTCCACGCTGTTTTCAAGAGTGGCTGCACCAGCTTGCATTCCCACCAACAGTGTAGGAGGGTCCCCCTTTCTCCGCATCCTCGCCAACATCTGTCATTCCCTGACTTGTTAATTTTAGCCATTCTGACTGGTGTGAGGTGGTATCTCATTGTGGTTTTTATTTGTATTTCCCTGATGCTGAGTGATGTGGAGCACTTTCTCATGTGTCTGTTGGCCATCTGGATGTCTTCTTTGCAGAAATGTCCATTCATGTCCTCTGCCCATTTCTTGATTGGATTACTTGTTCTTTGGGTGTTGAGTTTGATAAGTTCTTTGTAGATTTTGGATACTAGTCCTTTATCTGATATGTCACTTGCGAATATCTTCTCCCATTCTGTCAGTTGTCTTTTGGTTTTGTTGACTGTTTCCTTTGCTGTGCAAAAGCTTTTGATCTTGATGAAGTCCCAAGAGTTCATTTTTGCTCTTGCTTTCCTTGCCTTTGGTGATGTTTCTAGGAAGAAGTTCCTGCAGCTGAAGTCAAAGAGGTTGCTGCCTGTGTTCTCATCAAGGATTTTGGTAGATTCCTGTCTCACATTGAGGCCTTTCATCCATTTTGAGTCTATTTTTTGTGTGTGGTGTAAGGAAATGGTCCAGTTTCATTTTTCTGCATGTGGCTGTCCAATTTTCTCAACACCATTTGTTGAAGAGACTGTCTTTTTTCCATTGGACATTCTTTCCTGCTATGTCAAGGATTAGTTGACCATAGAGTTCAGGGTCTATTTCTGGTCTCTCTTGTTTTGTTCCATTGATCTATGTGTCTGTTTTTGTGCCAGTACCATACTGTCTTGATGATGACAGCTTTGTAACAGAGCTCGAAGTCTGGAATTGTGATGCCACCAACTATGACTTTCTTTTACAACATTCCTCTGGCTATTCGGGGTCTTTTCTGGTTCCATATAAATTTTAGGATTATTTGTTCCATTTCTTTGAAAAAAATTGGTGGTATTTTGGTAGGGATTGCATTAAACATGTAGATTGCTTTAGGTAGCATAGACATTTTCACAGTATTTGTTCTTCCAATCCAGGAGCATGGAATGTTTTTCCATTTCTTTGTGTCTTCCTCAATTTCTTTCATGAGTACTTTATAGTTTTCTGAGTACAGATTCCTTGCCTCTTTGGTCAGGTTTATTCCTAGGTATCTTATGGTTTTGTGCAATTATAAATGGGATTGACTCCTTAATTTCTCTTTCCTCTGTCTTGCTGTTGGTATATAGAAATGCAACTGATTTCTGTGCATTGATTTTATATCCTGACACTTTACTGAATTCCTGTGTGAGTTCTAGCAGTTTTGGAGTGGAGTCTTTTGGGTTTTCCACATAAAGTATCATATCATCTGCAAAGAATGAGAGTTTGACTTCTTCTTTGCCAATTTGGATGCCTTCAATTTCTTTTTGTTGTCTGATTGCTGAGGCTAGGACTTCTAGTACTATGTTGAATAGCAGTGGTGATAGTGGACATCCCTGCTGTGTTCCTGACCTTCGGGGAAAGTTTGTGATTTTCTTAACTCTTTTCATTGGATTCTGACAGAGAGAAACCAGTCCTTGGGAGATTCAGGGATGTGCTGAGCTTCTTGGCTATACATGGGGTCTTCTCTGGGGAAAGCAAGAACCAAAGAAGGACCAGCTCAAGTCAGAGGCAGCCCAGGTATGCTCAGGTGTGTGACTTTATTGGTTTCTTGCTTTCCTGTTAGTACACCCAGCAAGGATGTGAGTTAGGGATTCTGCTACTAAATTATCATATGACCTTGTGTCTTCCCTCTTCACCTGCCAGCAGGGAATAGGCAAGATCACTTCTGAGGTGCCTTTTGGCTCGAATATTCTTCAATTTCCATAGCAAATCTGTACAAGGAATCTCCTGTGTCTACAAGATATTTCCTCAGCAATTGTGGGAGACAGGTCTTGGTGGTTTGGATGGATTTTAACGACTGTCCAGCAGGCAAATCCCTTTGTTCCCAGTGTGCCCTTGTTCAGGTTAGTGCCCTGGCTGCTGTTGTCACAGGACTATGTTCACAAAGTGGCTGGCTAGTGTCACAGTGTACTTAGAGCTGGATATCTCGGGGTTCTTTGTTGTGAGAAACAGAAGCTGACTTAGGCTTATTCAGGTATAAGGTGACCGACTGGAAGGACATGGAGGAATACAAGCGTCTGGAGATAAGGACGGCATGAGGAAGTTTCAGTAGCAGGGGCTGCTCTGAAGGTTGGTCCAGGCATCTCTATGGGATAAATGGATTCTAAAGAGGAGTATTCTTTTCATCCTGCTGCTCACAGTTGAGAATGCAGAGAGGAAGTGTGGCAGTCATCAGTATTATTGACCAATACTACCCTTCTCTTCTCTTGGCTAACTGTAATAGCATTATACTTCCTGACCTTTTGTGTTGGGTATGTCCATGTGTTGTTCTGTGTGGCCAAAGAATTTAGAGCAGAAATGACATGTGCCAGCCTGGAACATTTATGCTGAGACAAGACCCTGTGGAGTTTTTGTTTTTATTGACTTTGTCATCATAAGACCAGTTACTTAAATGCAGCCTGCATCAACCTGGACTGAGGGACCACAGTTAGCAAAGACTCACTTTTGACCTGGGATGACAATGTGGCACGAAAAAGAAGAAAAAAAAAATTGTTAATTTAGCTATGGAGATTTTGGAGTTGCTTGTTACCAAAGCAATATCAAACTTAACCAGACTTATACCGGGCCCTCCATTTGAGAGGATCCCTAGTATGGGTCATGTGCTCACTTCCAGAGGAGAAGTATTCCCACTAAGTTCTATTCAATGGGAGACATTTAATTTCCTCAAAGGAAAAGGTACTATTTGGTACTATTACCAAAAGAACAAGGAATTAATGCTAGCAACCTCCTTCACTATTGAGGTCACAGTAACCATGAAGGAATCAAGGCCATGACCTGATCTCACAAATGCCTACACTGTATAAGCAGATGACCTGCCATAATTAGCTTTTTTCTCAAAGTAACAGCCATGTGACCCTCTACTTCATAGCAGTCTGCAAACCAAAACCAAAACCCCTTCTGAATTCTGGCCATTTCCAACAGGCCAAACCTGCCTCCAGAGTGATTCATTTGTCACCTACTATATTTAAAAACACAAGATCTTTCTTGAAAAAGTTCAAAATTCACAGATCATATTAAATATTAAAATACACTTTATTGCATAGCATTAACAGCCTGTATTAAAATACTCAATAAATCATGCTTTGTTTGTGCCATGGTTATAACATGAATAATACATTGAGAAACTTTTATGCATTTAATAGGATTAAAAAATCTTTTTCTAGACTTTTCTTCTCCCTATTCTGGGAGGTTAGTGCATTTTGTCACTATTTGACACATTTAAGCCATCATTTGAATCACCATGCTACCTCCAACTAGAGAACTGGGTAATTAAAAAGAACAAGAATAAGTATATATAATGAATTTGGAATGCTTGCTAATTATGTGCATATTGTACTATATTAATACTGCTAATAATTCAAAGGACAACTAACATAAAAAATCATCTAATTTGCCATGCTCTCCCAGACCCACATTTTATAACACTGCCATAGGGAGAGATATGGATTAAATCATTTTTCTTTCTTTAATCTGTGAATGTCATTGGAGAGCATAAAAGGCAATAGGTCTCCACATTGTTTTAACTCCAAGTGTCTAGATATTCTGTGGTGGTATTTCTGTGAATGGGGAGAAGCAGATGATCAATAGAAGAGATGAGGTTTATTTATTATACAAGGTTGGGGAATTTGTGCTGGTTTAGATTCTGTGGAAGAGTTGATAGTTGATGAGATGTCTAGATTAGTCCATATGTTCAAGAATTTTGCAGTAATGTTTATAATAGCAAACAACTGGAAAAAACCTAAAAGTTTATCAGTTAGGGTCAGGTTGAATAAATTGCAAACATCCATGCAATGGAATGTTCATTAACTATAAGAGAAATGAGAGTCCTCTCTGTGGCCACATGGAAAATGTTCTAATGCATATATTTTAAGCTCATGTGAAAATGAGTGAAACATGCTATCACTTGAATTAATGATGGAGGAAAGAGTGTACATTGCTTTTGCATGCATATGCATTAAAAATATCTGTAAGGATACAGAAAAAAACAAGTAACTGTTCATTTATTTGTGGTGGGAATAGAACTTGGATAAATGATAAAAAGGACAGGAGAAATAAAGTTCTCTGAATACCATTATGATTTTTGATTTTCCAACCAGGTGATATATTATCTATTCAGATAATTATTTAATAATAATTAATATTAACCCCACCTCCAAAGGGAGCCTGTGATTTTTGGAAAAGCGGTGTCTCTCCCAGTTCAGGGAAAATGTGAGACCCTCAGTCACCACAGAGTTGTAACTGGGCCAGTGAGAAACAATCAGCTTCTCCATGCTGGCATGGGAAAGACCTATAGAGACCTTGCATATGGTGAGCTTCTGCCTGAAGAAGAGAGAGAGAGACTGGCAGATCTTATCCACTGTTTATGGTAGCTATTTCCAGAGACTAGGCTCAGAAACACTCAAAAATGGTTATGAATACATTAGACCACAAGATATTGGCACACTCAGATGCTTACATGCCTGAGTGGTAAGAAATGGGTTGAAGCATAAGGAGTGTGAGGTCCTTCTCCAGGGGCAGCTGCTGTCAGCTTTGCCTGGTAGCCAGTGGCTCTCAAGGAATGTCAGGGCTACAGGGCTGCTGGGAAGTAGAGTTTTCCAACGGAAGATGGCGGTCTAGATCTATTGGAATCTCCTGAATTTTATGTGCAGGCAAATAATTTTTAAAAAGTTTAAACTGAATGAGCTAAACAGAATTTTTCTATGGACCATATACAGTTTCCTGGCTATCGTTTCTGACCATTGCCCAGAAAACCTGTGCATTCAGGAGGATCCAAATTTAGGTGCATGACTAAGACAAGAAATTTCCCCCAGGGAATGTATATTTTGCCAAAAGCAGAAAATGCTGAATCCCTGAGGATATTCAGTTGCTAATGGCCAGTTATGCTCATCTACCATGTGTTATTCTTCCACAAGTAAATCTCACTGTGAAGGTGACTCAGATCTGTGTCTCCAAAATGTGCAAAACACATGTGGAAAGACATTCTTTAAAGCATGACTTAATATGGTAAAAATTGGAAAGCCCTCACCTGTTCTTCAACAACGGACTGTTGTGTAAGCTCAATATCCATGTTGGAACATGGATATTGCATTGTTGGAACAATGCAATAGAATAAGGACACCAACATGTGTCATGGGAAAAGGTGAATAGAAGAATAATAAGTTTTCTATGATCCCATTCTTTCTTTTTTTTAATAAATATTTTTATTATGTTATGTTAGTCACCATACGGTACATCAATAGTTTATGATGTAGTATTCCATGATTCATTGTGATCCCATTTTTCATAAAAACAACAAAGTGTGTGTCTACTCCTAAATATTTATGTTAAATAAATACATATGAAAATTATTTTCTAAGGTATTTTGTATATCCCTCTTCTTGAACAAGTTAAGACACTAACATGCTTTAATTATTCATGAAACATGCCATCCCTTCTTCCTTGTCTTAGTTCTAGCTTCTTTTTAGGAAACAGATTTTTAAAAAATAGTCAGTGATAAATTAAACATATTGTATTAGAGTTCTCCAGAGAAACAGAAGCAATAGGATATCTATCTTTGCTACATCTACATCTAGATGTGTGTGTAGATATATATTACAAGGAATTGGATCACATAATTATGGAGGCTGAGAAGTCCCACAATCTGCCATCTATAAGCTGGAGATCCAGGAGAGCTGGTGGTGTAACTTCCCTTCCAAGGACAAGATAAGACTGATGTCCCACCTAAAGTAATCCATCAGAGAGGACACATTTTACATTCCTCTGTCTTTTTGTTCTATCCTGGTCCTTGATGGACTGGATGAGTCCCACCTGCTCTGCTTTACTCAGTCTACCAATTCAAATACTAATCTCATTCAGAAACACCTTTGCAGATAAACCCTGCTTACCCTGCCTCACCTGTTTTTTCCCATGGAATCCATGGTGAAGGCTCTTGCACACTTTTCCCTCACTACCTCTGTCTCCTTATGGATTCTCATGCTTCCCTGTGTTGCCCTAGGCAGTGTAATGTGCCTCCTCTGCTTGAGAACTATAGCAAACTACTTTTTCAATGATAGTCATCTCCTAGTAGTAAAATATACATTTTAAATCAGAAAGAAAGGAAAAGAAGGGGTTGGAGGGAGGAAAGGAGTGAGGAAGGCAACAAGGAGTAAGGAAGGGAGAAAGGAAGGAATGAGGCAGACAAACTGCATGCAGGGCATGGGTCAGAGCAGACAAGACAACGATGAAGCTTTAGGAGTCATTCCAGTGAGAGGAGATTGGTGCTTGGGCCACTGTGGCAGGTAGTGCATAGGAAGGAAGGTGGATCTGAGGCATTTTGAGGGTAATATCTACAAGACCTGTTGTTGGAGTGGGTGAGGAGTGACATAAAGAAATGGATCAAGGATGAGTTTCCTGCATTTCCAGCCTAAGGACTGGGTGTCTGGTAGTGCCACTTACTAAGACAGAAAAGATGGGGTGGGACCAGGATTGCAGCTCCTGGCTGGGTAACTCCTAGCAAGTCACCTAACTTTGCTGTGCCTCAGTGTCCTCATCAGCATAATGAGGATGGAAATGGAAACTATTCATAGGGATGGGGACCAAACAAGGTGGTAAGATATGTAGAAGAGTGCCTGGCACATGGTGAGAGCTCAGTAGATGTTGGTGATGCTACTGCTGCTGACAAGACAATAATGATGGTGACAATGACAATGACGATGATGACAATGTTGATGATGACGACGATGATGATGATGACAAGTTAGTGCATGTAACATGGTGATGACGACGATGACAATGATGATGACAATGATTTGATGATAATGGTGATAGTGACAATGACAAGGATGATGATGATGACAAGGACAACAATGGTGATGATGGTGGTGGTGATGATGGTGTTGCTGATGATGATGACAATGATGATGATGATGGTGGTGATGACAAGGACAACAATGGTGATGATGGTGGTGATGATGGTGTTGCTGATGATGATGACAATGATGACGATGATGGTGGTGATGACAAGGACAACAATGGTGATGATGATGGTGATGATGATGATGGTGTTGCTGATGATGATGACAATGATGATGATGATGGTGGTGATGACAAGGACAACAATGGTGATGATGGTGGTGATGATGGTGTTGCTGATGATGA
>NW_019154188.1:501369-533326 GCF_002288905.1 Enhydra lutris kenyoni
CAATGATGATGATGATGGTGGTGATGACAAGGACAATGACAATGATGGCAGTGACTGCTGGAGCAGGAGCAGAGGTGGTGAGGGTGCAGGAGGTGGGTGGGGAGGAGGGTCCCACAGGGCCATCAGTGGTGGATCCGTAAGCCAGGAGAGCAACAGGGAACCTCTGTGGTTTTATAGAGGGAGAGGCATGATCAGATGTGCATTCTGAAGTTCCAGTGTGGCCGTCACACAAAGAGTGGGCTGGAGTTAAGAAAGAGGGTGTGTGGAGACCAGCTAGGCAAGCTTTGTCCCTTCCATGCTGAACTGAAGGAGCTGCAGAGAGAAGAGTGGTTGGACGTGTAGCAGGTATAAACCATAGCTCACAGTCACCGGCACACAATAAATACAACAAATCTTAATTTTCTCCAAGTCAACTTAAACCTGACCCTGACAGGCCCCAGCCTGTACTGTGTTGCTGATGGGAAAGTCAACCTCAGACATTAATTTGATATTTCCTGTCATCCACTCACTCTGCAGAGTTATGAAAATGTCCTTGGGTCTCACATGGCATTAAGGCTCCAAAGTTCACAGTGGTTGCCTCTGGCACACAGCCTTATCCCCCTTCATGCCCAAACACCCTGTGGTTCCTATGTGTCACCATTTAGAAAAAGGCAGGGAGGCCTAGGATTCAGTGTTCCTCCCAGAGCACCTCCAGGCAGCAGGGCCTTTGACCTTTTTCCAGGCTCCCCTTCTCACTTCAAGGAAAACACAAATCGATAGATCAGGGAGTTATGTTGCTGAGCAAGAAGTGTTAATCACCTTGCTAGCAGCTGGTACAGGTGCAAAGCAGGCTCAACTTGGGGAAGGAATCAAATATCTCTGGTCTCTTATACCAGCATGACCGGGCATGTGGGGGCCAGGGCACAGTTGGCTTGTGCTTTAGGAGGGAAAGCTCTCTTCCTTTCCACACCAGCTCTTCTGCCTTGTTGTTGAGACCAGTGTGTGTTGGGGGGAGGGTGCGCTTTGCAAGTGGAGGTGGGAAAGCAGCCTGAGCTTGGGGGCAGCTTCTCAGGAGGGAGCAGTGGGAATACCAGGTGCCTGAGGGAGCTGCCTCCCAGCAAGAGCGGAGGCCTCCAGGGACACAAGGCTTTATCTCACATCTGACAGAAGGCATTAGTAAAAGCCAGCACTTATTGTGCATGTAACCATGAGCCAGTCCCATGCTAAGCACGTGGCATCCACCACCTCATTGAATCTTCCAGGACGTACATGCTGTTGTTGTCAGCCTTGAGATACAGAGAGGAAATAGAAGCAGAGACAGTGACTTGTCCTTGATCTTACTGAGCTCCTGACACCCCTCCGCCTCCCATGGTACCCCCCAGGGGTGCCACACTGGCAGGACTACTGTTGTCAAGGTGGAGGAGTGTCCCTTTGGACCTCGGGTAGGGCAGGTGTACCACTTTCTAGGTGTCCTTTGGGTCACTTTTGGAAATGATAAGCCTTACCACATAACTCTCACTTCTTTTCCCCTTTCCTGCCTCCTTTTTGCCTCTTCCTCTGACCTTGTTATTTCTTCTCCTTCCTGCCCTCCCCAAAGCTCCAGGCCACATGAGAAAATACCATTTCTTTCTCTCCATGCCTTTCCTTTGACCCTCAATCCTAGGTCTGAGAATTTTCCATCCCAGACCATCCAATCCCCTCCATGGCTCGCAGTTACAGAAAGTCCCACACAGCATGCTCTACTCTGCTGGATGGCCTTCTAGGGCAAGCTTCTGGCTGAGGAGAATGATGAAGGTTTCATTCTGCTTGCTAATTTTGTTAAGCAGACAAACCCAAACCCTGCCAATGCAGGTGTCCGCCTCCGTAAGTTTTACATTTTTGTTGCTTAGCAAATAGCAGCCCCTGGCCATGTCTGCAATTCTGAAGTCCCCAGTTAGTATTCAAACTGCAAGAATGGGCTGCACCTAGGGGGCTGTGTGCACAAAACCCAGGGCTGCGGCCATACAGATGGGCTCCAGGGGCTTTGAGGATGCAGTTGTTCTGTCGAGAGCGCTTCACCCTTGTAGGGAGGAGGATGCCTCCCATGTGACATGCTCATTAGGTCACTGCACACCCCCTCTGTGGCCAGCATGAAGTCAGAGCCATTGCATGAACTGTTAACTTCCCCAAACGATTCTTCTCTTTTCAGACCACATTTCTCTTTCGAGCAAGGCAAAGAGTTTTCCTGTTTTTGGAAAGTGAAGAGAGGCTGGTTGGGTTTGCTGCTCCCTTGTATGGAATTAGTGGGGCTTCCTCATTCCCAACAGAAGGAGCCAGGTTGGTGTCATCTCTTAAGACAAAAGGCAGAGATGGAATTGGGAGGTGTAAGGCAGTGAGCACTGGAGCAGGAGTCCAGAGGCTGACAGGAATCCAGAGTCCAGGGCAGCTGTCCCCGCACAGCTCTGGGCAAGTGACAAGCATCAGTATTGTTAACATGTTAACACCTGTCTCTCTCTGCCATGGCTCCAGTTAAATCAGGAGCAACAAACTCAGAGCCTGCAGTGGCCAGATGAAAGGCATAAATGCTCATAGAGGGATGTGAGTTAGATAGCAGATGCTGAACTGCTTGAATTGTGAGCCGTACAAGCCCCACCTGGCAATTGTCTTCTAAGAAGCTGCATGTGCCAAGCAACGTGACCACATAAACACGCCCCTGGGCTGAATGAGGTGAGGGATCATGAGGCTCTGACCCCTAGAAATAAACCTTCATCCCTATTTGGAATTGCTTGTTGCTCTCCGAGGGGCCAATGCCTCTTGATGTCGCAGCTGGGAATACCTGACAGACCATAAGAGGAGGACACCTTGGCAGGGAGAACAGACGTTAAAAGCAAGGTTGGGTGATCTTAACACCAGACTTGGAGCAACTGTTCAGGGAGGGTGAATCATCCCGCAGACACAAGTAATTGACATACCTCAGCCTCGGAGATGGGCAAGAGGAGTTAACCAGAACGGCAGCTCGCCGAGCCTCTGGCGAGACTCCAGCCTGTGGCAGCTCTGCCCAGAGGGCAGCTTTCACGGATGAAGCTATTCATTAATACAGGTTCATCAGCCTCCCACAGACAGCTCTGAGCCATTTGTTTGCTTGTCAAGCTGGGTGTTGCTCTCTGCCAGGCTGTAAGAAGCGGACATTAATATTTTTATCAGCCTGACTTTGGGAGGTCAGCTGGGATTATTACAGATGACATCTCCCTGATCTTAGCAAATAAAATTGATTAAAATGTGCTGAATCAGAAACTCTGGCTGAAGAGTTAAAAGCTACAGTGTGTTACAGTTTGGGATCACGTCTGATTGCTTCATTGGGGAGGACTGTTTCAGATCAGAAGACTCAGGAACTTTGTAATTCAAGAGAATAGAGGAAAGGTCTTGAGGAAAGGGTGAAGAGTGGCCGAAAGGGTGACCCTCTGGTGGTCACCCCATCAGGGGTGACCCTCCTGGCAACTGCAGCCCCCTTGAATGTGACTGAGTGCATGTTCTTATTTTTAATCTTAGAAAGTTGCGCTTTTTATTTATCCAAATATACAAAAACTATGTGTGACGGTTAAATTTAATGTGTCAATTTGATTGGGTCACAGAATGCCCAGATATTTGACCAAACATCATTCTGGGCGGGTCTGTGAGGGCATTTCTGAGTAAGATTAACATTTGAATTAATTGAGCAAGCCAGGTTGCCCTCCCCACTGTGGGTGGGCCTCACCCAATCACTGAAGGGCTGAAAAGAACAAAAGGCTGAGTGAGAAAGAATTCTTGCACTCTGCGTGTCTTCCATCTGCGACATTGGTCTCCTCTGCCTTCAAACTTAGAACCACTGGCTTTCCTGGATCTGGACTTCTCAATCTCCAAAACTGTGAGCCAATTCCATGTATTATATATATACATATACACACAGATACATAAACATATATATATGTATATATACAGTATATTGTACATTATATATATATTCCTTATATATAGTATACATAGATATATTTCTTATATATGTGCATATGTATGCACATGTGTATGTATGTACATATCTATATATGTGTGTGTATACATACATGTATATTAATGGATATATTCCTCAGAAAGAGAGAAAGACAGATAGAGAGAACCATCCTATTGGTTCTGTTTCTTTGGAGAATGCTGACTAATACAGTATATGTATACAAAGCATGTAAACAATCAAATCCACCAAGAGCCAAAGAAAGTTCCAGAAGCTCACCACATGGGATAGTGTAGCTTTAGAAATGCTAGTGCTCCTAGAGACAATCTACATTTTACAGGTGGGGAAACTGAAATCCATGGAGTAGAAGAGCCTTGCCCATGCCAGGTACCCAGATGCCTTCTTTGTATGTAAATGTGGTGAGAACACTTATGATCTACCCTCTTTGCAAATTTCAAGTGTATAATACAGTATTATTAGCTGTGGTCATATCACTATACATTATATCCACAACACTTATTACCTTCCATAATGAATGAATGAATGAAACTACGTACCTTTGACCAACATTTTCCCACTTCCCCTTCTAGCAAATACTGTATGATCTCACTAATATATGGGATCTAAAGTAGTCAAACTTAGAGAAGCAGACAGTAGAATTGTGGTTGCCACCAAGGATGGGAGAAAATAGTTATCAGTCACCTTCTTACTGAGCTGAGTCTGATGTTAGGCCTCTTTAGTCTGGACCTTGTATTCTCCCGACTACATACATATTCACTCACATGAAAGTGCACACACATAAATGTACACACACATTCTTATGTACATGTGTGCACAAACACGTGCATACACATGCACACACACACACACCCAAAGCTCCTAGAAACTTGATGGAGAACACCACCATATCACACGTGTCAGCTGCTTGCTCTGTGTCGGACAGTGAGTATTTGAAATGGATTAACACATCCAATCTTCACAATGATTCTATGAAGTAAGGCCAATCTTGTTCCTAATTTGTAAGAAAACTAAGGCTCAGAGAAGCGAACCAATGTGCTCAAGGCCACACAGCTGGTAGGCAAAGCAGCAGGTTTTGGATCATGTACCCTTACCCCAGTGAAGAAAAAGAGCTTGGAGTTTCAAAGATATACCTTGGGAGAATTTTGGCTCTGAGATCCTTGAAGAAAATCTGGTTAGCTGAGAGGTCATCAAATACCATACAGGGGTATGGAATTTATCTTTTCTCCTGGTTTGTGACTGATGGGATGACTAGAGGAAGTTCCTTGTACCTCTGCCTCTCTGGGGGCCTATCAATAGGCTGGCGTGATGCTGACAAAGGTCATGCAGTGGCCAGAGTGTAGTTGGACTGCCATGGCTGTGATCTTGAAGGAGGTGCTTGTGGTGGCAGAAATCCAGGATGGCCACCAAGATTCTCGACCCCTTGCGTACACACCTTGTATGATTTCCTCCCCTTGAGTGTGGCAGATGCTGTGATATGATGGGATATCATTACTGGTTGTTAGGTTGCATGACTAGGGAATTTTGCAGATGTGATTAAGGTTATTAATCAGTTGACTTAACAAATAGGAAAGTATCTTAGCAGGCTTGACCTAACCACATGAGCACTTTAAGTCTGAGTCTAGGGTACCTGGGTGGCTCAGTCGGTGAAGCATCTGCCTTTAGCTCAAGTCATGACCTCAAGGTCCTGGGATTGAGTCCTGCACCCGGCTCCCTGCTCAGGGTGATGTCTGCTTCTCCCTCTCCCTCTCCTGCTTTCTCTCTCTCTGTCAAATAAATAAATAAATAAAATCTTAAAAAAAAAAAAAAAGTCTGGGTCTAAAGGTCAGAGACAGAGTTTGGCGAGATCCCTGCTGGGCTGGAAGAAGGTAGGCATCCAATCCATATTGTGAGCTGACTATAAGGCCCATAGGACAGGGAGCTAAGGTTATCCTTGGCTGCTGAGAGTGATCCTGGCTAATGACTAGCAAGAAAATGGGGACCTCAGTCCTATAACTTCAGGGAACTGAATTCTAGCAGCAAATTGAATTAGCTTGAAGAGCACAAGTCCCAGAGGAGATCACAATTGCCCAACCAGAGCCTCAATTACAGCCTGTGAGATCCTGAGCAGGAAGACCCAGTTAAGAAGTGCCCAGATTCCTGACCCATGAAAAATGTGAGGGGATACATTTGTGTTTTGAGCTACTAGTTTTGTGGCACTTAGTTACACAGTAATAGAAAACTAATAAAGCACCCTTGAATGACATCCTGGGCTCTACAGAAGTGGTGTTTCCACTGTCATCATTCCAGCTCAGCAGCCAAGGGGTAGCCCTAGCCTCGTTAAATGCCTGGTTTCTGTCCTGATCCTCAATCAGGAGGAAAGCACCTTGTGAGTCGGTGTAGGCCCGTGACCTTACAATCTGTCCACAGGTAGATGCAGATGGGTTCCCAGAGCCAGTGGATTTCTGACCGGGGTCCTGAAGATGGTCATGTGACTGAGGAACTCTTATGTCTCTCCTTCCTGTAAAGAGGGCTGCTGGTTCCTAGTGAGAGGAAGTCGTTTCTGTTGGCTCAAACCCAACCTATGTTTTAAAAGTTTTAAAGTCCTGGGCATGTACTTTGGCCTCCATTTCTGGGTGTACTTATCATGAATGTGAACTTAAAGGGATCTGATTTGACTCCTGTGATTCCAAACATTATCTGTGTCAGCTACTGAATGAGCAGTCTTCCTCCTGACAAAATTGTTAAATTCCATCCATTCTCCGTCCTTTTAAAGTCTTTAAAAATATTCCACCTTGTTGTTTTTCTCTGGCACTTTCTGCCAGCATGGTCACGTGCAGGGTCTCCATGAGGTCCTGGAGTAGTTTTTAGGCGGCCCATCTGGAAACTCTGTTCATACTGCAGGAATGAGGGAAACACAGTGGACTGGACTGCTGTGGCCTTCCTGCCAATGCCCATGGGAGAAACTCACCTTTTTTCTTTGGTGGTTATTTTAAGAATTGTCAGAGTATCTAAAATAAGAATCCAGTATCTGACCAGTGTGAGAACTGGCAGTGACAATGGGGAGTGGTGAGGGAGGTGAGAGGTGGGCCGGAGCTGCTGAGGGCAGGCTGCCTAACTCACTGACAGTGTAAGGCCTCTTCCCATGCTCTGTCTTGGCCTTTCGACTATCAGTGGCTGAAGCTTCACTCCCACAGCCCACAACCCAGCCAGCCACAGACTGAGATCCCACTGCGGAGTTTCCTTCTAGACTTCAGGTCCCCAAATGGGGCCATACCTCCTCTGGATTTGGAGAAGAAGGTGCTCACCCTCCCCTCCCCCATAATGCGAGATGCGAGATCAGGTTTCCTCCACCTCCAAAGGCTGGTGAGGACATTTCCACCCACACCCCAGCTCTGAGAAACGACCTTCAGGAGAGCTGACCAGCCCCCTCGCCCCCAAAGCTAACCTGATGTTACTGATGTCCAGAGGTCATCTCAATGTCTTGTCATCATTGAATGCAAGAGTTTGGAAATCATGGTCAGAGGTGCCATCTCAGGCCTTGGCAGTAGCTGACTCTCTGCAAGGAGTGCATTTGCTCCAGGTCTTCCCAGGACCACCCCTTTGCAGCAAGCAGTTCTCAGCTCCCTGCCCACCCAGCTATAAAGACCCTCCCCTGCCCCACAGCCTCTGCCACAGCAGCCTCTTTCATTTCTTTAGGGTACTTATCTTGTTAAATTACTTTTTCCTTGTTGACTTTCTTTCCCTTCCATGACTGAGTGTAGAGACTCGTCTACCCCTGCATCCCCAGCTCTTAGACCAGGCTGGTACAAGGGCATGACCAATGTGTGGCTGTGCAAGGAAGGCTATGACTCCCCAGAGGCTTCCCAGTAGGACCTAGCCCCCAGTGATGGGGAGCTCACCAGCTTGCAAAGCAGCTCTTTCCCAGCTCTTGTGTATGCTAAGTCCAATCTGGGACCTTCAAAGCAAGTTCAGAGAAGCTTCAAGGAGCAAGCATCTGAGCCAACGCTGCTTCCACTCACAGGAAATGCCCAGAAAGGGCAAAGAGGCTGCTGAGTCTGCCTCTAGGAGGACCCATCTGCTTCCCAGGTGCTGGGTCTCCCTGGGGCCTCTGGTTTCCTCTAGTGTGGTTTAGAAAAGTGTCTGCTGGATCAGCATGGTATCATGCTGGATGCATGGATCAGCAATGTCTTTCCTCCCCTCTCTCCACAGAGCCCAGAGTCCAGAGGCTATCCCGCAGGCCTGAGAGTGGAAGCTGGTCAGGGCCCAGCAGAGGGAGAGTAGTTTCCACCAGCCTCCCAGTCCTCAGGGTGTCCCACTGCTTGCTCAGAGCTGACACGTCCCGCTTTCCATTTCTTCTTCTAATGTAACAGTGTGCTCTGTAAATATCGCTGCTGCTGACAAGACCATTAATTCATGTTCATAAAGATTATTCAGCATTCTAGCAGTGCATAGAAAGCAGGAGCACATTACAACCCCACGCCTTGGGCCCTCACAGGGATGCTTCCCTCCTGGCAATAAAAGAAAAGAAGGGAAGGCAATGACTAGTATCTGAAAACAGAAAAACTAGCTGCCAGGGAACTTGAATGAGCACCTTTTCTCATTGTTGTTCACGCCACCTGGGAAGCTTCGCACTGGGGACTGACAGGTAGTGGAAGTCTCCGCCCTGCAGGCCGATGCCAGATGAGAAAGGGCTGCCTTGCTTGCCATTCACCCATGTTGTACTCCTCGGACCCCCTAGATTGCTCCTCACTAATTGCATGTGCCTATCCCCCTCCTCTGTGGGCCACACTTGGGAGCTGTCCACCCCTCTCAGTCCTCACAGCCACAAGCGGCAACCCAAGCCTCCACCCTTTCTTGCAAGAGTTTAAATGATCTGTCTGTTTCTATATCTGCCACCCTCATGACCCCTGCCCGTACTGTAGCTGAGAGATCTTTTATATCTTCTATCAAATCATGTACCTCTGCCGTATAGCTCAGCCTAAAGCTAAAATTCCTTTCATGGCTTTGTGTGTTCTGTCTTCCTCCACCCTCTTCACCTTGTCCACAAGGCTCTGGCTACTGAGTTTCTCTTAGTCTCTGAACCATGCTGACCTCATTCCTACCCCAGGGCCTTTGCACTTGCTATTCCTTCTTCTTGGAAAACAATGGCTCAGGCCTTCCCTAGGCTGACTTGAGCTATCATTCTGGCAAAGATTTAGTGTTACCTCTATAGGATGGCTCCCCTCAGTGCCCTAGCTGCTCTCAGTGTTCTTCATGGTCTTTATCACCATCCAAAATGTTCTGGTTTATTATTTGGCTGCCAGTTTCTTGAGGCCTTGTTGTTTGTCTGCTGACTCCAACATGTCTTAATCGTAAAAACTGTTTTACATGAGATATGAACCCATAGACTGTGTGATCTCCTAATGTGAAGAAAGGAACACAGCCCCGAGGCTCAGAGAGGGCATGAGTCTTCCCCAGGGTCACACAGGACACAGGTCAGAGCCAGTTCTGGATTCCAGAACCACTGGCTCTGTTCTGTGGACCTCTTATATCCCTGATGTGACACCCTAGGTGAGGACAGGATGCTGCCTTGAATACAGAATGAGAGCATAGTCCCACTAAAACCCAAGCCCCAGTTGCTCCCTGGGATCTTACTTAGGAAAGCCAGGTTTTCCAAAAGTGGCCCTGAAGCGGCCAGGTTCCAGGGGTTGGTAGAGGTGGTGGAAGAGGCTGCAGACAGGGCAGGCTGTGCTCCAAGTCAGCTGGGCTGTGGGGCAGAAGAAGGAGAAGCCAGGCTGACAGTGACAGATTCTCTGCCAGGGTTTGTTTCCAGGATGCTGTGTACTCCCAGCCTAGAGCCTCACAGCCAGTGGGCTGTTTATTAATTGCAGCTGTGCTGGGAAAGCAACAAAATGGAATTGGACCCCGTGGAGATGCAGTGTTTGACTTTGGAGAGCCTCTTTTTAAAGAGGATGGGTCATTTTTGAGGTTGGAAACAGAGCTCTGGGGACTTTAAGTGAAAAGTCTCAGGCTCTTGTGTGTGTGTTGGTTCAATACTTTGGGCACTGGACATGGGTCCTGCTTTGAACTAGACCTACTGAGGGTGCAGAGGAGAGACACAGAGGGCCTTGTTCCAAAGAATGTACCACCTCTGGGATGATGTGCTAAGTCAGGCTCCTGGCTGACAAGCCACCTTGCCATGTAAGTTGCCGGGGGTGGAGCTTCATAAGAATTCAAAGAGCTGGCCTGAAAGCCCAAAGCACATCAGGGAGGTGCAACACCAAGGTGACAGGGATGCTCACCTTTGCACATAGGCCTAAGTGGGAGTGACAATGCAGGAGACCCTCAAAAGGAGGAGCAACACTGCCCAGCATGTCCTTCCAGGCTCTGGGAGGAAGAGGTTCCCCTCTGAGATGGGACCTTCCTGGAGAGAAGACCATGTTTCCTCCCATGTGAGGAGAGGGAGAAAGAGGGATGTGGGGACAGACAGACCTGGGCTCTTCCATCCTCCAAAGACCCCACTCCAGGGACCTTCTGTAAGTATGGGCACGTTCAGGAACACAAACTGCAAGATGTGATGTGGCCTCCCAGAGACCCAAGACCCCCTGTTCTTTCCCTTGGGACTTTGTGCCTCCAGCCACTGCACTTGACTGTGGTACAGACAAATCACATCCATCCCAGACTTGTGTAATTGATTTTTAAGTGATGGTGACAGCAGCCTCTGCTAAGCAGTTACCATGTCACAGAATGTTTGACTTCAGTCTTAGGAGACGAGATCTAGCCCTGACAGAAGAGAGCACTGAGACTGGGAGCGTTAGGTAATGGGACCACAGCCTCAGCATCTATAAGGGGCGAAGCCCAGGTGTGATCCCCGTGGGTCTGGCCGCCAGGTGTGTGCACAGGGACTCGGCAGCCTTCAGATGGACGGGCCAGGCCTCCTGGGTGATAGCAGAGGCTGCTTTGATAACAGCTGAGAGTGATTTGTAACGTCGTTTAATTAGTCCTTGAAAACAGTCCATTCTCTCCACTAGTTAAATCTGTCACACTCGCTAGGCAGGTGAGAACTATTATGAAACCCTTTCTTTATAAATAGTGAAAAGCCAAATACTAGCCTAACCTTGTCCATGCCATCACACACTCAGGATTTAGGGGGGTTGCAATGAAAAGCTGCCTACTCAGGGCAAGAAAGCAAACCCAGATTGCATTTCCCTGGTGATGCTGACCTGGGACCCCACGCTCCACTCCCTAGAGCGCCCCCTGCTGTTCTAATAACCTGAAGGAGGGTCCACCTCTACAGCGGACGCTCTCCAGGTTTGCAACAGACTTTTCTTTTATGCCCTGTAGGATGGGAGCTTATTTATTTTTACCAATGTCTTAGAATTAAGGTGGCAACAAGCAGCATTTCTTTGCCTGTGTGATGTGTTCCTCTGCATTGTTCTATGATGAGTTTATTTCCTCCTTCTTCCCTATGTTAGACTGAGGGCCCTTTGGGGCCAGTTGTGTGTGACCCACTCCCCACAGCACCATCCCAGCCCCTGTCACAAGCTTGTTAAATGTATGACTACATGGATGAATGAATGAATGAATGAATCATACATTGCTTCCAAGAATCCAGCCTCATTGAGGGTTTCACCAGTTCTCTGTTCTTAAGATTGCTTCTATTTTAAAACAAAGATTTAACTAATTTAGTTTAAAAAAATCCATCAAATCATTGGTTTAAATGAGCTTATTTTTAAGAATGGAATTGACTGTTCTAGTAATGCGTGTAGACACAGCTGGTGTTAAAGGGATGATTAATTAATACACCCACAGACACAAAGCCAGAAATTCCTGGCTCAGAAGTCTAGATATGTAGCTGTGGCCCCCTCCCCACCAGGAATTCCTTTGTGGACTACCAAGAGGGGGCTGACCTTATGCATGTGGCGGTGTGATAATGCATGGTTGTATCGCCATGCTTGCAGAAGGAAGGTGGTCTGGTGGGTATGCAGCATGCCTCATCAAAAGATTCTCCCTCCAGAGTGCAATTTCCAGGGGAATACAAATAGTGTGTTTACTGAAATAAAAGGCACAGAAGGGGAGTAATGAAAGGCGGAACTGTGGAACATCTAGATAGTTCAGCAGTACTGAGGAAGGAATGGGAGATTTGGAGTGGGACTCACCTGGGCTTAGTCACTGACTACCAGTGGGCCCTGGATGAATTAGTTACCTCTGTCTTCTCATCTGGAAAGTGGGAATGAGTGGCCATGAGCACAGGTGAGTCCTTTAAGATACAAATAAACAAGACGCAGAATTTCCCCTTCAGTCGGCAGAACCTTATCTGGTCCTTTCTTCCCAACCAGGGGTCTTCAAATGACATTTTCTCAAGTCTGGTTCTCTAGCTCACAGGGTGCTGGGATTGGTATTTGAGGTGATGGCTGCCTCTTCCGTCACCTGAGAGTTTGAGGCAATAGTGTGGTTGCTACTGCTGTCACTAGCAAGCAGCAAAGTTTGGAGTTCACTGGGTCCCAAGCATTGCCGAAGGGAAGGGAAAGTCATTCTTGGAGGCAGTGGCAACCTTGATGGTAGAGGCAGGAGAGGTCCCAAGGGCCCGTTGCAGCCCCACCTGGCTGGGCCACATCCCAGCTGGCATGAGAATGTCTAGCAGTCAGGGAGGTCCCTGGAGATGAAATTACACATGGTGTAGAGGAGGGAAGACCCAGGGCAAAGAATGAAGTCTTTATCCTTATCCAGGAGGCTTCCCTTTTCTCTCTGGTTCTGGAACAAAAGCCATTTTTATTGGGTGGCTGTGGAACTTTGCTGTCCCTCAGGGTACAAGGTAGTGGGTTGTAGGCTTTCAACTGCCCAGCTGTGGAAAGCCGCCTCTCCTGAGCAGACCCCTCTGACAGCTGCATGGCACTCGGTTCCTGCCAAAGCACATGCATACACGCACCTTCTTTGGTCTTTCCAATGGCCCCAGGGGCACAGGCACCCTGCTATTACCGCCCTACAAACTGAGTTGGGGAGTGAACTGTCCCAGGAAGGAGGGCTTCGAAATCACCCCCATCCATTCAGAGATGCAGCTCCACACCATCCTCACTGTATGGCCCTGGGAAAGCTACTGAGGTCTCCATGTGCCTGTGTTCTGATCTGTAAACTAAGGGAAAGAAATAGGAATAGGATTTAGTAAGTGAACGTTCAACAGCACCTACTATAGTATGTGGCACTGAGGGTATTGGAGAAATGGGTGTTTTCTGTTTCTTTTATCCTTAAATTAGAAACTACACACACACAAGTTTTGAGACCTGGTTTTGTCACTAAGAAGCAAGCGCAGGTCACATCTCTGAGCCTCAGTTTCCTGGTCTGGAAATGGGGGATGATGAGGGAAACAGCAGGTGTGTCAGTTTCATGCAAAGCGTCTTCCAGGTGTGAGGCATTATTAAGTGTTTGCATTCATTATCATGTTGTGGCCGTTGAATGAAGTAATGCACATAGAAGTGCTTAGTACAGTGTATGGCATATAATAGACACTCCATAAATGTGAGCCAATGTGATTACTTATTTATTTAGCGTGCATTTACCATTTGTTCTTAAAAAAAAAAAAAAAAGATTTACTTATTTTAGAGAGAGAGAGAAAGAGAGGTCATGCAGGGGTTGGGGGAGGGGAAGAGGGAGAGAGAATAAGTCCTGAAGCTGACTCCCTGCTGAGGGAAGAGCCCCACACAACACGGGGCTCGATCCCAGAATCTTGAGATTATGACCTGAGCTGAAATCAGGAGTCCAATGCTTCACTGACAGAGCCAACCAGGTGCCCCACCATTTGCTTTTGTCTCGTGGTCTTTCTGTGTCTCTTACAGGTACACACACTGTGTACACAACTACATGAACACACAAAGTTAAAACTTTTTTTGCATTTTTTCTTAAATTATTTTATTTTATTTTATCTTATTGACCAGAAACATGAGAGGCCCTTGAGGATAAGGAACCTCTCCAGGTTATTGCTTGGTCTTTCTTCTTTTAGGATTCGTGATGAATGGCCAAAATATACCCTCCTTTAAATGTTCTTTGCTTCTCCAAGCTTTTCCTGGGTTAGACATAACGGTGTCTTTCTGAGCCTTGCCACCCCAAAGTGGTTTTGAAAACACAATAGAGAGTGACATTGCTTGTCAGCGCCAAGTGCTGTCATTGCCTGGTGCTCATTGATTGGTTGCCTCTTCATCTCTGTGCTAAGCAGTAAAAGACACAATCTCTCCCCAGGTATCCTAAAAACTGGTGCTTGCACTGGCTGCCTCCCAATCTGCTCATAAAATGGAAAATGCAGCCCGATAGTTAAGCTCCTGGCCATGCAGATGGTGCTGAGATGCTGTGTTTGTGAGGCTTGGGAATGACAATGGAGCCCCAACTCATGGGGCCCAGGGAAGGATCATATGCAAATAGGAAAAACCTTTATTAGTGTCAGCTGCTGTATCAAAATCAACGATCATTACAGCAGCTTGAGATGGATGGTCTAGGATAGCACACCATTTGTTCAGTTTTTAAAATGGCCTGAGAACTGTGTCTAAATAAAGGAGTGTGTGGACACAATAAAAATAGTAAAAGAAAAAAAATACAACTAAATAGTAATGGCCAACATTAGTGAGCATTTACTACTCACAGGCATCTTGCAGACATTTCTGTCCCCACAGTTCAATAAGTAGTATCATTACCCCCAATTTACAGATGGGAAACAGAGCCTTAAAGAGAGAAGGTGTTGATACAAGAGCACGTGCTGGTAAGACTTGACCCCATCATGCGGCATTAGTTGTTAGAGCTGGGATCTGACCCCAGACAGAGTGCTTATAGGGACTAAGACTGTTCCACAGCAGAAAATGGGCTTTTCAGTGCCTGTTCCTAGGAGCTATCAAAACAATAGGTGTCTTTTGAATGAATGAATGAATGAATGAATGAGTGTTCCTGGTGGACAGTTGCCTGTTTCAGTTTGTCTCCCAAAGGCTGAGCACACAGTAGGCTCTCAAAAAAGTCTCTGTGCTCAGCCACAACTTCCTCCATGATCAGCCTGGAGGAGTCCTCCCTGGCTTTCTGAACGCTTCTGCTTCCCTAGAACAGAGGAGGCGTGTCTGGGCCATACACAAGGGCTGGTTCTGCTGCTGTGGCCGCTCACATTATGTGACAGGCGGCTTGATGCTGAGCAGGGCAAAGGGCACACAGTTGCAAGAGCCAGATGGTTGTTTCTGAATCCAATTCCCTCCTGCTGCCAACCTGCTCTGAAATACAATCCATCACTCCCCATGATAGATGTCTTTGAACTTGGGAGCTTGGCTCTTGAGAAGTGGAGGAGGGAAATTGAATACCAACCATCCCTGATCCCCCAGAGAGGTTCCCTTGTGACCTGAGATGGCAACAGCTTGGAAAATGGTGTCGCAGCTCAAATTAGTGCTGATCAGGCATGGTGCGCTGGTGTCCCAGATGCCTGGCCGAGACAGCAGGGAGAGTCACCCATGTCTCCATCAGCATCTCCACTGCTAACTCCAGCTTTGGTTAGGAAATCAGAAATTCCTGAGAGCCTCTTGTATCAGGAAGCCCAGTACAGAGGGAGAGGTGGGCTGGGGGTGGAGAGGCAGTGGGGCAAGAACAGAGAGATCCTTGAAGTCCAGAATGGCTCCATAGAAACTACCAGTGGACCTCTCTTTACGTTCTAGTTGTAAATATGTGCTCATATTGAAAATATGTAAACTAAATTCTTATTGCACCATTTTATCTTATTACAGTAATTTAATACATACTTACTTAATTTTGAGTCTTTTTGTACCAAATAACAGAAACGCTCAAGCTAGCCCAAGCAAAAAAGAAAACAAACAAATAAAATGAAATAAATGGCTTCTAAGAAACAGTCCAGAGGGTCTTGTTGAGCTCTAGTGGGGGGAACATGCCTGAGCCGAAGGCAGCCCTGGAACAGAAAAGTCCTGTGGACTAGCTCTGCTCATCTCGGCATTGGCTTTACTCTCCTGCTCCTGTCACAAAACACCTGCTTCATGGGCCCTTCCTCCCTCCTCTTGAAGAGACTGGCTTCCCCCTGTAGCTGGCTAGCCACCTGTGGAGAATCTGATTGGTCCAGGTAGGGTCAGGTGTCTGCTGCTGCTCCAATCATCTGTGCTCAAGGAGATAGAGCCATGGGGTATAAAAAGGTTGCCTGGGACTCATCCCTGTGGACCTGTAGGACAGTTCCCAGAGAGAGGGGAAGGGCACTCATTGGCTGGACAGATACACCCAAAGCAACTCATGAGAACTTTTGCTCTTTGCAAAGATTTATGAAAATACCAGGGGGGAAAAATGAAGAAAATGAAGCATTTATTTCCTTGGCTGCCTGTGGTATCATTTAGAATTTATCAGCTTTTTCTATGATTTTTCTTCAGTGTTTGATGGTGAATCTTACGCTCCAACCCTTCGGTTTCACTACCTCAGAGCAATTCCGTCAAACTTCATTCAGTCAGATTTTATTGAGCACTTACTATGTCCTAGGGGCCATCTGGATGAGAGGATACAGCAATGAACAAATTAGACAAAGATTGTGCTCTCCTGGAGCTTATAGACCAAGGAGAGGGATCATCAACAAATAATGGCGCAGTGGAGAATCTATCACATAGTCATACCTACTGTGGGGAAAACAAACAAAGTTACAGGAGTCACCTCCTGTTCTGGGGGTGGAGGGTGACCTCATGCATCAGGGGAGGCCTTCTGAGGAAGGACATATGTGCTGTGCCTTGGAATGTCAGAAATCACCCACTCTGTGCAGCAAGGGAACAGGGTAGCAGGCTGGGGAACAGCGTGAGACCTGAGACAGCTGGGCTGCTGGGGCACAAGGGGACAGGTGCAGCATCGTGGGGCAACAGCACAGTGAGAGGGGCACAGAGAGATCTGAGATAAGGTGGGAAGGTAGACAAGGACGGATTCACACAGGGTTTGTGGAGACAGTGCCAGAGACTGATTAACCTTTCCAAAAGTTGTCTATCCTTTCCCCAAGCTGAGTATTGAGGGGGAAGTAGCAGGGGGAGTGTTACTAAAATTATCGATGCCTGGGCCCTCCATTCAGGCATTAAATACTAAATCAAAATATTTGGGAGTAGGACCTAAAATTCAGTATTTTTATTTATTAATTTTATTTTTATCTATTAATTTTATTTTTTTAATCAACTTGTACATTTTGAAAGTTTTGACAAATTCATACAAGCACAAACAGAAATACACACATCCCCCCAAATTGAGATGTAATGTATTTTTGTCACTGTGGAAAGTTCCCTCATGCCTTTTGCAGTCAAATGCTCTACCACTGAGCTATACCCACCCCCGTGCCTTTTGTAGTCAATCCCGCCCTCTACTCCTGGCGCCAAGCAACCACCGATGAGCCTTGTGTCACCACAGATACCTCTCACCTATGCTAGAACTTCGGGTAGATGGTACCAATTAGTCCATGCATTCTGCAGCTGGCTTTTTCTATCAGCATGATGACTTTGAGATTCTCCTACATTGTTGCCAGTGTTCGCATTTTTATTGCTGAATAGCATTCCATTGTGTGGACACACTGCGATTTGTTTACCTGGTCACAGGTGGATGGATGCCTGCCATTTAGGGGCTCTTATGAATAAAACTACTATGAACATTCACATGCAAGTATTTCTGTGGACATGTGTTTTTATTCCTATTGGATAAATATTCAGGCAGAATCATTGGGTTATATGGTGCGTGTACGTTCAACTTTTTTAGAAACTCTCCAACTGTTTTCTCAAGGGATTGTACTATTTTACACTCCCACCAGCAGTGTAAGAGTTCCAGTTGCTTCACGTTCTTGCCAACATTTGGCATTTTAAATTTTAGCCATTCTGGTATGCTTTCACTGGTGACTTCATGAGTAATCCTGTTTTGTTTTGTTTTCCCCGAAATAACTTCATCTGGCTTGGGTACAGGTATTGCCGCTTTCACAAAACCGAGCCCTCCTCTTCTGTTTTCTGGAAGAGTGAGTGTCGAGGTGGATCAGCATGATTTCTTCTTTAAGTGTTTGCTAGAATGCTCAAGGAGAGCTGTCTGCGTCTGAACTCACCTGTGCCACCAAGCCCAACCAGCTAGCTCTTCCTCCAGCGTCTTCTCTTTCTTTGATCTGGCCACTCGCATGCCTTTTGCTGAGGGTCTCTCCTGTGAGCCAAGCCTGGGACAGATGACCAGCAGCCTAGCCCAGGATGGGTTTGCTACTCTGCTCCCCTCAAGGCCAGGGGGCACTGGCTGGGCCACTAGAGCTCTGTTCACTGGTTGACAGTTAGGTTTTGTCGATTTGTCATTTTCATCCTTCACACAGATGGTTGAACATTGGGTCTTGTCTAAAGAGGCGAATTGATCGAGAAGCCCAGGAAGCATTAGGCTCTCCCACTTACGCGAATCCGTGGGGCTTGAGGAATGCTCGGTGGAAGGGGCCAGGGTGCGCTGAGAAAATGTGTCTGTGTGAACATTGCTGGCAAACTGCCTAAACAAATCTGGAAAGGGACCTGAATTTATAAGCCTCTAGTATTTGTTGTGATGAATTTTCTCATGATAATTAGATATTCATTTTCATACAAAATTTGTATTTGTAATTTTATAGACTTTTTTCCTTGAAGTGGATCCCCACATTGTATCAGGTTTGTGCGTCACAAAACTGGTCCCCTGTCTGGACGTTGCTATGTTTATCCTCAGTAAGTGGAGAGCAAGCCCTGAATGGAAGCTTCTTCCCCACCTGCCTGACAGCACCCCTGCCCCCAAGCCCTGGATCCTGGCTTCACACTGAGTTTAGCATATGTGGTTCCATGGGTGCCAGATGTCCAGTTTGCTTTAATAGAGATGTTTCTCCTGATCTTCCCTCCCTCCACTGCCCGCCAAACTAAAGAGGGAAGGAAAGGCATATGGAACAATGTGTCCACATTAGCTTACCCTTAGGAGCTGACCTGATAATGGAGAACAGCGAGGCTTTAGGTCTGGCCTATGGAGAGGAAATCCTCTTTGCTCCAGACCCTCGCAGAGGGCCTAGAATAGTCAGAGAAGGCTGCCTGGAAGAGGCGGAGTAGGAGCTGAGGCTGAAAGGGAGCAACAACTGCACTGGAAGAGAGAGAAAAAAGATGTTGAGTTGACAGGGAAAGAGCCCCGAGAAGCTCTCAGCTCAGCAATGAGGCAGGCAGCCTGCAGGACCTAGGAAGGAGGGTGTGTGCACGCCAGGGAGTGGTCTTGGTGAGGTGGTGACCCTTAGGGACCTTTGAAAATGAATACAGTTTGCTTTATTTCCTTCTGGCTAAGCAACTTTTCACATGGCTTTAACATATACTTTTAGAATCCACTTCCACATGACAATAAATTCAAATAGCACAAAAGGGTCGGCAGGGAAATGTAGGTCTCCTTTCTCTTCCTATCTCTGTCTCCATTTCCCAGGCCAGAAGCAGCTGCTGTCACTACCTGTCCCCACCTGTGCAGCATTCTGGAATGCTGGATGCAAACGCAGGCACCTCTGAGCTTGCTTACACACCTGGAACCACCACTCTATGCCCTCTCGTCCCCCTTGGCATCTGTCTTGAAGCATGTTCCACCTTGCCGTGTCCACACTAGCTCTGCTCTTCTTGCCCTTAGAGCGGCCTGAACAGGGACACCATAGAGGATCTGGAGCCACCATGGACCACCTGCAGGACCTGGGCTGCTTGGCTTCTGAGCCTCGGTTTCCTCATCTATAAGCCAAAGTGGACAGTTGGGCCCTCTTCACAGCCGTTAGAAAGATTCGCTGAGACAATGTACCTATAGCTCAGGTAGAGAGTGGGGCGCAGAGAACATCCCATAGCTTGCAGCTGGTAGCACACAGAGCAGAAGCAGGCCAAGAAGAGCCCTTCCGCTCTCCTCTGCCCACTGACCCCGAAGACAGAAGCAGCTCCGGCCCCTGTGTAAATCCTGCAGCTGGCCCTGAACCCTGGCTTCTCTGCGGGGTTCTCTGCTGTTGCCACCTACCAGCTCCCTAGGATTTGTGGCTCCCGGTGGAAGGAATGCCAGTTAAAGATCCTCCAGGCAGAAGGGCCACCTTTCTCTGTTTATTTAGACTCTGGCTGGACTCTGTTCAAGCAAGAGGCTGGCCGGAGAGCTGGGAAGGCATTTTGGGCTCTGCCCAAGCGGGTTTCCCTCCCACCATTCAGCTGGCTGCACAGCCAACGGCTTTGTACGGAAACAGCACCACGCTGGGGTCTCGTGTGGAGATGAAAATTAAGGGATAAATATACAGGTTTAATAATATTCTGTCATTTTGACAATCTCCGCTGCTTGCCTGTGATATTTTAATCCACTTTGCATGCTTTCGACATTAAGAGCTTCTGACGAAGTTTCACCAGGAAGATAATATCTTTATGTAATAGCCTTGTACTATGTCTGTGATTCTAAACACAAATTTATTTGCTTTTATCACTTTGGACTAAAGAGAAAGAAAATGAACCATTAGAAAAAAGGCTTCTATTACCCCACACACATGTCCTTTAATTTTCCCCTGGAAGCCTCAGCTCTTTCCTTTTTTCTCTTTCCACCCTGCGCTCGCGGGCACAGCTCCATTATCTGTTCCAGCCCCGCCTTTGTGGTTAGTATCGAGCCCCAGCCGGCCGGCCAGTAGCTGCGGAGATGAATTAAATTAGTGCCAGCAGGAGGAGTGAATTAAATCAACTGTAAAATAATGCCAACTTTCCCCGTGTTCCCTTGCCATTCTTGGACCCTAGTTAAATTTTTAAATTAAGTTGATAAGGGTTTGCAAATAGTCGTCTTTAACCACTGATAAGCAGAAGTTCAGACTGCTCAGATTGTTCATTCACACAGTCATTCATCCATTTGCTTAGTGGGCACCCATCCTGCGGCAAGCACAGTACCAGGCTGAGGGCCAAGGGTTGAGAGGGCACAGGCCCTGCTCAAGACTAAGGTGGCACGGGGGAGACACCCACAGAACATGCAGCAGAGGGACCGCGAGTGGCTGAAATGAAATCTCTGCAGAGGAAAAAGACATCCCTAAGGGCTTTTTGTAGGTCTTGGCCAAGAGTTTGGGTTTCATCCCCATTAAAGTAAGAAACCACTGGAAATTTTACGCAGGATGTGGCAGGCCAAGAGTGGCGTCTTGGACACCAGCAGAGAGAGAAGGATCACTGATGGTATGGGTAAGCAGGGGGGCAGGTGTGGGCTGACAGCAGAACAAAACTGACAGTTTTGGGGCATACACAGAGCCCAACACCACAGGAATGGAGGTTCAGTCTCCCTTCCCCTTCTCTCCCCCCTTCTTTCCTGCCTCTCTCCCACAAGAGACAAATGCTCAAGAGTCCATTGCTTTGCTCTGATCCAGTCCTGCCTCTGTGGATGAACCCCCAGAGGCCCACTCAACACTTCTGCCAGCAAAGGAGCGGGAGACACCCTGCTGTGAGAACTTAATTTGCAGTGGAGCCCAAGAGAGGGGTAGTGAAGGAGGGGACTGATGGAGTAAAGGTGTCTGGTCTGCAGTCCTGGACCACTTAGGCACCCCCATCATCCCCCAAGTCAGAGAGATGGGGAGGGTACACACAGGAAGACACTGCTCTGCTCATGCCGCTTTGCATTACCCTTCCCTTTGACGTCAGAGGGTCATAGAGCCCAGTTTCGTCAATTTTAGGCATAGGGACAGGATTGAGAGCCCCCATTCCCTGACCACTACTTGTCCAGGTACTCAGGTCAATGCTTGTTTCTACTACACTGTTCCCAACTCCATCAAACTTCACCTTCGTTCTCTGTAAAATATGCCAGTAACTCCCACTCATCAACCTCGCAGGCCTGCTGTGACTCATCTGAGACCAAAGGGGCTGCATCCCGGCTCCAAAGTGGAGCTCAGTGTGTGAATGGTGCTTTAAACAGAGTGATGGGCATCAACCCTGAGCTGACTCGTGCCGGGGCTTTGCAAACTCTGGCTGCAGCCTCTAGGCTGTTTGTGAGAGAAGCGAGGTGACCAGTCCTGTGGCTGACTTTGAAGACCAGCCAGGGCAGAGGCAGGCCAGGACTGTATGGTCAAGGATTTCATTTTACCCAAGAAGCTGGGAACTTGCCTGTTTATAGGAATTCTGTGGATACTTAATGTTGACAATGAATTCAAATTCAAAGATCCTGTATGGACCAGACATAACCCATCTGCAGTCTGGATTTGGCCTATGGGTCTCTATTGTGTGATCACTGCCTGAAGCCACATTTCACTGGTCTACAGGACAGAAATGTAGTTTAATTAGTAGAACTTCATTCTGGCTAAAAAACAAAAACAAAAACTAGTGAACAACATACACTTTTCTCCTCCTGTGTGACCTCAGAGTAGAGGCACCAAGGGCACTCACAGGAACTCATGTGACCCATTCCACCAGAGCCAATGACATGTAATGAGACTTCTTCTAGGAGCCCTGCAGGGGAAAGAAACTCACTTTGAATGAATTTTGATGGGAGGTAAGAGCACTAGTAACCATCCTTCAATCCCTAGACAACAGTTTATCTGAGAATTAGGTCTGCATGACAGAGGAGCCTAGGCAAATTTTGGCATTGTTCTAGCCCCTGGATTCACCTATGCCTGAAGTCCTACCCCTGGGACATTTCAGAGATAAAAATCCTTTATTTTATTTTTTTGGCTTTAAGTCCATTAGTTGACACTGTCTCTTGGAACCAAAAGTAATCTGGCAGAGAAAGAAGGACCCGTATTCATTCAAGAACAGAAGGAAGGTGGGTCCAGATGGGGCTATAGGCTCCTGTCCAGGCACAAATAATGAGTACAAAAGTCCAGGCAGCAAAGACCATTCCATCAATGGTGGAGAATATGGCCAGCACAGGAGGCCAATGCATGGTTATAAGTCAGAATGCCAGGAGGAATAATGAGCAGGTTGTTCACACCCTGATTCTGCCACCAATTTGTGTGTGACCTCAAAAAACACCCTCCCTCACCTGTGGACGTTGGTCCCCCAGTCTGAGGCTATTAAGTCATACTTGTTGAGTGCTCACTATGTGCTAGGCACTCTGCTACGTGTTTATTCACATCATCTCATTGCATCTTCCTGGAAACCACAGGTCCTTATATTGTGCTTTACATACTTCCCCAAGGTTCTCCAGTACAAAGGGACGGGATTGAACTGAATGCAGGAACATACAGCTCTGAGGCCTCAGGTGTTTGAGGCAGGAAGTCAGGGCACTCTCAGAGGGTAACTGAAAGCAGGGAACATGCAGCTTTGAGAGAGGAGCTCTGGTGTCAGCTCTGAAGCTCCCAGATCTTGCTGCACAGAGCTGTTCATTAAAACTGTGCTCTGACAGCATCACACTCATGGGATTTTGTGTGCTCTTTTTGGGGGAATTTTTGGAGCTGTCACTGGGTTCAGTTGAGAAGCACAAAGGATGTGGGGGAAATCACACCATTAAATATTAATATTTTTCTTTGTTTTAATTAGATTCTTTTCCCCTATAGGCAGGTAGAAGGACAGAGCCTTCAGAGGGCTGTTTGTTGTCTTCAAAAAAAAGCCTCTCACACAATCAGCACAATAATTAAGGAGCACTATTTTTTCTTAGCAAAGGAAACTAATTATTTCAGCCTGGTGCTGATTGATCCATTTTTATGAGCAGTTTTAAAATGTTAGATGCATTTTGTGAACCGTTTATGAACAGTCTCAGCAATGATGGGATGGGTACCAGCTGTTTCAGGATGGTCCCCAAGCAAAGATACCAAAAGTCAGTGCCAGCTTTACCCAGGACCCTTTACAGAGAACTTAAGATGCTTCAGACTTAAACCTTTCTCTTTCCCAACTGTGTCTTCAAAATGTCCTCACTGGGGATGGGAAGTCTTCCATCTGACCTTTACATGGGCAAAGTCTACCATCCTTCAATGCCCAGCTAAATAGCATGTTGGCCCAGAAGTCTTCCAGGATACCCAGGTGGAGTTCTGTTTCTCCTCTGGGCTCCCACAACCCTAGGCCAAGAAAGATCTTGTATTTGACACAGAGACTGACCTGGGGGTCCACGCCTACCCCTTGCTTGTTGAATATCACATTGGAAAGGAAGCAGGGGGAAAAAAGGGAAAATGGGGGAAAATGAGAGGTAAGAAAGAAGGAATTTAATCCCTTAATCCCTTATTTTAAAATTAGAGATATGTAAATAGGAAAATATTTAATAAGTATAGACCTCTCCTTTCCAGGGAGGGTAGGTCTAAGTGAGGGAGTGGTGGTGTTTGCTGAGTGAGGTGCTAGGTATGGAGGTACAAATG
This sequence comes from Enhydra lutris kenyoni, assembly GCF_002288905.1. Lineage (NCBI taxonomy): Eukaryota > Metazoa > Chordata > Mammalia > Carnivora > Mustelidae > Enhydra > Enhydra lutris. The sequence goes on from NW_019154188.1 coordinate 525,549, forward strand.
AAGAAGGTGAAGGAGTTCCAGATGTTATTGTGTTATTCTCCCTCTTTTCTGTCATGAGGAAAAGTGTCAGGATAGCAGGGCATTCGAAATACGTGTGGAAACCTTTAAAACATATGGTTGCCAGATAAAATACAGGACTTCTAGTAAAATTTGAATTTCAGATAACAAATAATTTGAAATTAAGATTTAACAGAACAGGGGCACCTGGGTGGCTCAGTGAGTTAAGCCTCTGCCTTCAGCTCAGGTCATAAGCTCAGGGTTCTGGGATCAACCCCGCATCAGGCTCTCTGCTCAGCAGGGAGCCTGCTTCCCCCCTCCCCTCTCTGCCTGCCTCTGCCTGCTTGTGCTCTCTGTCTGTCAAATAAATAAATAAAATCTTAAAAAAAAAAAAGGTTTAACAGAACACCCTGCACTTTTAGCTGCTAAATTTTGCAACCCTACTTCCTACACTTTGACACTGATATTTCACTTCTGGGAATCTAAGTAAATAATCTTTGATAAGAAAAGTTTTACGCAGTTTCGAAAATACATGTTGAAAAATTAGGAACAAAAAATATGTTCAATGGGAGGAAAACAGCTAAGGTAATTCGGAAAGATCCCCATGAATGAATATTCTAGTGTCACAGAAATGCTGTTCCTGAAGAATACACAATAACATGGAAGAATGCCTATGAAATAATGTGAAGAGGAAAAAACTCAGGGAGTAAAACTATGTAAACAGAGTGTTCACTGCTGTAAAAATGATTGTTAAATAAAAAAAAAAAGAAAAAAAAAGTCTGACAGGAAAATTGGTGAAATGTTAATAGTAGTGGTAGAAGTTGGTGAAATTAGGGCTTTTTTTTTTTTCCTTTCTACTTACATGCAGATCCCAGATTTTCTGTTATGAGGAAGAATTCCTTAACTTTTCTATTGCATGACCTGAGGAAAGGAAGATAGTGCCTGGCCACGAGAAGCCTGGTGTTCCTACACTGGTGTCCCCTGGTGGTGCGACCTTGTGAGAGTTACTTCAAATCTCAGGATCTCAGGAGTCTCCTCTATAAAATGTGAGAGGTAGCACATTAGCTAGCACAGCCCCAAACTGCTCTTGACATCTCTTATTCTCCATCCCCCTGCCTTTTTTTTTTTTTTTTTTTTTGGCCTCTTATCTCTTCTTTCTTTCCTCTCCCTTCCTTTTCTCTTTCCTTTCTTAGACTTTCCCATTCTCTGACCTGCCTCACTGTCAGAACTCTTAATATGCAAACATCAGGCAACAGTAAAATTCCAACCAGCCCACAAAACAAAATTTATTCCTGCTGAAATAAATTAGTGGAAGTCAAGGGAAGTACACAGCTTGAGGAATAGTATGATCAGAGCACTTTAATTTCCCGTAGTTCTCTGGGCCCTGCTCTGGTTTGCCACTGGACTAGCTTCCTTTCTTTTAGCCTCAATGGCTCCCACGACTCTGGGTTTCTAGCCTGGTTTCCCACGACTCTGAGTTTCCAGGACGCAGTCCTGATGGTGAGAGTATTTCTGTGTCGATATTCCAGAAGAGTCCTGAGATTTGTTTTGATTGAGTAAACCGGGTTTATATGCCACCTCTGTGCTAATAACCAGCACTGGGGAGGGGATGTCGGGATTTATTCAAGCCACTCAAGGTTCCAATCTGAAATTGTGAGTGTGGCCATGAGCTGAAATGGACACCTGAAGAAAAAGTTGGGTATTGTTAGGAATTAGACAGAAAAAAAAAAATTCTGGGATGCTATTTACCAAATGTCTACCACATCAACCAGCAGGCATCCTGGAGAGTCAGCTGATTTGCCAGCACCATGCTAGGCTCTGGAATCATTTGGGGGAAGACAAGGTAATTACCTGCTTGAGTGGGGTCGTTATTCATCTGCTCAAAGCAAATGTCGAAGCACATGGTGGAAGATGGCACAGTTTAGGCCTTTTCTGGGTCTTGAATCACATTTGGGTTTATGTGTCTGGATTCTCTGGGCAGACAGAGACTGCCATTGCCCGACTGGCTTTGTGTGGTTCTAGCAGGATAGACTCACAGGAATGTGAAGGAATAAGGGGCAGGGGACTCCTATGAACCCTATCCTCCTCTCCTATAGCTGAGCTGATCTGCCCAGTTCTTGAAACTGCACAGTCAGACAAGGGCCATGTTCTCTCTCTTTCTCATTTTTTTCTTTCATCTCTCTAATTTACAAAATTCTTTTTTTAAAAAAAGTCCATGTCTCCCTGATGAGACTTTGCCTAATGAAGTATTTTATGGTATTCTCTCCTTTAAAGAAAAATGAGGTTGAATGTTTATTAAATTAATTTTTGCTTTAATGCATTTCCTCCATATTTCATGCTGTGGACACAACTGTTTCTGCAAATGACTTTTTCCAAGATGCCTGGTTTATTTTTAATTGCCTCTATCCCTCAGTTTGTTTCCAAGCTACACTTGTTATTTCTATTTGTTTAGTAGTTAAAGCCTGGAGATATAACAGGTAAAAGCTTCTTCTTTTGCTGAAGTAAGGGGGAGACTGAAAAGGGTGAGAACCCATCCATCTGGATTGGTGGTACAAAGCACAAGTTACTTTCCTGTGGCTTCCAGAATTGAAACACAAAGGATATTCTCTCCCATTTGTAAAACATTCTACAGTATAGAAGGCCTGTTTACATGCACTATTTCCAATGTTACCTATTTTGGTGAGGTTTCCTCTGGCATCTTATGAGGTCATTAAATCAGGGGCTATTACCATTTTTAAGGCTAAAAGAAATACTGACTTACTAAATATTTCACAGCTGGCAGGAACATCTCCAGAGTATTTATTTCTTTAAAGATAAACATCTTTCCACTACCCTATTTCACAAAATAAAAACAAGAAAAGTCCAACTCCTAAATGCTTTTGTCTGAATGTTTTTGTCTTAAATATTTGTACTTTTAAGAAAATATTTACACAGATCTAATCTGTATTCATTGTGAGGGGAAAAAAACCCCCACAAAAGTGCGTGTGTGTGAGTGCCTGTGTATACAGGTGTATTCATTTTCACTCATCATCCTCCACGGACAAGAGGGCTTGAACTACGCTGTGAAGCAAGTCTTACCCTTTTGGGGCTTCATCTGCCTTCAGGACCCACCCTTACCCTCCCACCTTCTGCACTACCATCTTTAAACCTAATGAATACAGGCAGTGCAGGGAGTCAACATAACCTGCCCAAATTCATTCCTTCGTCTTAATCCTAATTTTCCCTGGGAAAGGATAGACTCCCTATTAATCTCTGCAGTGAGTGGCACGATCATTTTGAACCCGAATTCCAGGGTGGTCACGTGACCTACACTTAGCCAATCAGAACCAATGATATTGAAAGGATGCTGTGATGCATCTTGGGAAATAGAAATGGCTTCTGCTGGCTGTGAAGCTGACGGTGGCCATTTTGTCGCCAGAACACACTGCTTGAGAGGAAGCCACCCAAAGGAAAGCAGAACACGGAGGCCAAGAGCCAGGGACTACATGGTCATGCTGTGATTTTCTGTTATCCCTCGTGTAACCCCGGTTGGAATTGCATTTCCTGCCAATAGCTCAAAGTTGGGGAATGAATGGCCGTGTGCTTATCAGAGTAGAAATAGGACAGTTAAAGATAAAATTATTTTTAAATTTCCTAGTTCAGGGCTTACTGGAGAGTTGTGGAGGAGGAGACCATTGCTCCCAAAGTTTCCAAGGATGCTAGGAGATGAAAGAGTTCAGCTACTGACTGAATTCAGGTAGAATTTTGAGTTTACTTCCTTTGTGGCCAAAGAACATACATTCTAAGATTATGTTCTTTTGAAATTTATTTAAATTCACTTTATGACTCAGTGTATGGTCTACTCAGTGAACGTGTATTTGCACTTGAAAAGAATGTGTATTCCCCAGTTCTTTGGTGTAGTGTTCTATTAATGTCAAGTAGGCTAAAGTGGTTGATAATATTCTTCAGATACTCCATTTCTTTACTGTTTTTGTTTTTTGCCTAGTTGTTTTATCTATTTCTGAGAAAGGTGTGCTACAACCTCCTACTGTGATTGTGGCCTAGTCTATTTCTGCTTTTAATTTTGTCATTTTTCATGCATATATTTTGACAATCTATTATTAGGCACATAGGATAAGTGTCCTATCTCTCTGACTGTACTGACCCTTTTATAGTAATGGAGTCCCTTTCTGTCTCTAGTAGCACCCCTTGTTTTGAAGTCAATTTTGACTGATGTTATTGTAAAACTTAAGCTTTTTTAAGCCTACACTTTGCATCTTTTTGCATCTTTCTTTTTACTTTCAATCCATTTTTGTATTTGAATTTAAATTGTGTCTATTGTAGACAACATGTACTTAGTGCTTTCTTTTTGTCCAATCTTAAATCTTGGCCTTTTGACGGGAGTGCATATTCTTTTACATTTAATATGATTACTGGCAAAGTTATATTGAGGACTGACAGGTTTCTGTTTGTTTTCTATTTGCCTCATCTTTTTGTTGTTGTTGTTGTTCCTCTTTTCCTACTGTCTTGCCTTCCTTTATGTTTTAAAATAGTTCAGTATTCCACCTAGATTCTCCTATTGGCTTCCTATTTATATATCTTTGCATTAAGTTTTTAGTGGTGTTAGAGGTTACAATATCTGCCTAAAGGCAGTTAAGCTAAAGCTTAACCCATTCTACCTAGGACTAATACTGAATTATTTTAAGTAAAATAGGAGAGCCTTGAGACAGCATATTTCATTTTGCTACCTTGTTCTTCATGCTATTTTTGTCACATGTGTATAGACCATATACCATAAACCCATTACTGCAGTATATTAAAGCTTTTAAAATATATTATTACTAAAATATAATATATTTTAAAAGAAGTCATGTATTTTTTAAAAGGAGAAAATTTAAAATATGTGCTTTTATATTTGCTTACATATCTACCAATTCCAGAACCTTTTATTTCTTCCTTTAGCATTTCTTAAAGTTCAGGTCTGTTGGTGACAAATTAGAAGTTTTTGTTTTCCAAAGATGTCCTTATTTTACCTTCAGTTTTCAAGGATCTTTTCTGTAGATATAATATTCTTGGTTGACAGTTCCTTTTCTCTTCCAGTGCTGTAATTATGTTGTCCCTATTTCTTTTGGCTTCTATTGTTTATGATAAGAAATCAATCATTATTCTTACTGTTTTCTTTTGGATGTTACCTATCATTTTTTTTTTTTTTCTGGCTGCCTTCAAGATTTTCTTTCTTTGGCTTTCAGAACTTTGAATTTGCTGTATGTCTAAGAGAGTTTTATTTAATTCTATTATATTTGGGATACACTGAGTTCTTGGTAAGTTAACATTTTCAACCAAAACTGAGACTTTGGGGGGCATTATTTCTCTGAACAGTTTGTCTTGTCTTTTATTCTAATTTTCTCATTTTAAGATTTAAATAACATGTATTTTGGACCACATACTACTATTGTCTCACACATCTCTGTGATTCTTTTCATTTTCTTCATTCTTTTTTCTCTATCTCCCTCAGACTGAGTAATTTCTATTGTTCTATCTTCAAGGTTAATGATTATTTTCTTTCATTTAAAATCTGCTATTAAGCCTATCCAGTGGATCTTTAAATTGTATTTACTATATTTATTAAGCTCTGGAACTTTCTTTTTTATTGTTTCCATTTTTCTGTTAAGATTCATTTTTTTGTGTTCATTCATTTGTAGCACATTTATCTTTAATTTTTAAACATATGTGCCTTTAATTATCTGCATATATGTGTAATAGCTGCCTTAAAGTCTGTCAGTCAAACATCTGGGATCACATGGAATTAATTTATTTCTCTTTTCTCTTTGTTTTCAAATAAAAATTTTATGTCTCTAAGGTGTACAACATGGTGTTTGATACACATATATACACTGAAATGATTACTACAGTCAAACTAATAACCATATCCATCTCCTTATGGAATCAATTTCTACTGACTGCTTATTTTTCTGGTACTTTGTATGTCTAGTAATTTTTAGATGAAAACTAGGCAATAAAGATAAATTTTAGTGAATCTGGATTCTGTTGTGTCTGTCTGAAGAGTTTGATTTTTCTGTAGGTATTAATTTGCTTGAACTCAAGCTCCAAACTTTGACTTCCCTGTAGTAAGGAACAACTGATATCTCTGCTCTTTATTTTGCTCCAAAATGCTGCCTTTTAACCTGGGACCTTTGATTTCTTTTGTGCCTGTGTAATTTAGTGGTCATCCAGTGATTTTAACAGATATAGGTCTAATGCTATGGTTTCGTTGCTTAGAGGATCACCTTTCTCCATCCCCCGAAATTTTCAAAGTCTACTAGCCTTGGGTTTTGGCCTATGATATATCAAACCCATAATTCTTAATCTTTCTGCTGTTCATGGCCTGAGCCGTGCACAGATGGGCGCTACACTCATTTAAAAACGTCAAATTCACAGACTTTTTCCTGGTAGCTCTTTCTTCCATAAGCACATTTCTTGCTTATCTCTGCCTGCTTTTTTTTGCCAGACTGAGTTTCCCTCATGTATATGTAATTTAGCTGTCAGCAAAGGTTTGCTTCCAAGATTTCTTCTCTTTAAATTTTCTAAGCCTGAACTCTGACCTCTAGTACCTGTATCTCATAAGTTTCATTTTCCCATTACCATTTTTGTAATCATGGCTGTCAGACTGAAGAACAACATCAGATCACAAAGCCACAAATTCAGAATTCTTACCTCTTTTACGTACAACTTTTTGAGAGTAAATGTTTCTTTTTTTTAATTATTTTTATTGACATATAATATAATATTTGCCCCAGGGATACACGTCTGTGAATCGTCAGACTTACACACTTCATAGCACTCACCATATCACATACCCTCCCCAATATACATAACCCAACCACCTTTCCACAGCCCCCTACCTCCACACCCCTCTTACCTTAGTCTGTTTTATAAAATTAAGAGTCTCTTATAGTATGTCTTTCTCCCGATCTCATCTTGTTTCATTTTTTCCTTCTCTACCCCCCCAACCCACCCCACCTCTCAAATTCCCATCAGGGAGATCATATGATAATTGTCTTTCTCTGACTGACTTATTTCACTCAGCATAATATCCTCTAGTTCCATCCATGTCGTTGCAAATGGCAAGATTTCATTTCTTTTGATGACTGCATAGTATTCCATTGTGTATATATATGCCACATCTTCTTTATCCATTCATCTGTTGATGGACATCTAGGTTCTTTCCATAGTTTGGACATTGTGGACATTGCTGCTATAAACATTCGGGTGCATGTGCCCCTTCGAATCACTACATTTGTATCTTTAGGGTAAATACCCAGTAGTGCAATTGCTAGGTCATAGGGTAGCTCTATTTTCAACTTTTTGAGGAACCTCCATGCTGTTTTCCAGAACAGCTGCACCAGCTTGCATTCCCTCCAACAGTGTAGGAAGGTTCCCTTTTCTCTGCATCCTCACCAATATCTGTCATTCCCTGACTTGTTAATTTTAGCCATCCTGACTGGTGTGAGGTGGTATCTCATTGTGGTTTTGATTTGTATTTCCCTGATGCTGAATGATGTGGAGCACTTTTTCATGTGTCTGTTGGCCATCTGGATGTCTTCTTTGCAGAAATGTCTGTTCATGTCCTCTGCCCATTTCTTGATTGGATTACTTGTTCTTTGGGTGTTGAGTTTGGTAAGTTCTTTGTAGATTTTGGATACTAGTCCTTTATCTGATATGTCACTTGCGAATATCTTCTCCCATTCTGTCAGTTGTCTTTTGGTTTTGTTGACTGTTGCCTTTGCTGTGCAAAAGCTTTT
>NW_019154188.1:533426-577088 GCF_002288905.1 Enhydra lutris kenyoni
CTCATTGTGGTTTTGATTTGTATTTCCCTGATGCTGAATGATGTGGAGCACTTTTTCATGTGTCTGTTGGCCATCTGGATGTCTTCTTTGCAGAAATGTCTGTTCATGTCCTCTGCCCATTTCTTGATTGGATTACTTGTTCTTTGGGTGTTGAGTTTGGTAAGTTCTTTGTAGATTTTGGATACTAGTCCTTTATCTGATATGTCACTTGCGAATATCTTCTCCCATTCTGTCAGTTGTCTTTTGGTTTTGTTGACTGTTTCCTTTGCTGTGAAAAAGCTTTTCATCTTGATGAAGCCCCAAAAGTTCATTTTTGCCCTTGCTTCCCTTGCCTTTGGTGTGTTTCTAGGAAGAAGTTGCTGTGGCTGAGGTTGAAGAGGTTGCTGCCTATGTTCTCCTCAAGGACTTTGTTGGATTCCTGTCTCACATTGAGGTCCTTCATCCATTTTGAGTCTATTTTTGTGTGTGGTGTAAAGAAATGGTCCATTTTCATTTTTCTGCATGTGGCTGTCCAATTTTCCCAACACCATTTGTTGAAGAGCCTGTCTTTTTCCATTGGACATTCTTTCCTGCTTTGTCAAAGATTAGTTGACCATAGAGTTGAGAGTCTATTTCTGGTCTCTCTATTCTGTTCCTTTGAACTATATGTTTTTGTGCCAGCACCATACTGTCTTGATGATGACAGCTTTCTAATAGAGCTTGAAGTCTGGAATTGTGATGCCACCAACTTTGGCTTTCTTTTTCAACATTCCTCTGGCTATTCAAGGCCTTTTCTGATTCCATATAAATTTTAGGATTATTTGTTCCATTTCCTTGAAAAAAATTGATGATATATTGATAGGGATAGCATTAAATGTGTATATTGCTTTAGGTGGCATAGACATTTTCACAGCATTTGTTCTTCCATTCCATGAGCATAGTACATTTTTCCATTTCTTTGTGTCTTCCTCAATTTCTTTCATGAGTACTCTATAGTTTTCTGAGTACAGATTCTTTGCCTCTTCAGTTCAGTTTATTCCTTGGTATCTTATGGTTTTGGGTGCAATTGTAAATGGGAGCAACTCCTTAATTTCTCTTTCTTCTGTCTTCCTGTCGGTGTATAGGAATGCAACTTATTTCTGTACATTGATTTTATATCCTGACACTTTACTGAATTCCTGTAAGAGTTCCAGCAGAATTGGAATGGAGTCTTTTGGGTTTTCCACATAAAGTATCATATCATCTGCATAGAGTAACAGTTTAACTTCTTTGCCAATTTGGATACCTTTAATTTCTTTTTGTTTTCTGATGGCTGAGGCTAGAACTTCTAGTACTATGTTGAATAGCAGTGGTGATAGGGGACATCCCTGCTGTGTTCCTGACCTTAGGGGAAAAGCTCTCAGGTTTTCCCCATTGAGAATTATATTTGCTATGGGTTTTTCATAGATGACTTTGATGATATTGACTTATGTACCCCTATCCTTACACTTTAAAGAGTTTTGATCAAGAAAGGAGGCTGTACTCTGTCAAATGCTTTTTCAGCATCTGTTGAGAGTATCATATGGTTCTCATTCTCCTTTTATTAATGTATTGTATGCCATTGATTGATTTGTGGATGTTGAACCAACATTGTAGCCCAGGAATAAATCCCACTTGGTTGTGGCAAATAATCCTTTTAATGTACTGTTGGATCCTATTAGCTAGTATTATGGTGAGAATTTTTGCATCTGTGTTCATCAAGGATATTGGTCTGTAATTCTCCTTTTTGGTGAGGTCTTTGTCTGGTTTGGGGGATCAAGGTAATGCTGGCCTCATAAAATGAATTTGGAAGTGTTCTTTCCATTTCTATTTTTTGGAACAGTTTCAAGAGAATAAGTATTAATTCTTCTTTAAATGTTTGGTAAAATCCCCCTGGGAAGCTGTCTGGCCCTGGGCTCTTGTTTGTTGGGAGATTTTTGATGACTGCTTCAATCTCCTTACTGGTTATGGGTCTGTTCAGGTTTCCTATTTCTTCCTGGTTCAGTTGTGGTAGTTTATATGTTTCTAAGAATACATCCATTTCTTCCAGATTGTCAAATTTACTGGTGTATAGTTGCTCATAATGTGTTCTTTTAATTGTTTGTATTTCTTTGGTGTTGGTTGTGATCGCTCCTCTTTCATTCATGATTTTATTCATTTGGGTCCTTTCTCTTTTTGATAAGTCTGGCCAGGGGTTTATCAATCTTATTAATTCTTTCAAAGAACAAGCTCCTAGTTTTGTTGATCTGTTCTACTGTTGTTTTGGTTTCTATTTCATTGATTTCTGTTCTGATCTTTATTATTTTTCTTTTTCCAGCTCCTTTAGGTGCAGGGTTAGATTGTGTACTTGAGACCTTTCTTGTTTCTTGAGAAAGCCTTGTATTGCTATATACTTTCCTCTCAGGACTGCCTTTGCTGTGTCCCATAGATTTTGAACAGTTGTGTTTTCATTATCCTTTGTTTCCACGATTTTTTTCAATTCTTTTTTAATTTCCTGGTTGACCCATTCATTATTTAGTAGGATGCTCTTTAGCCTCCATGTAATTGAGTTCTTTCCAACTTTCCTCTTATGATGGAGCTCTAGCTTCGGAGCATTGTGGTCTGAAAATATGCAGGGAAGGATTCTAATCTTTTGGTACCAATTGAGACCTGATTTGTAACGCAGGATGTGATCTATTCTGGAGAATATTCTATGTGTATTAGAGAAGAATGTGTATTCTGTTGCTTTGGGATGGAATGTTATGAATATATCTGTGATGTCCATCTGGTCCAGTGTGTTATTTAAGGCCTTTATTTCCTTGTTGATCTTTTGCTTGGATGATCTGTCCATTTCAGTGAGGGGGGTGTTAAAGTCCCCTACTATTATTTTATTATTGTCAATGTGTTTCTTTGATTTTTTTATTAATTGGTTTATATAGTTGGCTGCTCCCATGTTAGTGGCATAGATATTTAAATTTATTAGATCTTCTTGTTGGACAGACCCTATAAGTATGATATAGTGTCCTTCCTCATCTCTTATTATAGTCTTTGGCTTAAAATGTAATTGATTTGATATATGGATTGCCATCCCAGCTTTCTTTTGATGTCCATTAGCATGGTAAATTGTTTTCCACCTCCTCACTTTAAATCTGGAGGTGTCTTCGGGTTTAAGATGAGTTTCTTGTAGACAGCATATTGATGGGTTTTGGTTTTTTATCCATTGTGATACCCTGTGTCTTTTGATTGAGGCTTTTAGCCGATTTACATTCAAGGTAACTATTGAGAGATATGAATTTAGTGCCATTGTATTGCCTGTAAGATGACTATTACTGTATATTGTCTCTGTTCCTTTCTGGTCTACTACTTTTAGGCTCTCTCTTTGCTTAGAGGACCCCTTTCAATATTTCCTCTAGGGGTGGTTTGGTATTTACAAACTCTTTTTGTTTTTGTTTGTCCTGGAAACTTTTTATATCTCCTTCTATTTTCAATGATAACCTAGCTGGATATAGTATTCTTGGCTACATGTTTTTCTCATTTAGTGCTCTGAATGTATCATGCCCGTTCTTTCTGGCCTGCCAGGTCTCTGTGGATAAGTCTACTGCCAATCTAATATTTTTAACATTGTACGTTACAGACTTCTTGTCCTGGGATGCTTTCAGTATTTTCTCTTTGTCACTAAGACTTGTAAGTTTTACTATTAGATGATGGGGTGTGACCTATTTTTTATTGATTTTGAGGGGGGTTCTCTATGCCTCCTGTATTTTTATATTTGTTCCCTTTGCTATATTAGGGAAATTCTCTACTATAATTCACTCCAGTATACCTTCTGTCCCTCTCTCACTTTCTTCTTCTTCTGGAATTCCAGTTATTCTAATATCGTTTCATTTTGTGGTATAACTTATCTCTAAAATTCTCCCTTCATGGTCCAGTAGTTGTTTGGCTCTCTTTTGCTCAGCTTCTTTATTCTCTGTCATTTGATCTTCTATATCACTAATTCCCTCTTCTGCCTCATTTATCTTAGCAGTAAGAGCCTCCATTTTTTATTGCACCTCATTAATAGCTTTTTTGGTTGCAACTTGGTTAGATTTTACTTCTTTTATTTCTCCAGAAAGAGTTTCTCTAATATCTTCCATGCCTTTTTTGAGCCCAGTTGGCACCTTGAGAATCATCATTCTGAACTCTAGTTCTGACATATTACCAATGTCTTTATTGATTAGGTCCCTAGCCATCAGTACTGCCTCTTCTTCTTGTTTTAGTGGTGAGTTTTTCCACCTTGTCATTTTATCCAGATAAGAAAATATGAGTGAGAGAATAAAATGCTAAAAGGGTGGCAAAGACCCCAGAAAAATGTACACTAACCAGATCAGAAGAGATCCAAAACTGGGGGGAGAAGAAAGGGGGAAAAATAATAAAAATTTTAAAAAGTAAGAAATAATATATATTTATTAGATTGGTTAATAGAACAGAGCCACCCACTTGATTTGGGGGTGTATGTTGGTCTCTTAGAAGAAATTACCTCCCAAAATTTTAAGAAAGAAAAACTTTTATATGTACAAGAATAAGAGTAAACATGATGAAGGAATGGAATATTACTGTAAAGATGAAAATTTTTTAAAAATTCTAAAAAAGGAATTGATAAGTTGGTTGGAAAAAGACAAAAAAAAAAATAGAAGAGGAAATGTGCTCAGGATGGAGACTAGAACAAAGCCATGTGCTAGGTTAGGGTATATTTTAATCTATTAGAAGAAATTGTATCCCAAATTTTTTTAGGGAAAAAAAACCAACCATATGTATACAAAAACTAATGTTAAATACAATGAAGGGATAAAATATGACTATAACAATAAGGTTTAAAAAGATTTTTTTAGAAAGGTACTGTTAAGATAAACTAGTTAAAAAAACACTGAAAGAGGAAAGAGGAAAAGTTAAAAAAAAATAGAACAAGAAAAAAATAAAATTAAAAACATTTAACTTTGCAATACTAAAGGCTCATGGGGAAAAAGCCATGAATTCTATACATTGCTTTCCCCTAGCTCTGGAGTTTGGCTGTTCTCCTTCATTGGTGAGCTTGGTCTTGGCTGGATGTTCTTACTGAACTTCTGCGGGATGGGCCTGTTGCATTGATTCTCAAATGTCTCTGCCTGAGGTGGAATTGCACTGCCCTTGCCAGGGACCAGGCTAAGTAATCTGCTCGGGTTTGCTCTCAGGGAGCTTTTGTTCCTTGATTGCTTTCTGTAGAACTCTGGAGGACAGGAATGAAAATGGTGGCCTCCCAACCTCTGGCCCAGAGGAGCTGAGAGCTCAGGGCCCCACTCCTCATTGCACCCTCGGAGATAAGCAGTCAATCACTCCTGTCTCCCTGGTCTCTGGCAGCACTCCAAGCTCACCTGGCCTGTGACCATGCACTTCTATCTCTGGCGCATAGTGCGATTTGGAGTCTCCAAACCCAGCAGATTCCTGCCGCACTGCTCCTCCCAGAGCAGGAAGGTGAGTCTCCTGGATCTGCCCTTGTGGGGGTCCCTGCTTGAAGAGCAGTGGTCCAACTGTGCCTTGGATCATGGTTTAAGGTACCCGATCTGAAAGCTCACTCTTTGGCTCTTTGGCTCTGTCTCTGTAGTCGGCTTTCCCGCTCCATTATCTGGCAGCTCTGCCACACTCAGACACCCCTGATCTTTCTGTGACCCCACGGGACCTGAGACCACACTGTCCCTGTGAGGGTTCCACTCCTGCTTAGCCTCTGGAGTGATGTTCCTTAGACTTCTAAAAGTTCTGATTTTGTGCTTCACTGCTCCACTGCTTGCCAGAAGCTGACTACTCCCCCCGTGGTCTATCTTCCTGTTGTTTGAATTCACTTCTCCACATCTCCTACCTTTCAGAAAGTGGTCGATTTTCTGTTCCTAGAATTGCTGCTCTTCTTCTCTTCTATCTCCTGTTGAGTTTGTAGGTGTTTGGAATGGTTTGATACCTATCTAGCTGAACTCCTGAAATCTGATTTCATTTCAGTCTGCTACTCCTCTCATCTTAGTAAGTAGCCGAAAGTAAATGTTTCTTAAGTTCTATCTTCTTTTAGATTATTTCCCATACTATTAAATAATTGCTTTATTTAAATTATTTTATCAAGTTTGTGTTATTATTATCTTAGGAGGATCCATGTAACTACATAAGTCTCTTATTATTACTCAGTGTAGTTCCTGGATTTCTCTTTAAACCTCCTGAGAATTTTCTGATGTCTACCCAGGTTTGAGAACAACAGACTAATATACCACTTCGCCTTAGTGAAAGACTGGCTTTATTCTTACTCTAGTCTTGCTCCACATATTGTATTATTAAGCTTATAAACTTTGCAGTCTGGGACCTATAAATAGACCAAACATGGATTCAAGAATTCCACATCGGGAGGGTTTGAATAAAAGAATGTTGACAGTATTGGGAAAAGAATTTGTAGTGTTTCTCTAAGTTATAAAAGGCAGCTTTATCTGTCCCTAAGTCAAAGATCTAGGGCCCAGAGCTTGAAAGAATTTCCTAGATCTAGGGTCAGTTAACCCCAGGGATACTGGCAGCCTTATTTTCATTCTGGACCCAAGTGAGAAGGCCTAAAACTTTGCTATTCTCAGAAAATGATGAGGAATGGACCTATTCTTGGTCCTGATTTTTTGCAAGAGTACCTCTTTTTTGCACCAAAAACCAGTAAATATCCTGGAATAAATTTAACCAATGAGGTGAAAGACCTGTACTCTGAAAACTATAAAATATTGGTGAAAGAAATTCAAGATGACTCAAAGAAATGGAAAGACATTCCATGATTATGGGTTGGAAACATGAATATTGCTAAAATATCTATACTACTCAAAGCAATCTACAGATTTAATGCAATCCTTATCAAAACATCAATAACATTTTTCACAGAACTAGAACAAATAATCCTAAAATCAGTTTGGAACCATGAAAGACCCTGAATAGCCAAAACAATCTTGAAAAATAAAAATAAAACTGGAGGTATCACAATTTCAGATTTCAAGTTATATTACAAAATATTATATATTTATTAAAACAGCATGGTATAGCATAAAAATAGACACATAGATAAAGGGAACAGAAGAGAAAACCCAGAAATGCACTGCAACTATATGGACAATTAATCTTTAACAAAGGAGGAATGAATATACAATGAGAAAAAGATGATCTCTACAACAAATGTTACTGGGGAAACTGGACAGCCACATGTAAAAGAATGAAACTGGACCACTTTCTTACACAATACCCAAAAATAAATTCAAAATGAATTAAAGACCTATGTGTGACCTGAAACCTTAAAAATCCTAGAAGAGAGGACAGGCAGTAATGTCTCTGACATTGGCCATAGCAACAGTTTAATAGATATGTCCCCTAACTCAAGGGAAATAAAAGCAGAAATAAATTACTGGGATTACATCAATATAAAAAAGTTTCTGCATAGTGAAAGAGAAAATCAACAAAACTGAAGGCAACATTTTAGCTGGGAGAAGATACTTGCAAATGGCATATCCAAAAAAGGATTTGTATCCAAAGTCTACCTTCTCAAACTCAACACCCCCAAAATCCCAAATAATCCAGTTCAAAAAATGGGCAGAAGACATGAATAGACATTTTTCCAAAGAAGGCATACCAGTGGACAACAGACATATGAAAAGATGCTCAACATCACTAATAATCAGGGAAATACAAATCAAAACCCAATGAGATATCACCTCATATCTGTCAAGAATGACTAAAGGGGAACTTTTTTGCACTGTTGGTGGGAATGCAAACTGGTGCAGGCACTGTAGAAAACAATATGGTGTTTTCTACAAAAAACACCTCAAAAAAAGAAAAATAGAACTATCTACCATCAAGGAATTGCACTATTGGGTATTTAAAAAAAAAATAAGTCAAGCAGAGAGAGCCAATTATCATATGGTTTCACTTATTTGTGGAGCATAACAAATAGCATGGAGGACAAGGGGAGTTAGAGAGGAGAAGGGAGTTGAGGGAAATTGGAAGGGGAGGTGAACCATGAGAGACTATGGACTCTGAAAAACAATCTGAGGGTTTTGAAGGGGCAGGGGGTGGGAGGTTGGGAGAACCAGGTGGTGGGTATTGGAGAGGGCACGGATTGCATGGAGCACTGGGTGTGGTGCAAAAACAATGAATACTGTTACGCTGAAAAGAAATTTAAAAAATTTAAAAATAATAATAAAAAAAATACAAAAACACCAATTCAAAGGGACACAAGTACCCCTATGTTTTTTTACAACAGCCAAACTATGGAAGCAGCCCAAGTGGCCATCATTAGATGAATGGATAAAGAAGATGTGGTGTGTGTGTGTGTGTGTGTGTGTATAAAATGAATATTATTCAGACATAAATAAAAATCTTTGGGGTGCCTGAGTGGCTCAATTGTTAAGCATCTGCCTTTGGCTCAGGTCATGATCCCAGGACCCTGGGATTGAGCCCTGCATGCCCCCCCCCCGCACCCTACCCCCTGCACAGCACAGCGGGAAGCCTGCTACTCCCTTTCCCACTCCCCCTCTCTCTTGTTCTCTCTCTTGCTCTCTCTTTCTCTCTGTCAAATATATAGGATCTTCAAAAAAATGAAATCTTATCATTTGATACAACATAGATAGAGCTAGAGAGTATAAAGCTAAGTGAAAAAAAATCAGAGAAAGACAAATATTGTATGTTCTTACTCATATGTGGAATTTAAGAAACAAAACAAA
Organism: Enhydra lutris kenyoni; assembly: GCF_002288905.1. NCBI lineage: Eukaryota > Metazoa > Chordata > Mammalia > Carnivora > Mustelidae > Enhydra > Enhydra lutris. Next base: position 542,138 of record NW_019154188.1, read on the forward strand.
GAACAAAGGAAAAAAAGAGAGAGGCAAACCAAAAAACAGTCTCTTATCTATAAAGAACAAGCATGGTTACCAGAGTGGAGGGGCAGGTGGGATGGGGAGGAATAGGGAGTGCACTTACTAAAAAAGTACATTTCCTAAAAAGCAAAAACAAAACAAAACACCCCCCCCCCCCCAAAAAACCACCCTACCTTTGGGATGAGGCTGTGCTGTCTGGGACCCACTGAGATGTGTGTGAGGTCATGTGCATGTGCACTCTGTCTTAGCTCAGAGCAGACACTGTGGCACCACTACCAAGAGTCTGGATAGCTACTCATTCCTTTCTTTACTCAGTCAGCACTTCAGAGTTTCTACACCATGACGGAATCTAGCCATACGCTGGAGGTGAGGGAGGGAATGAATCATAGTCACTATCTGCAAAGATACTAATAACCCACTGCAGAGAAACACAATGTGTTGTGAAGGCTTGTGGTATTTTACTATAGAAACATGTTTTATTTAGTTTGAAAGACAGTAATATGGAGGATAAAGCGGAGAGTATTCTAGAAATAGTCTGCCTGGATTTGTCTTTCAGCTTATCCAGTGACTGATTTGGGGAAAGTCATTGAACTTCTCTGTACCTATTTCCTAGGGAGTAATAATAGTATCTACTTCAAGGAGCTGTTATACAGGCTAAATGAGGTAATGTATGTGTAGCTCCTAGGACAATGCTGGTTGGACTAGGTGATTGTAATCTAAAGTGGTCTCTGATCTCTTGGAAGGGACAATAAGTAAGCTACCCTTGTTTTCTAGGGTACTTCTTTGTTTGTTTGTTTGCTTGTTTTTCCATTGCTAATAATTTAGGTTCCAGGGATAATGAGGCATCAAGTTTCACTGTGAAAGGAAAAGTAGAGAATAGGATTTGAGGCAATAGTAGAAGGAAGGCTAAAATATCTCTCAGAAAAGTAGGGAAGAAGAAAAGTTCTAAGATGAAAAAGGATGTTAGATAATGACAGAAGTGGGAGTTATTACAGGGGTGAGGTGTGCAGACTCCTAGTCAATCTGTCTATGAAGAGCCATTACTGGGAAAAGTCAGGGGCTTTGACCTGGCAATAATCTACAAGAGACCCTACATGCATGCTTGTGAATGGCAAGGCAGCTAATTCCTACAGAAACCACCTAGTTGGAGAACTTCACATCCTTATGCTCCAAGATCACACCAGCTTTATTCTGTTTTCTTTGGTTTGAAAATCACATAGAAGTCAGTACTTTATATTGTTATTATCCATCCCCTGGCTCTTTGGCTGCCCAATTGGGGTAACATACACACCTGTCCCAGGACACCATCTGGTCCCAAATCACACACATTGCTCCAGGACACTGTAAACCCTTTGGCTGCCCAATAAGGGTGACATGCACACCTGTCCCAGGACACCATCTGGTCCTAGATCACACACATAGCTCCAGGACACTGTAAACCCAAGAGAAGGATATCCCTTGCCTACCCCTGGTAGGGTGGTTCTGAGCTTATACTTGAGGACCCCTGCCATTGAGACAGTTTTACTGACCTCCCACCCAGTGACATGTTGAGTTCTTTCTCCCAGTTAGATCACTGAGCGCCAGTGATGACACTCCCTTCAGGAGAAGCATCTCACAGTAATCTGGAGAGGTGGGTGTTGTTCCTGTTTTAGAGAAAAGTAGTGGAAGCTCAGACTGTTAAGGGCTTTGTCTCCCTGCCATTAGATGTCCCTGCCTGTCCATCTAAACCCTATACTCCACCTGCATGGGAAGAACTCAGAATAGTGTTTCCAAGTTCAACTTAGACTTTGTGAGTTGTTTTGTTTTTTAATATTGAGTCAAAACTCCAGCTAATACCCAGAGTAAGATCCACCACACTCATAATTTACATAAATTTCTAGAGAACCTAATTGGGTTACCCTGGACATTTAGTACTTTTCCAGGGCTGAGGTGGGAATGAAGGGAAGAAAAGAAGCCAATCCAGTAGGTTTGGCCTGGAGTTTCTTTCCAGGGAAGCTGCCAAACCTATCTGAAAGGATTAATGTCCCAGAAGGTACCGTCTAACTTGAGCCTTTAAGCCACAGGTATGGAATTGAAGCTAGTAGTCGGGATGGGAATTGTTGGTAAGCTAATGGCAGGTCCAGATCTATAGCACAGGCCTTTCTCCATGCATGCATGCACACGCATCCATCTGCTTATGCATCCATCCATTCAATAGATACTTATTGAGGTACTATGTACCAGGAGTTGTCTTAGAAGCTAGGAATTCAGTGTAGATAAGACAGACACTCCTGTCCTCATGTAGTCAATGGGAGGAGGAGAACGTTTGGGAGGAGAACGTTTTTGATTTGCTCTTCTCCCAACCAACCCAGAGCTGTGTCCACAGTATCCTTTACCTTTCATTGGTTCTAAAAATGTTATTTCCTATAATTAGTGTGAGGGTGTTCCCCCACTTCTGGTGTTATAAGAGCTGTGTCATGGCAGAGAAGGCGCAGGCCTAGTGTCACATTTGTCTAGGTTCAAATCCTGGCTTTGCTACTGACCAGTGATGTGGTCATCAGTTGATCATTCAACTACTCTTTGACTTAATTTTTCACCCCCTGAAGCAAAGATCACAATTTGACTCATAGTGTTGTCATGAGGACCAGAAACACTGAATTCATGTGGATGATGGGCCTTGATGCATCTATGATGAGCAACACAGGTGTCAACCTCCCCCCTTAGAAAGCAATTTGCCAAGTGTAGGGATGCATAGTTCTTGGCACCCAGTAGGTGCTCTACACATGGGAGCTCTTCTTCTGGACAGATTCTGTTGGCAGTTGTTCAGATTTGGTTACCTTTTCTCTGGATGAGCATGAGTGGCCTTTGACATTCTGGCAGTTGTGTCCTTGCTTCTAGTATTGTTCACGTAGGGGCCTCCCTTCTGCTCTGCCTTACTTTTAAGGGATCACATCACATCAACCTCATTTCATCTACTTTTCTTAGGGGGGCAGCTCGTGGCCACTTTGACAGGGTTTCCCAAACATTATTGATCTCAAAATACTTTTTACACTGAGACTCATTACTTACGTGTGCACACATAAACAAATGTTCATGAAATGATACCTTTATAATGGTGATCCACTCATATTTTCTTTACTATTCTATTGTTTTATTTTTTTTAAATGCTGATTGGGGTCCACAAAATTGATCTCAGATGTCCCACTCAACCTCCAGAGTGAAGGCATGAGTGGCTGAGCAGTGACTTCTCTCTATGAAGGCAGAAGTAACCACATAACATAAGGGTGCAAAGCTGAAACCCAGAGGGCCAGACAAAACAAATTTGGTCCAGTCCCCTTGTGGGGCAGCAGCCAAGAGTGAGGTCAGAGGAACAGATTCATGAAGACTGCTGGCCAGAGCAGAGCAGCAGGCCCTGGAGAAGCAGCATAGGAACCTGGTTTGGCTGGAGCAACGATGCCAAGACAGGAGTCCAGGAGCTCTCTGCAATGAAGCATGCACTAGAAATCAGTGTTGCTGTATTAGGCCTTCTCTTGTTAGATTCTGGGCGGGGCTCAGAGATGACGTTAAAATAATGAATCATAGTAAGCCAGAATCTCTGTCCCTGGAACTCCTACCCACTGGTTATTCCTTCATTCATAGTCTAATTCTGGGCCAGGTCCAGCACTGAGATTTGGGAGTGAGAGAAGGGTGAGATTGTCCCGGGCCTGAGAACGTCACATTCTAAGGATGTTGTGAGGACCTGACAGACATACAGGTAGTCTCAGTGCCCACAGTGCACAGAGAGCCACAACATCCCTGAGGCTTCCCTCATTTGTTGTGTTCACCTCCAAACACCTACCAGGCTATACTGCAGGCTGAGATTTCAGTAGAAAACAAGACAAAGTGGGTCTACCCTTGGGATCCTGTCTTCTGGCCAGAGGCAGGCAACTGCAAGGAGTCATATGCAGTTGGGTGCCTATGATATGGTTAGTAGGGTGCTCTAAGCACTGTTGATCTTGCTGTCCTCTTCCTCAAGAGCTTCTTACACCACACCTACTCTGGATATGTTGCCAGGTTAATGTCTTATTCTGGCCTCTCATCTTTACCCTGTCACCTGACCTCCACCTCGATTCTCACTGGCCATCTTATGCCCAAGGCCCTTCCTCAGCACTTTCCACACCGGAGGAGCAGGTGTAGATTTGGCTATCTAGCCCAGGTCATGAGCAAATTGAAGTTTGGTGTCAGCTATGGCTTTTCCAATTATAAAATCTGTGAATTTCTGATTTATATAAAATATGAAGTTATTTAAAGATGAAGGAGGAAAAGCCAACATTAAATACAAGGGACACAGTTACTGATTTCACAGTTATTGACACTGACAAGTTGTGCCCATTCACCAAGGTCATTGTCTATGGGCATGGATAGCCAAGCTCATTCTCGAGAGTATGAATGGAAGGGAGAAGGGAGAGGGAGCCTATATATACATATATATGTATGTATATATATAGCTATATGAGAATGTGAGATATATATCACATTTTCTGTGTCTATTCATTTATTGACAAACACTTAGGTTGTTTCCATATCTTGGTAATGAACATGGGAGTGCAGATACCACTAAATTTACTGATTTCGCTTCTTCAGATATATTCTCAGAAGTGAGATAGCTAGATCATATGGTAGTTCTATTTTTATAATTTATGGAGCCTCCATTCTGTTGTTTATAATGTTTACATTCCCACCGATAGTGTATAAGAGTTCTTTCTTCTGCACATCCTTGCTGACATTTGTTATCTCTTATCTCTTTGATAATAGATATCCTAATAGGTGTGAGGTGACACTACTTTTTATGATTTGTATTTCTCTGATGATTAGATGTTGAACACTTTTTCAGGTACCTGTTGGCCATTTGGATATCTTCTTCAGAAAAATACCTATTTAGATCCTCTCCCCACTTATTAATTGGATTATTTGTTTGTTGTTGTTATTTGCTGATGCGTTATATGAATCCTATATATATTTTGGGATACCTTATTGATTCTTATGGTTTACAAATATCTTCTCCCAATCTATAAGTTACCTTTTCATTTCTCTGTTTGTTTCTTTTGTGTGAAGAAGTTTTTTTAGTTTGATATAGTCCTACTTTTCTATTTTTGCTTTTTCTATTTTTCCCTTTGATCTGTATATCATATCCAAAAACCATTGCCAAGATCAATGTCAAGGAGCTTTTTCCTATGTTTTCTTCCAAGACTTTAATGATTTCAGGTCTTATGTTTAAATCTTCAATCCATTTTGTATTAATTTTTGTGAGCAGTGTAAAATAAAGGTCCAATTTCATCCTTGTATATGTGAATATGCATTTTTCTCTTTTCTGGAAGAAACTATCCCTTCCTTATTGAATATTCTTGGCTTTTTGGTCAAATGTTTGTTGGATGTATATGTGTGGATTTATTTGCGGACACCTGGAATCTATTCCATTAGTTTATGTGTCTATTTTTTTTGCCAGAATCATATCTTATGATTACTATAGCTCTGTAACATCATTTGAAATCAAGAAGTGTAATGTCTCCAGGAATTTTTGCTCAGGAATTCTTTGGCTATTAAGCATCTTCTGTGCTTCAATATGAATTTTAGGATACTTGTTCTATTTCTGTGAAAACTGTCATTGAGATTTTGATAGGGATTTCATTCAATCTATAGATGACTTTGGGTAGTACGGACATTTTAGCAATATTAATACTTCTGATCCATGAAAGCTGGATATCTTTGTACTTATTTGTGTCTTCTTCAATTTCTTTCATCAAAGTCTTATATTTTTTCAGTGTAAAGACCTTTCACTTCCCTGGTTAAATTTATTCCTAAGTATGTTATTTTTTATGCTGTTGTTAATAAAATCATTTTCTATATTATTTTTTTCAGATAGTTCATTGCTAGTGTATAAACACACTGATTTTTATATGTTGATTTGGTATCCTGCAACATTACTGAAATTGTTGTTTCATTCTAACAATTTTTTTGGTGGAAACTTTATGTAAGATCTTATATGCAAACAGAGACAATTTTCTTTCTTTACAATTTTTATGCTTTTTAATTTATTTTTCTTGCCTAATTGCTCTGGCTAGGGCTTCCAGTACTGTGTTGAGCTGGAGTAATGAGTGGGACTTCCTTGTCTCATTCCTGATCTTGAAAAATGTTTTTACTACTAGATAGGATGTTAATGTGGGCTTGTTTTATATGGCCTTTATTATGTTGGTGTATCTTCCTTCTATACATAATATGTTGAGAGTTTTTTGGTGAAAGGATGTTGAATTTTGTCAAATGCCTTTTTTTCATTTATTGAGATGATCATATGAATTTTTATCTTTAAATCTATTAATAAGGTGTATCATACTTATTGGTTTCCATATGCTGAACTAGCCTTGCATCTCAGAGACAGCATTGGTGTTTGATACTTTCAGTGTGCTGCTGAATTCAATTTGCTGGTATTTTCTGAAAAAAAATTATCTATATTCATCAAGGGTATTGGACTGTGGCTTTCTTTTCTTGTAGTGTTCTTATCTGGCTTTGGTATCATAAAATGCATTTGAGAGTTCTTCCTCTTCAGTTTTTTTCAGAAGAGTTTGAAAAGGATAAACATTAGTTACTCTTTAATGTTTGGTATAATTCTCTATTTCTGTGTTGAAAGGTTTTTGATTACTGAAATCTCTTTACTCATTATTGGTCTGTTCAAATTTTCTATTTCTTCATGATTCAGACTTGGTAGGTTGCATGTTCCTTAAAATTTATGCATTTCCTCTAGGTTATCCTCAAGGGAGGTTTTTAAAAAGGTGGCAGTTAGGGCATGTTTGTATCGGGGTATGATGGCCAAAGATAGAGGAATAATAGGACCTTTTGAAGGCACAGGGATATGTCAACTTTATTAACAGGAGAGAAAGCAGAATGTAAGTATAGATAAAGAAAGATTGAGGATTTGGTGTTGGGAAGATGAAGGGGTCTCCATCATCCTATTACTGTATTGGACCTTTTTTAGCACTGTTTCCCCACTGTTTTAGCACTTGTGGACCCCCCTTTTGTTACATCTTTGGTATAGTTTCATACTGACTCTTACCAGCATTGCATGGGTGCACTCTGACAGTATGTCACCCAGCTATATCCCTTTTTTCTGCCCCAGGATTTCTCTAGCTCTGAGGTGTTTGACACCCAGAAATAGCTTGACAATTATGCACATTAAGCCCAGAACCTCCAAGAAGTTAATGCCTAGAGGGCCACACTTCATCTATGGGGAATGGAAGCCAATGAGTAAATGCCTTCTTTTACCTTCTACATTGACAGCTCTGAGGCACATTTGATAAGGGTCCTTATCCCAACAACAGATCCACTTGGTAATGTATCTTCATATTGATTTTTTTTCCTTCCATGTTTCACTTCCCTCTTCATCTTTCCAGCTCCCTTGGGATTCCCAAGTCAAATACCTGCATGTGAATCTCTGTTTAGACTCTGCTCTTGGGGAAATTTAGGCTGACAATGCCCTCCTTGACTATTCAGGCCCCTGCTCACTATACTGTTTTTATCTTGTGCTAGTTCACTAAAGCCCATCACCCTGGCCTTCTTACAGGACCTATAATAAGCTAATTTTATTCCCACTGCAAGGCCTTTGATGTATCGTAAATGTCTGCTCCAGCTCTTCCTGTGCTACCTTACCTGGTCTCTGCTCACCTGCCACCACCATAGACAAACTCTCAGTGATTATTCAGTGAGAACAGACCTTACTCCCACCACTAAACCTTCTGCATCTTATTTTATTATTTTCCAGTAGCACTTCCAATGTCTGAAATGCCCTTTTTCTTTATTGTTTCCCTCGTGCATTGGGTGATTGGATTACTCGCAGGAGGCTTGCCTCCCTGGACTTTGCAGTGCTGAGATTCACTTTCTGGCTCCATGGAGATGCAGGTGCAGCTCTGCATTCTCATAAAATATCCCTGTTGCAGGAGCCAGGGAGTTTCAAATAGGTCCAGTATAAGGTGATAAATGACAACCAGCACTCAACCTCCAAAAGGACAGCAGGGACTGGTGGGGATGATGGGGAAGCCCTAGAGCTCAGGGCCTGTCCAAGGATGGGCCTCCATGAAGCTCCTTGTTGTTGCCACCCTAGAATGTGGCTAATCCTATCTGGATTTATGATTTCTGAAGATAAACCAGATTCTCTCTCACTCTCTCTCTGTGTAACCTCCAAATTTTTAAATATTGGCCAACAGTTCAATTTTTCAACATCTTCTACCCCAAAGAAACCCAAAACCCATGCTCTGCTCCAGATGTGTCAGGGTTTGGGTTGGGCTTGTCCTGCCTCACTTACCTGGATCATTCGACATTAATTCACAGTCAAGGCAGTGAGAGTTGGGTGCTCCAAGCTGTGGATAGTAATTTGCCAGAGTCAGAAACAGAAATTTGCTATCAGAGACCCACCTGATACTGACAGAACACAAGAGGAGAAGAGTACTGGCAGGGGTGTGGAAGGGAAGGGAATTGGACTGATTAACTTTCCACTGTTTGTAAATATATAAATCCAAGGTGCCAAAGAAGTAGAATATGTGGCCTTTAGATTAGGTACCATAAACCTTTCTTGGATAATTAACCTTTTTAAAAGCAAGCATGTTCAGCACTTAATATCTGAAAAGGTGTAACATAGCAAGAATGATCTATAAATAAAAGAGATGGAAAGCGCATTTGTGTTTTCCCAATTCATTTTGGTGGGTTGCAGCTAATTAATTCATAATGCCACTGAATTGATACTACATTGTTTGTGTTCATGCAAATTACCTCTAACTCACGTTTAAAGATGAACATGTTGAGCAAGTTGAACTTTCTAAAAAGCAAACATTAATAGAAGACAAGATAGTAATGGTTATGGTTGGTTATTCATGCTGCTATAGATAAGATTATGATGTCTACATTTCCATGCGAAACTCTTATTTTCCACAATTTATAACTTGGTTATAAAAAATAAATTCACAGTGCTCTAAGTTAGTGTTACAGTATCAACTGGGAAAGAATTACTTTTTCTTCCCCGTGTTTAAAAATAGCTTTATTTAATAAGTTAATGACTTAAAATTTCCCCAGGTGTAGAAAATGGCTATCAGCACCTGGGTGAACCAGGCCATTGCCAGGGATGGTAGCTCGCAGACCTGGCTGCTCTCGGAGTTCACTTGGGGGTGACTCTCAGCCCAGTTTGGAGCTGGGGGTTTCTTTCACCACCACACACCTGCTATTGTTTTTACCTGCCCGGTAGTCTGAGACCCTTTCGTCTCTGAGATACCCTTTCCTGCCATCCTTTTCCTTCCTCAAGGCTTGGTAGACATGCATTCATTTGCCTATTCATTCATTCAAAGTTTATTCACTGAATACATACAATGTGACAAGCCACACGTGGGTCATGGTGGTGAGCAGAGAAGATACGGGAAAACTGAGAAAGCACTGGAGTCCCTTATATTAAAATATAGTATTGTTTTATTTTGGATTCCATGGGAGAATCTATGATTGGATTCTTTAAAGTCCTAATCTGGCTGCAGCAGACACTATTGGCTACCCACAGTAGGGAACAAAACAGGCTATAAATGAGTAGGAAAAGAAATAGGCATCATTGTTTCAGGTGGTGAGATGAGGATGTATATACTGAGGATGTTATACTGAGATGAGGAGTGTAACAAAGAAATAAAAGGATGAATGATTGATAGTGACAGGGGTATGGAAGGTGAGGAGACCTGTTAAAACTGGGTATTAATTGCAGGGTTTAAGAGGTAGTGGCATTTACCTTGAGAACGTGACAAAAGGGGCCCAGCTGTGTGAGGCTAGGGGAGTGGTGTGTACCAGGCAGAGGGACAGCTGGTGCAAAGGCCCTGAAGTTGAAGTGAGTTTGGCATGTAAGAGGACCATAAGGTACCCAGGAAAACTGGAGCACTCAGAGCAGGCAAGGCTGTGGTCTGGAAGGGGGAGGGCCTGGAAGAGAAGCTAAGGAGCCTAGCTAGAAATTTAAGTCACTTCCCTCAGAAGCCTAAGCCCTTATCCATAGTATTCCTTCCTATCCTGTCTTCTTCATGCAGTTGTTGAAATAGAAGCAAGTGAGATTTTGTTGGTGGGAAGGCAAACTGGTGCAGACACTCTGGAAAACAGTATGGAGGTTCCTCAGAAAATTAAGAATAGAGCTACCCTATGACCCAGCAATTGCACTACTGGGTATTTACCCAAAGATACAAATGTAGTGATCCGAAGGGTCACATGCACCCTGATGTTCATAGCAGCAAAGTCCACAGTAGCCAAAATATGGAAAGAGCCCAGACATCCATGAGCAGATGAATGGATAAAGAAGATGTGATATAGATGATGATGATAGATAGATAGATAGATAGATAGATAACAGATAGATAGGTAGATAATGGAATATTACCCAGCCATCAAAAAGGATGCACTCTCCTACTGGGTATTTACCCCAAAGATACAGATGTAGTGAAAAGAAGGGCCATCTGTACCCCAATGTTTATAACATCAATGGCCACGGTCGCCAAACTATGGAAAGAACCAAGATGCCCTTCAACGGACGAATGGATAAGGAAGATGTGGTCCATATATGCTATGCAGTATTATGCCTCTATCAGAAAGGATGAATACCCAACTTTTGTAGCCACATGGACGGGACTGGAAGAGATTATGCTGAGTGAAATAAGTCAAGCAGAGAGAGTCAATTATCATATGGTTTCACTTATTTGTGGAGCATAACAAATAGCATGGAGGACAAGGGGAGTTAGAGAGGAGAAGGGAGTTGAGGGAAACTGGAAGGGGAGGTGAACCATGAGAGACTATGGACTCTGAAAAACAATCTGAGTGTTTTGAAGGGGCGGGGGGTGGGACGTTGGGGGAACCAGGTGGTGGGTATTAGAGAGGGCACGGATTGCATGGAGCACTGGGTGTGGTGCAAAAACAATGAATACTGTTACGCTGAAAAGAAATAAAAAATTTTAAAAAATAATAATAAAATTTAAAAAAGAAAAAAAAAAGGGGGGATGCACTCTCAACATTTGCAACGACCTGGCTAAAACTAGAGGGTATTATACTAAGCAAAATTAGTCAGTCAGAGAAAGACAAATACCGTACGATTTCACTCATATGTGGGATTTAAGAAACATAGCAGATGAACATAGGGAAGGAAAGAAAAAATAAAATAAGATGAAAATCAAGAGAGAGGCAAACCACAAGAGACACTGAATTCTAGGAAACAAACTAAGGGTGGCTGGAGGGGAGGTGACTGGAGGAAAGGGGTAATTGGGTGATGGACATTAAGGAGGGCATTTGTTGTAATGAGCACTGGGTGTTATATGCAACTGATGAGTCAGTAAATTCTACCCCTGAAACTAAAGGAAAAAAGAAGCAAGTGATCTTTGCTTTTTACTACTTCCCAAAGTAGGTTTTCTTAATTTATGCTTTAATTGTAATAATAATAATATAAACTCAATGTAAAAAAGTCAGATAATACAGAAAAACATAAAAAAGAAAGCAAGAAATATATAAATACAATATAAAATATATGTAATATATTAATATATTTTATATATAATATAAACTGTAAAAATAATTCCACTATTCAAAGATGATAATTAATATTTGATGTGCATATCACTAGATCTTTTAGCTTGCAAAATAGGTATTACAGATACACACAAACACATTTTAAAAACCTGATCGTGTATATCCTGATTTATAGGCTCCTTTTTTCACTTAACACATTGAATGTCATTTACCATGTCATTACACATAGATCTACAATGTAACTTCAAATGATGGCAAAGCCATTTTATGAATGTACCCTAATCTAACCGATTCTGCATTAGGTGTGGGAATAATTATTTACTATTGTAAATAATACTACAGTGAGCATCTTTGCACATTCATTTTCACACGCTTATCTCACAGTTTATTTTGGAGACATGACTGTAAGTGGTGTGGTGGGTCAAAGTCTTTGGGTTATGCATGCAGTTGCAGAGCACCATCTCCAGAGGATGGGAGGGTCCTTGGTCAGGCCTCCCAGAAGAGCAGGAGAGCTGCCCTCATGCCCCAGGTAGCCAGAGTTCCGGGCCAGATCTGCCCTCTCTAGCTCCAACTGCCTTGACTGAAGTTTCAGGGCTCTTGTGGCCCCTGTGTTCAGCTGTCACCAGCAAGGAGGTTAGATTCTTTTATCATCTAGCTTTTCTTTCTGCAGAAGTACTGGGAAGTAGTTGGTGTCTGGCAGGGTACTTGGCCTGACCAGGAGACACAGATACAGGGAAAAGGGGCGGAGAGCCCCAGCTGGGGTCTGGGTACAGAAGCAAGGTAAGACTTGACCTCCAGAACTTTCAGACGTTTACATCCTGCTCCTGGGAAGAGGTATACTGAGAGTGCCCATCTTTTCCAGGCCAAGCCAGAGGAAGGCCTCTCTCTATCTGAGCTGATGGAGGAACCAGTGACTCCCTCCAAGGAGCCATCTGCCCAGTGCTAGACAGCGAGGCATGTTTGCTTCCTACCCCACTCCACCCCCATCAGCGGCACTGTCCTCAGGCCTCCCTTCTCCTCTCATGCATCCACCTGGTCTCTCTTGCCCTCCTTTCCCTCCATTTGCAAGCCTGCCCCCTGCCAGCCACACACACACACACACACACACACACACACACACACACACTCTCTGCATCTCAGGGCTCCCTCCTGCCCAGGTGTCAGGCTCTGCAGTCGGGGTAATCACTGCCTGTACTTCTCTATCCTTGGAGCACAGAGGCCACATAAGCTTTTGCTGACTTTGCTTCAACCAGCACAAATTTCTTGGGCCCCATCTGTGTACATAACATGCCATTACAGATTGAATAGAAGGGAATTCAGTCTTTCTTCTGCAGCTGTGGACAGAGCAATACTTCAGAGGGGGAAACTTTACCATGAAGCTCTATCCCTGCCCTAAGGAGTTTATTTAGTGGAGGCAGAATGTAGGGTGGTGGCTTGGAACTTAATGAGGGCATCAACAATACATCCTTCAGCAGTTCAGTGGAGGGAGACTGGTGATAATCATAATGCTAATCGGCACGCAGTCTACACTGCCAGAGATTGCTGAGCGAGCCCTTGTCCCCTCTTCCTGGGATGCATACACTCTTACAATCCTCATTTTGCAATGAGAAAGCTGAGGCCAGGAAACAAGGAAATGAGATGCAGAGGCGGGCATTTCCCCAGCTCTGCCTGAGGCTTCAAGGGCTTCCCCGGGTACACAGAGCTTGCACAGGACCTAGACCCAGAGGGGGGTGTAGGGAGGACACAGGGTGCTGCAGGTGAGCACCAAGGCCAGGCCAGGGTCTGGAATAACTCAGGCCTTAGTGCAGAGCCACTGGGTCCGTGGTTCTAGGCTTTCATCTTTCACTGCCCCATCCCTTCCAGCTCTACATTAATAGGACAAATCATCAGTTATATGGATTCAAATTTGACAAATCAAATTGCAAAGAATTAAATAAGTCGTAGATCAATACCATCCGAATGATCAATTAATCATTCCTTGTAATTAAAACTACCAATTCTTAATACCTTTCAGTTTTATTTTATTGCACAATTTCTAATTCAGAGCTTTCAGGCAATTGTATTGATTGTAGGTATACTTATACTTGGTAATCAAATATTTTATTAATCAACACATCTCGTTATGGGAGATCCGGTTTAATTACCATCACCTAGACACAGAAGGTGAGCTTAATTCAACTCGGGCTTTTCTTAAGATGTTGGAAGTTTACCATTTTATTCCGTTGTGTGGCTCACACAGAGTCCCTCCTTTCTTGAAAAAGATTTGTAAGAAAAATAGGCAAGGGTACTTACAAGGCAGGTAAAATGGACAAACTCAAGTGGTTCTTCAAAATTATGCTTTAACTTTAATCTTTCTCATGGAGGTTTTGCAACTTAATTTATTCCTGGTCTGCTTGGGAAAGTGCTCTCAAGATTAAGGGATGAAAGAGCCTTTGGACGTACAAATGGATGCTGACTTCATGATTACATTGAAATAAAAATTAAACACCAAGCACTTCACAATCTGCTTCCTTGTGTCCATCAATTTTGAAATAAGTACAAGAAAAATTTCTCATTTAGCCTATGAATTTATTATTCCAGTGACAATGCTGGACAACTGGAGGTTTGATTTAATTTCCTTAATGTTTTCTGAGCATTGTTAAGAGAGGGAAACAATGACCTAGTAATTCTGCATGCAGATCCTGCAGTGGCCCTGGATGGGCCTGAGCTTCCTTCCTCCTTCACATTCAAGGCTTCAGATATGTCTTGGAGTCAAGGAGCCTAGTCCTCTCTAAGATGAAGGGGCCTCTGCTGCTTCTTGTTCTACAAACATGGGATCCAGGCTGTAGTCTGGATCTCAGCTTTTCCTGAGTATTGGGTTAAGTTCCCACAGAGGTTTTGAGTTGAGTTCAAACTGAATGGGTCCAGAACTTCATGCATGGGAACAAGATGACAGAAGGTTCTAATACCCTGGGGCAGAGGGGGGGAAGCTGCAGAAGAGGGAGACACTCTGAAACTCAGGTTTTCAGCTTATACTTTCACTTACCCCCATCTCTCTGACTACTCTCTTCCCTCCAGATAATGTGTAATTCTCCATGAAAACAGCTTATCCTAGAACCATCTCTCCCAGGGTTCTTCCCACTCTGTAGGGGGTGGGAAGGAAACCCTAACGTGACTCATGACACATGAAAGACACATGCTCCCATGCTCCCATGTGGGAACACATTTGCTCACCTTCCATTTTGAGCTCCTGTGGAGTCGTGGAGCTCAGGGCAAGCAGGTGAGAAATGGGACAGTCATTTCATTCACACATGCTGCATGCTGTGTGCAAGGCTCTTCATGATGGGGCACTGTCATAGAACTCTAAGATGGCCCCAAGATTCCCAACCCTGGTGTAGGCCCCCTGTATGCTCTCTTCCCCTTGATGGTGGGTGGGTCTGACCTAATCAGGCAACCCTTGTCAAAGAGGGTCTAGAGATTGGGGGTTGAAGAGGTCAGAGAGATCCAAACATGGAGATTCTCCTGCTGGTCTTCAAGGAAAAGTTGCCATGTCGTGGAGAGGGCTATGCGGCAGAGAACTATGGTGGCCTCTAGATACTGAAGGCCTCCATCCAACCAGAAGGAACTAGATTCTGCCAATACCCAATGAACTTGGAAAAGGACTCTGGGCCTCAGGTGAGATCACATAGCTCTGGGCGACACCTTGAATATAACTGGGTGAGACTCTGAGCAGAGGGTACAAAAGAGCCAGGCCTCAACTATCGATCCAAAGAAACTAAGACAATAAATGAACATTGTTTGGAAAAGATGTTTGTGATATTTGCTACACAATAGAAAACAAATAAAGGCCACAGTTTCCACCTCCAGGAGCCTCTTTTCTTCTATATAGTTTCTATTCTGCCCACTTGAAACCACTCCCCTCCATCACTGCCTTCATGCTGCTGGGGATGTGAGGTCCCTTTTGCTTGCTCTCTTCTCCTAGAAGCAGACCCTGAGACAACAGTTTGAGAGATGATGTTTATCTGGGAGGGAGGAACTGAAGCAAGGAGGGAAGGCAGTCTGTAGCGTTATCAAGCCAGTTACCACCATGGACAGCTGGAGCTGAATCCCACACAGGAATCCTGGAGGACAGTGTAGAACACACAGTTAGAGTTACCCATCCAAAGGAAGGCAGTGAAGAAGCTGTCAGCCATTGTTGGAGGGCTGCTGGGGACGGGGTGGCCTCATTACTCTCCTGCATTCCTGGCCTGCAATGTGGGCAAGAGAGAGTTTTCAGGCAGAGAGATTCAGGGTGGCACCTGGAGGTCCAGGGAGGGGATACAGGCAGGACCTTGCAGCACCTGCTACACCATTTTTCTACCTGTTCCTTACCCTGCATCTTCATGGCTAGGCTCAAGTCCCCTTCCATAAGGGCAGCATCCCCCCGGTCCTCATGCTCTGCCGTGGAGCCTTTGCTCTTTTAGCCCTTGGCCTTGTGTTGTTACATCTGTTGGTGTCTTCTCATTGTGTGTCACACAACTGGGCAGACAGCATGGCGGTCTCCCCATGAAACCACGAGCCTCTCCCAGGTTGGCACCTGAGCCCCAGCTCCAACCAGAGTCTGGTATCTAGTGGCTTTTCAGCATCCATTTAGTGGATGGATACATGAATCATATTTTTTCTGAGGTACATATTTCCCTCAACATGGTTGAACTAGGTGATTTCAACCCTCTCCCACCATCTCGGCACTCCCTTCCTCTCATCCTCTTCTCTCTGATATATATGTTTGTGTGTCTATCTTCCCCATCTAGAATGTAAGGTCCTGAAGGCCAGACACATTTATTTATTGTGTTCACTGCTGTATTGCTGGCAGTGGGCACAAAGCACTACCTGGCATACAGAAGTCACAAGGTAAAAATAGTTTAAATGAATGAATGATACCCCAAGAGTCCTTAATTATAATAATATTAACTTACTGAGCAACTCCCAAACTTTATTTCATCTTGACAACAAACCTCTGAAATAGGTATTCTTTTTTTTAAAATTTTTAAAATTATGTTATGTTAGTCACCATACAGTGCATCATTAGTTTTTGATGTAGTGTTCCATGACTGTTTGCATATAACACCCAGTGCTCCATGAGATAGGTAGTCTTATCTCCATTCTCAGATGAGGAAATGGGTTCAGAGGGGTTCAGTAGCTTCCCCAAGTGACTCAGACAGCAAGTGTCAGTCTCACTCAGGAGCCTGGGTTCTTAGCAAGTATTCTACATATATCATGAGTTTAATTAACTCGATAAATTTTTTAGGGGGCACAAAATACAATCAGGGTGTAAAAAGGCAGAGGGGAGTTTTTGGTGTTACTGCAGCAGCTTGCTTGGCAAAAGATGGATGTGTGGCTGATAGGAAAACTGATATGGTTTTCAACAAAGCCTGCAAATTAATCATACTTAATGAATGTGACTAATGTGTTAAAGGAACGAGCGATTAAAATATTAGCACGTCTGAACTTCTCCTCCCTGGCTAATTTCTTTTCCTCCCTAGGGTTACCATCTTTCAAAGAGGTGGGGACACAGAATTATGGAAACGGATTTTATGGAACAGAAATGCATTTTAAATGGCTTAAATTGGGGACAGTCTGTGCAGTTCTCAAGTGGCTGTCAGTCTTCACATCTCGCTGCTCAAGCGAGGGACGTGGGCTGAGGGGAGAGGCTGAAACTGTCACAGCAACTGGAACTGGAAATGGGAAGCCAGGCATCTCCTGGGGTAATGGCATGGAAACAGGAGACAGACGTGGGGGCCCTTCCTCGGGAGGCTGATTGCCTTTCCATTTAGGCACAAGGTGAGATGAAAGTGGCTGAGGAGGCGTGTCTCTTGAGGCAGGCCATAGGCTGCTCACTGGCTCTGCACATTATTAGGATCATAGGCAGGACTGCTCTGTTAAAAATACGTCCCGAAGATGATCTCTGGGGAATCCAAGCACAGTCTTAGAACATACTCCCCTCCCTGGCTCCTGGCTCCTGGCTCCATACACACATACCCACTGCCCAGAGGGAAGTATCAAGACTATGGGGAATAAGAACTATCTCAAAATACAATTCAGACTTGAGACTGGGAGAGTCCCTTGTGTGTTGGGTTTTTTGTTTGTTTGTTTGTTTTTTTTTTTCATTCTACTACTTTTGGCAACAGATCAGATTTGTTTCTGGAATTGTCTAAACCTAAGGTCCCACACTCAGAGGCCTCAGCAGATCGGCAGGTGATGTAATTCAGTGAAGTAAACAGGCTGAGGAAGAATCTATATCAGCAAGCAAGTATTACCTCAGGCTTCAGGATCTAGGAATAATTAGATCTTCCAGTTTTAGAGAAAAGACAAATGTGTACGTGTGTGTGAGTGTGTATTAGTTTCTTATTGTTGCTGTAGCAAACTACCACAAATTTAGTGGCTCAAAACAACACAAATTTATTATTTTATAATTCTGGAAAGTATAAGTCTAAAATGGGTCTGCAGAGCTCTGTTACTCCTGGAGGCTCTAGGAAACACTCTTTGTTTCCATGCTTTCCCCAGCTTCCAGAAGCTGCCCCAACTCGCTGGCTCCAGCCACCATTCTTCATTCAAAGTCAACAGCACAACATCTTCTCCCTTTGATCTCCTGATACTCTCTGATAAGGACCCTGTGATTACAATGGACCATCCAGGATAATCTCCCCACCTCAAAATCCTTAATCACATCTGTAAAGTCCTTTTGCCACAGAAGATGACATATTCTCAGGTCCTAGGGATTTGGACAGGCACATCTTCAGGGAGGGCATTATTCGGTCTATTACAGTGTATATTCTGGAATACTCAGAATTTGTAAATGCTATTTTACCTCATTATTTAAATTATTAAATATTATTTAATAAAAATTATTAAAATTATATTTGAAGTTTAAATTACTGAGTATGCCATACTGTCACCAGCTAGACCAAGCTCTGGACTATACAGCTTACCTGCTTGTACTCACTAACCTTTGTCTTACAATTTCCCTGAAGTTTCTTTCTGGCTTTCCATGACTCAGGCCAATGAAACCCAAACCGACCCCCTCCCCATTCCCAGATGAAGTCCACTGCCCTGACAAGACCTCCCTCAGGCCCAGATCACCCAGACCCTTTGAGCTAAACCTGCCTGTGCAGAGGAACCATGGAGTGACCCCCAGAATGACCTATAACTACCTCATTATAGCACTAAAATTTCTGCCCAAAGAGGAGTCTCAGCCTCATTTACAGTACATACCACATATGCATAGACACATTCCCTTTAGGTGCAAGTGTGACCTTATGTCCGTTCCCCTCTACACAGGATAACAAGACTTTCCTATCTAAATATTCATCCTAACCCTAGACAGAAGGAACCTATCCACCCTCTCTTCGGGAGTCACAGCTTTGGAAGCCATTCCCTATGATCTCCTTATTTGCTGCAAATAAAAGTTTTCTTTTTGTGACAACTCCACCTGGCAGTTTCTAACTCCACAAGGAAGGGACTCACATTGGTTCTGTTATATCACGAGGTCTTTGGGCAGCACTGAGTGGGAAAAGAGAGTGTTGATCTCCAGTCTATGGCCTCTGACCTCTGATTTGAACCAGCCATTCATTTGCTAAAAGTAAGGCTTTGTTTCATGCCTCCTCCATCCTTGTTCTTTCATATACTTTGCTCTTCAGAGTTCCTGAGAACTGACAAGCTTACCAAATATTCACATTCCCAGGTCCATGGCTATCTCCACCGCCTGGCCCCCACCCCACACACACACCTGCATTTATCCCTCACCCTTTGATTGAAATATTAGGCTCTTGTTGTGTACCAAAGACTAAGTACTTCATTATTTCTTTTAGTCTCACAGCAATTTCATTTTTATCCCCATTTTTCAGATGAGGAATCTGAAGCTCACCATTGCCTCAAGTCACACAGCTGTAAGGGGCAAAGCTGGTATGCAAAAACCAGGTTATTTGCCTCGACAGCCCATCAAGATGTAGCATTCAAGGAAAGAGAAGCTGAAGCATGAAAGCTAATGGCCTGTTTCATTAAAAACAAAACAAAACAAAAAACTAGCAAGTAGAAAACAGAATGATCTATATAGTTCTAGCTTCCAATGGGCCTGCACTCCTAGATTCCAGCCTCCATCTCCCATGAGAGGACAGACATTCAGCCACAGATTACCCTCTTCCCTGCTGCAACTCTGAACCCAGAACAAAATGGTCTCTGTTACTTATTTATGTCTTGTCTCTGAGGAAGTGATATCATCAAAATGGCAACACAGGAAACTTCAGCCTCTATCTTCCCCACAAGGTCAACAATTAGTGATCTCAAACAAATACAGCTTTGTAAGAGCTCTGGGGTCCACTTAAGAAACTTTAGCAACATAGTGAACAAAAAACCTGAGAAGAACTGCACAAGAAGAGAAGAAAGCAAGCTTCATTTTACTTAAGTCAACCCATCCCCCAAGCATTGCTCAGTGCCAAGAGAAAATGTCCCAGCTAGGAAGAGATCTCCACACCAGGAAAGGAAGAGCAGAGAAAACCACTGACTCTGGCATCACCAGTGCCTGCCATAGTGCCTGGCCGCTGAACTTGGAGGTACTAATAAGGATCCCAGCAGCCCTTGCAGAAGGATCACAAAGTTGTTGATGCTTTTGGGTCCCTGAGCCAAAGAGACAACATGCAACCCCCACCCAAACCCAGTGTCCCCACATGCCTCCAAACTTGGTGTTCTGCATCACTAGACCCAGGGTCACAACATGTGCCCCACCTACAGATAAAAGTCTTCCTGTCCTGAAGTCAGTCCACAATGTCTCGAAGAGGTGACTGCTTCTTCAAGAGCACAGATGCTGATGCAAGGCAACATGGACAACCAAGAATCAGGGATACAACTCCACCAAAGGAATATAGTCAACTTTCAGGAACTGGCCCCAAGGACATGGAGATCCAGGAATTGTGCAACAAGTAAATCAAAATAATTATTCCATAGATGCCCAGAGAGCTACAAGAGAACACAGATGAATAGGTTAATCATATAAGAAAACAATACAAGAACTAAACGAGAAAAACAAAGAGATAGAAAACATGAAAAAGAACCAAACAGAAATTTTGGAACTGAAGAACAAAATGACTGAACTGAACAACTGAATAGAAAGTTTGAACAGCAGACTTGACCAAGCAGAAAAAGAAATCAATGATCTAGAAGACCGAATTTAGATTCTCTAACCAGAGGAGAAAAATTTAAAAGAATAAAGGAAAGAAGAAAGCCATAGGACTATGGGACACCATTAAGAGAAACAATGCTTGCATTTTGCATATGGACCATCCTCCAGCTTAGATCATATGAAAAGTCATAAAACAAGTCTTAGCAAATTTAAGAAGATTGAAACACAATTGAGAGCCCAGAAATAAACCCTCACATATATAGTCAACTAATATTTGGCAAAGGAGTCATGATTCCTTGCTCTTTAATTTATTAGTCCAATTGATCCTGTAACCCTTTGGCAATAAATACTATTATTATCTTGATTCTATGGAAGAAAAACTGAGGCATATGCAGCGGTTATATATAACTCATTTTATGATTATAGCTTGTGAGTGGCAGAACTGGAACTAAACACAAGTCTGGACACTCTAAGCAAGCAAGTTCTATTCTGCTTACCCCAAGGGAGATTGTGAGGACCTTGTGAAGACCCCTTCCTTCCTTCCTTCTTTCCTTCCTTCCTTCTTTCCATTCTCATTTTCCCTTACCCACCTCAAAGGACTGTTGTGATATTAAGTGTTTTATTCTATGTAAAGCACTCAAATTGTGCACAGTATGTGGTAGCTGCCGTGAAAGTATCCACTCTTACCATTAGGGTTGTTGCTGGGGTGAGCCCACACCCAGACTTGTGAGTAGCCAAGTGAGGGGGCAGCCCCTGAGGAGGACAGTTCCAGTGTTGAGAGTACAACAGAGTCCCTGGGGCAATAAGGATAGCCAAAACTTAGACCCTGAGAAGGATCCAGGAGGAAGTGGTCAGTCTGCCGTGGACCTAGATAAACATAAATGTGGCAGCAGGAATTGAAGGCTTCTCAGATGTTGGTGCTTTGTCAGATAAAAATACCAACAAACCTGGTGCTTAGCATGTGGTGTCCCTTGTAGATACATTACATATATCAGTACATTTGTTCCTTCCAGCTGACATCATTAGCAGCCCCCTTTTACAGGTGAGGAAACTAAAGCATAGAGGGCTCAGGAAATTGCCAAGGTCCCAGATCCCACACACACACACACAAGAGAACCTCATTTACTTAATATTTAAATTAACTCACTTTGACCTAGAAAAATGTAAAACAAACTTTATTTCACTACAGTCATTGGAAAATCAGTATCGAGACAAAATAAATACTATGAAAAGAAACGATATTATTAATTAAACCCTCTACCTGCTGATTCAACTGCTCAAGGGCTTTGAAGTCAAACCCATTTTCTTGGGTGCCTGGGTGGCTCAGTTGGTTGAGCGACTGATTTCAGCTCAGGTCATGATCCTGGGGTCCCAGGATTGAGTCCCTCATTGGGCTCCCTGGTTAGCGGGGAGTCTGCTTCTCTCTCTGACCCTCCTCCCTCTTAGGCTCACTCTCTCACTCTCAAGTAAATAAAATCTTTAAAAAAGAAAAAAAAAAAAAAAAGAACCCACAACCCCCCCCACACACACACACAAAAGGCCTATTCTCTTAAACAGGAGGCTGGCAAATGTTAAAGAGGAATTAACAATATATTAGCACCAAATTACGACTTTCTCATTGGTGTAAAATCAGAAGGATTGAAAGAGAAGTGAGAAGAAATAACTTTCTTACCATGTGATAGAAAGTGATTTGAGGGGGTGCCTGGTTGACTCAGTGGGTTAAGCCTCTGCCTTCCACTCAGGACATGATCTCAGAGTCCTGGGATGGAGCCCCACTTCTCTGCTCAGCAGGGAGCCGGCATTCTCCCTCCCCCTCTGCCTGCCTCTCTGCCTACCTGTGAACTCTATTTGTCAAATAAATAGGTAAAACGGGGGGTGGTTAAGAGCACCGACTCAGAAAACAGACTAGTGGCTGACTATCTTGTACTGGACATAAAATCTAAACATTGGCTTCCTCATCAGTAAAATAGCTGTTATTTCATAGGGACCTTGACTATAAATGAAAGAATGAAGATTTTGCACAAAAGCTAATACATTGTAAATCCTTAATACATATAAGCCATTACGATTGTCATTATTATTAAGCTTTTCGCCTAAATCCCTGGCTTTTTTTTTTTTTTTTTTTTTTAGATTTTATTTATTTGATAGAGATTACAAGTAGGCAGAGAGGCAGGCAGAGAGAAAGGGGGAAGCAGGCTCCCCGCCGAGCAGAGAGACCGATGCGGGGCTCGATCCCAGGACCCCGGGATCATGACCTGAGCCGAAGGCAGAGGCTTAACCCACTAAGCCACCCAGGTGCCCCTCCTTGGCTCTTTTTTTAAAAAATTATTTATTTAATTTTTTTAGTTCGATAGCGCTAATAATACAGAGGTGCCTGGGTGGCTCAGTGGGTTAAAGCCTCTGCCTTCGGCTAGGGTCACGATCCCGGGGTCCTGGGATGGAGCCCCGCGTCCGTCTCTCTGCTTGGCGGGGAGCCCGCTTCCTCCTCTCTCTCTGCCTACTTGTGATCTCTGTCAAATAATAAAATAAAATCTTTAAAATAAAATAAAATAAACATTATAGCACATACATAATAGTCACTATATGCTCGGCTCTGTTCTAGGTTTTACAAGTACGTATGACCTAACATATATGTATATGCCCTAAACACCTATCTTTATACATATGTGTGTATATATTAAGAATTATTATTATCCCTATTTAAACTACTATGATGACTTATTCGTATCCCTAGATTCCTACAATTTTTACCCTGAGGAACGCAAAGTCGATCCACTGGCCACTCCCGGGTGACTCCTTTGCCGACTTTCCTCCGGGTAGATCCCAGCCCACTGACCAAATCGCGCGCGGGGCGGACACCGGATAGGCTGCACACTCTCCTCCCGGCCTGGCTCCTCCCCGCTTGGCTCCTCCCCGCCCGTCCTCTTGCCCCGCCCCCAGCGAACGCTCGTAGCTCTGCCTCCAACGCTAGGCCGCTCCAGGCTCGGGTTGGCACCACTTGGGCCGGCGCGCTGACATCACCGATCGCGCGCCTCCTGCGCCTCCTCGCGCCTGCGCCGCGGGCAGAAGGTCGTCCCTGTGACCGGCTGAGCGTTTGAGAAGTCGTCGCCATGTTGTCGGTGGCCGCCCGTTCGGGCCCATTCGCGCCCGTCCTATCGGCCACGTCCCGCGGGGTGGCGGGCGCGCTGCGGCCCCTGGTGCAGGCCTCGGTGCCCGCCACCCCGGAGCCTCCAGTGCTGGACGTGAAGCGGCCTTTCTTGTGCCGGGAGTCGCTGAGTGGCCAGGCCGCGAGCCGGCCTCTGGTCGCCTCCGTGGGCCTCAATGGTGAGCCGGGCTGAGGGGAGTGACCGGGGGCTGAGGGGACCCCCCCCTTTCTCGCACCCTCTGGCCCTGAACCCAGGGCACAGCCGAGGAGGGCGGGGAAGTGGAGCGGAGCCCTGCTTGGGGGATTAAGTTGCCGGGCTGGGTCGACCTTGGGCAAGCGTCTGCATCTCTCGGGCCTCTTCCCTCACCTGTGCGCGGACGCAGTTGGGTGAGCGATTTCAGGTGACCTCCGGCCCTGGCATTGGGTGCCTTTTCGGGATTGTTTCCGTTGGCCTCCAGTCTGGGTAAACCACAGGCCAATTTTGTCCTTCATAGGATAAGTTCAAGAACTCCCAAGTCTGTCACAGCAAAGTCTGACAGACTTTGTTGCTCACAGGTCCTTTTACTTTGGGCAGATTTCTAAACGTGTTGCCTTACCAGTGAAATGGGTGAATGATTATACCAGTTTCGTAGGTAATGTCGTGAGCTTCAGATGGAGAAATTCGACATAAAGGCATTAGTACATTTTGGGGCACTTTATACATACTCAAAAAATAGGAACTGCTGTTAATATTTGGGACCTTGTCCCGCTCACCACCACCTGATCCGCTTAGTGCCCTTCTCTTTCACACCCCCCCTCCCAACAGAAACAACAAGACAGTAACACAGGCCCTAAGGTCATTAATGGTGTAGCGTATTAGCCGTGTTTTCGTTTGCTGGGCCAGTATTTTCACCCTGGAATCAGTTTAATCCTCAAGAAAAGCAACAGGCAGAGAGGTTGATGACACTCCATTTTACAGATGAGAAAACAGACTGCAGGAGGTGGAGTGACTTGCACAGGGATGCGCATTGTGTAAGTGATAGAACGTGGACTTGGAAGACTTGAGTTAGCCATCAGCTCTCACCGAAGCCTACTCTTACCTTTTGTGTCTCGGCTTCCATTTCTTTTTTCACGCTCCAGAGTGGAAAGTCTGAAATGGCAACCTGTGGGCCAGCGTGTCTGTAGTCTGCCAACCTTCATAGTTTTAAAAGGAGGAGTTCTTGTGCGTCTTAAAATGTTGGAATCTGGCAACAGTGAACTCTAGTTCTCCGTGGGAAAAGTCTAGTGTGCTGTGCACTGGCTGCCCTCTTAGTTGGTGCAAGGGCTCTTTGAGTTCATCACAGTCCTCACCAGACCTACTTCCCTGTGTTAGTTCCCTTCCTGGCCTCACTGACAGTTGATTTGGCAAGTACAGCTTGCCCTACAAACTAAGGTGCCCCCACTCTTTATTTTTCCTCCATTCACCCTATTCTGTTTACGGTAAAATAATCCACTCGGTTTTCCACGTTTCCAAGTCTTACCAGGTCAATCTCTGTTCAGCGTCAGGTCAATAAAATCTTTTATTTGCTGCGTCCTTTATGCTTTATGGTATGTAACACTTCTCACTGTTGTGTTTCCTGGTGACTCCTCTGACCTTGTGCTTGAGGGCATAGAGAAAAATCTTAATTTTTCTATTTCCTGCAGCCTCAGATTTTGCATACAGTTAGTGCAGAATGTTTGTGGATGAATAAAAGTGAATTTTTTTGTTAGGGGCACCAGTGGGTTTTGGAGACATTGTTCAGGGCATAAACAGAGTACACTAGCCCATCCTAAGCCCATTCTTTGGACCTGGAGGTAAAAAACAATAAGGGAGGGGAAAACTTCAATAGCAAAGGCAGAAAGCATCTGTGGAATTTGTCTACTGGCTAAATGGTTTCTTCTAAAACTTAGAGGTTTACCTGACTTTTCCAAGAACTGGTAAATAATACAGAACCATAAGGGAAACTTCTTCTGTGATCATATATTCAGTTTGTAGCTTTAGTTCACATAAAAATCTCCTGTCTAGATAGTACTGAGGTTGTGGGGTGGGAGGGTTGGATCAGGAGAAGGTCCTTAAAGTGAGGAGGATTTCCAGGGCACATCACAGTTCACCTTAAGACAAAAACAGAAACCTGTTTTGTTATAATCCCTTAAGTTTTCTGTTTCTAGAAGTATCGGATACTGCTCGAGTTTAGGACTAAATCTAGCTAGCATTTTTGCTGCTAAAGTCACACCTAATGCAATTAATGGGAATTATTTAGAGAGTAACTTTTGCAGTATTGCAGTTTAATTTCCCAAAGTGTTCATGGTGGTGTAGTACAATATAAAATGTAACCTGCTAGACAAAATGGGAGTAGACAAGTGGATTTCTTCCATCATCAAATCTCCAGAAGAGAATGTCACGACCATTCTGTTTAATGTTCTTGTACATTTCCTTGCATGCTGTTACATGGTCAGGGGTTGTAGATACTGTTTTTAATGTAGAAGTATGAACTTTGGTTCCTTCATCTTTTAAGTATGATACACATACTTCCTTTGTAATCCCAGATGATATTAAAGGAGAATAATTCATACTTGATCCCAGACCCCAGTCTACACTGATAGGTTAGCATTAGGTAGAGGTAAAGTATATAATGTAATGTCACGCTGTGTAGTTGTAAATCTCAGGTAGTCAACTGTCCATGTCCTGGTCCCCTCCAAAAAATAATGGAATTGTTAGAAAGTATGTAGAGTGATGTTGATAGGTTTTACCATTGTTTATGAATATAGTTGGCCCTTGAACAACATGGGTTTGAACTGTGCAAGTCCACTTCTATGTGGATTTATTTTTATATAAATATGGTACAGTACTGCAAATGTTACTTTATGATTTTCTTAATAACACTTTCTTTTCCCTAGGTTACTTTATTATAAGAATGCAGTATATAATATATGTAACATACAAAATATGTGTTAATTGACTGGTTAAGCTTCCAGGCAACAGTTAGTAGTTAAGTTTTGAGGAAGTCAAAAGACAACATATTTTTGATTGTATGTGGGGTCGGTGCCCCAAACCCTGTTTGTTCCAGAGTGAATTGTACTTAGGGCTTCCACTGTTACTGACCTTGAGAACCAAGGAAGTATAATTAGGATGAGACAGCCTAGTAACCCAAGTAGAATTGCAGCTTATATGAAAATGCACTTTAAAAGTACATATTTCTTTTAGGGGCTCCTGGGTGGCTCAGTGGGTTAAGCCTCTGCCTTTGGCTCAGGTTATAGTCTCAGGGTCCTGGGATCGAGCCCCATATCTGGCTCTCTGCTCAGCAGGGAGCCTGCTTCCCTCCCTCTCTCTCTCTGCCTCTCTGCCTACTTGTGATCTCTCTCTCTCTCTCTCTATCAAATAAATAAATAAAATCTTTAAAAAATAAAAGAAAGGGGTGCCTGGGTGGCTCAGTGGGTTAAAGCCTCTGCCTTTGGCTCAGGTCATGATCTCAGGGTCCTGGGTCAAGTCCTGCATCAGGCTCTCTGCTGAGCAGGAAGCCTGCTTCTCCCTCTCTCTCTCTGCCTGCCTCTCTGCCTACTTGTGATCTGTCTGTCAAATAAATAAAATAAAATAAAATAAAAGGTACATATTTCTTAGAAACAACACATTTTCTAAGTGTGGAATTTTTAGTGTCCCTTTGCTATAAAAGAAACCTTGTGGCAAATTTCCTAAAATGCATATACAATTTGCAAAAAGACTTGCTTCCTGTAACATACTTAAAAGTGATCCCAGTAAGTTCATTTTTTTTATCAGATATTTAAAAATGGTATGGGACAAAAGGACATAATCTGTTTGGACTTTTTTAACAAATAAAACTGGGGTGCCTGGGTTGCTCATTCAGTTAAGCATCTGCCTTCAGCTCAGGTCAGAATCCCAGGACTCTGGTATGGAGCTTCCCCTTGGGCTCCCCACTCAGTGGGGAGTCTTTCTCCCTCTTCCCCTCTACCTGCTTGTGCATGCTCTTTCTCTTGCTCACTCAAAGAAACAAAATTTTAAAACAACAAAAAATTAATATCCAAAGTACTACATAAATAGCAACTATTTGTTTATTTAACATTCATTTGACACAAAGATCTGTCCTTTGGCCTGCAGTGGTAGCATTTCAGTTGAGAAACCCACGGCAGTGAGAAAGATAATGCCTTTACTCTTACAGAATTTATTGCCCTTGACTGAAAAGTGGGATATGTGAAAATTTTGCTCTTTTATCCTGTACTGAATTGAAATAATTGGTTCTTTTGGAGATCTCATTTGATGGTTGCATATTTTGATAAGGCTATTTTCTGTCTATTAGTGGCTTTACTTGAAGTTATAGTAATACTAATTTATACTCCAGAGTATAAAATAGAAACCTCTAAATTTTTTGCAACTAAAGTTATGCTGACAGTTCACAGATTGTTTATTATCTTGTAATAAGTATTTTATGTATTTTTAGCAGTCCTTTCAGAGAGTAGATAGGAATGTAAAGTTAGACATTTGGTTTAATAAGATGATCCCAAATCAACTTATTGGGCAGACTTGAGGAGTTTTAGGGTCCCTTGTAATCCAGAGAATGTGAGAGGTAGTTACCATAATTGTATGTTTTGACAGATTGAATTTTCAGGGGTTTTAAAATATTGCTGTTTACAGTACTGTTTAACTTTTTAGATTTGATGGACTAAATTGTTAAGAATTCTGAATCAGCAGTGTTCAATCAGGAGAAACTCAGTTTACACATATAATCTTGTGATTTCTTACCAGTATGATAGGTAGTGATTGACTTCATTTCTTTTTCAGTATTTTATATGCTGGCACTGCCAACTTGACAATTTCTGACAATTTCTGAGATCAGTGAGTGCCATATTTCACATTTTTATAACTTGACTTTTGCTTATGAATTCACAAAGGTTATTTCCTGATATATGTCCCTTTCACAGTATTCATCTAATTGTGTTTTTTTAATTTTCTGTTTATTTTGCAGCCCCTGCTTCCATTCGTTATTCCCACACAGACATCAGAGTGCCTGACTTCTCTGACTATCGGCGTGCTGAAGTGTTAGATGGTACGAAGTCTTCAAAAGAGAGCAGTGAGGCTAGAAAAGGTTTCTCCTATTTGATAACAGCAACAACTAGTATAGGTGTCGCATATGCTGCCAAGAATGTCGTCTCGCAGTTTGTTTCCAGCATGAGTGCTTCTGCTGATGTGTTGGCCATGTCGAAGATCGAAATCAAGCTATCTGATATTCCGGAAGGCAAGAACATGGCTTTCAAATGGAGAGGAAAACCGCTGTTTGTGCGCCATAGAACCAAGAAGGAAATTGAGCAGGAGGCTGCAGTTGAAGTGTCCCAGTTGAGGGACCCACAGCATGATTTAGATCGAGTAAAGAAACCTGAATGGGTTATCTTGATAGGGGTTTGCACTCATCTTGGTTGTGTACCCATTGCAAATGCAGGAGATTTTGGTGGTTATTACTGCCCTTGCCATGGGTCACACTATGATGCTTCTGGCAGGATCAGGAAGGGGCCTGCACCTCTCAACCTTGAAGTTCCCTCATATGAGTTCACCGGTGATGACATGGTGGTTGTTGGTTAGAGACCTGGACTCAAGTGCTAGCCTCCTTTCTGTCTTGTCACCTAAGAAGACTTAAATAAGCAAGCCTTGTATACTTAAGTTGATTTGAAATATTTAAGACTTGCTAATAATGTATTTGCAAACATTAATGTGAAGTAAATTGAATTTAATGTTGAATGCTTTTAAGCATTCACCTAATAAAGCCACTGTTAAACATTGTTAAGCTCAAAGACTTAAAAAGTGCAGTTTCTTTGATAGTTAATTCTAATTAAAAATTACAGGCTGGTGTATAAGAAATTTGTGAAATCTGTAATCAGTGTTCTCCTTCATCTTCTTTCTTTGTGTCAGGGACACAGATTCTGCAGAGCTAATGGTTAGACTGAAGTACAACTAGCTGGTCGTTTCCAAGTCCTGGAAGGTATTTATGACATTGGCAGAAATAGTATTCAGATTTCCCTTCTTTTTTTTGCACATGAGTCCTGGCTATGTGTGTCCTGCCCCATCTCCACCCCAGCATCCCCCCCACCCCAAGTCTGTATGGTGATGTTGTATATGATCTGTGGGAAAGTTCTAAATGAGGTGTTACCAATTCTGAGGTTTAGCCCCAGTTCTAGGTAGCTGATTTCCTGCTTAAGTGACAGGTCAGGAAAAAGATTTTTTTTCACTTATGGGAATAAGTTAGTAATTAGAATTCTTCAATTTTAAGAGGCAGTGGTGGGATATATCTGAAAAAAGCTTTCCAGAATGGGAGTGCTTCTTTTATTTCCTTCATCTGGTGTGAATATTCATGTTCCCATTGCTCCTGCATCAACCCTATCAAGAAGCAAAAGTATCTGACACTTAATACTGTGTTAGTGTGAAAACGATCCTGCTGGTTTTGTTTCTGCAGTGATTACATTTTGAGATATTTCTTTGGATTTGCAGTCATCAGTTTTCACCGTGAAATGAAGGTGGGCACAGGGAGACATCAAAATCCACACCCTCTTCTTGCTTTCTGCTTTCTACCTTCAGTTACACAGGTGAAACAAGACACATTGGACACTCTCCCCAGTTCCTTTTGCCCTTTGTAGAGAATCACAGCTACTTTGATAAGTTTGCTGTATCTTTGTTTTGTGGTGGGTCAGTAATACACCACTGGGCCCATCTTTGATCACATATGCATTTGTAAGAAAGTAAAATAGATTAAGTGGTTTGGTCTTCCCAAGGAACTGGCCATTCAGGGTTTCAGTCTTTAAAATGGTAGCTAAGCACATCAAAAAGAAAATGTCAAAGTTTTTATGCTTATGAGCAGATACTTGGTTCATCTGTACCACTCTAGAAAGAAAATTAGAAAAGAAAATGAGGCTTATAATAATAGTATTTCATGTTCTGGTATTTAGGTAAAAATATAAGCCAAAAGGTGCCAAACATTGCTAGTTTACTAAAAAGTAGTAAAATTACATCAATATGTTTAAACGATGGGTACATAATATCCATTGTTAACATTTCGAGCATCTCACAGGAAATATGGCCACCCCTGCCCCCCATGATGAGGCTATGAGATGTTGGTAGGTATTTGTTGGGTATTTTGCTTATCATTGTGAAGATTTGTTTTTTCATAGTATTTATGAAAAAGATCATCTTAATACTTTCTTCTCATGCTACCTTCTCATGGTGCCAGTTGTCCACAATTTATTTTTTTAAACTATACCAGTATATTTATTATAAACTGACAAAATCTGAAGTTGAATTAAGTTCCTGCTTTTTTTTAAGTGGCAGCAGGTGCTATTCATTACTTCCTCAGGATATGCTAATGGTGAAACTCCTATATATTTTTACATTCATAAAGTTCTTACTTGGAAGAATTTATGGGATGCTAAATAAAAATTACCAACTTTTAATTTGAAGGTTAACTTATTAAGCCTGGAGTAGAGGCCTTAAGCATTAAATGAATTATTAGACCTGCGGCAAATCTGAGTGACTGTTTTTTGGCAGGGCGGCGGGGGGGCATTGATTTTTTTTCCTGTAAGTTTTAAAGGAATTTTGTTCCTTTGGGCATAACTGAAGTTGCTGAGCTTTTAATATATCCATGTGTGGATTGAATGAGTTGGGAGCATGGTATACTGGACTAGAATTAAGGGTTTTAATTCTGGCTTTGCCATTCCTTCGCCATTGAACTGTGGCCCTGTTGTTCAAGCTCTGTTGGACATTTTTTCCCCCATCTGTAAATTTGGGATGGTTTCTCAGAGTCCTTCTGACTTAGATTCTGTGAGCCCCTTCAACTCCCCTGCCCCAATAATTGGAATGGTTTTCTTAGATAAATGTTGTGTTTGCAGTATTTGGTACTTCAGTAAAGGCATCCAGACTCATAAAAGCATTTTCATCAACTGAACCAATCTTTTAAAATAGTAGTGTTCGACCAGGGGTGGCATTCCTACTCGGGGGTGTTTGTGGCCGTTATTTGATGTCACAATGATTGGAGGATCCTGCTGGTTTGGGGATGGCGAGATGGAGTGGGAACACAAAAATAGTTGTGAAAGGAGCACAGGTCCACAAGCTAGAAACTGTTGCCAAAAACATCACTTTCTGAAGAGAAATGCTCATACCCTGTTATAACCCCTCCCACCCTGAAGAGCTCCCTCCATCTTTTCATGTTTGAAATGGCAAAACAATTACACGGCAACTACCTGCCTGTGGAGGCCAAAAATAGGAAGTTTGCAGGTTCCTAGATACGTCACAGGTGTTCTGTGCAGGAATTGGATTTGTGAGCTGCTTATGTCTTCTGTGATATTTTGAATAATGATGTTAAGCTTCAGTATCCCTTTGTTAACAAGTGACCAAGACAAGTAAAATTTCTTCAGAGCAGACTTATATTTGATTATTTCAGTGAAACAAAATCCTAGATACTAGGGGGAAAAGACTTAAATTTGACCAGTTGGCATCCTGACATCAGATCATTAGCATGTGCTTTTTTACTGGGAGTAAAGATTGGGACAGTCTTGAGATTTCCCTTTTTATTATGCATTAAACAGAGAGTGGTTGACTTCCAAAAACCTTAGCATTGTCTCTTACTGTCATATTTACTTTGGTCTTTCTGAGCATATCTTCGTAAAATCTGTCTGACTCAATCTGAGTGTGGAGAGGTCATTTGTCCTTACTTGATATATATGGTTTAGGATCAGAATGTCCTATTAGTACTCTGTTTTTGAACAGTGGGAATGTACTATTTGTCAGAAATCACTCTTCATTCCCACAGTGCTGAAATGGCATTTTCTATATTTTCATGTCATTTAAATACTGCCTTTTATATATTGACCCAAAATAAATGCACATATTTTTCAGAATGATATTCCTGCCCCACTGTTCTAGCACACTTTCATTATCACCTATTGCTAATGGTTCCCCTAGATTACCTCCCTGAGCTTCACACTCAGGCTTAGACACTTAAACTGGGCATCTGTGCACAGATGTTCATTAAAACCTTAAAATGTCCAAAAGGAAGGGAAATCATCTCTTTCCCATAAGCCATCTTCATCATTGGAGTTGGTGACCTTCCCATCTACCCAGTAATCTACCTGGCAATAAAAACCTATAGTCCCCTCTGCCTCCTTTTCCATTACCCCTTCCTCCTGGGTCCAAGTCCCCAAACACTGCTAATTGTACCTACTTCATAAAACAGGTCCATTACTGTCTGCAGTTTGTAACATTCTAATTGGGGCAAACTTTGAACACTGACTCTTAGTCACTATGCTAAGTGTACTTTTGTGTACAATCTCATTCAATCCTCAAAAAATCCTGTCAGCTGGGTAATGTTGCTATTCCTAGTTTACAGGTAGAGAAACTGAAGCCCATATAAGTGCCTTGTCCATAATTATACAGGGGTAAGTAAAGATTTATTTATTTGAGAGCGAGAGCATGAACGTTGTGGGGAGGGGCAGAGGGAGAGGGAAAGAGAATCTCAAGCAGACTCCCAGCTGAGTGTGGAGCCCAATGTAAGCCTCTATCTCAAGACCATGAGATTATGACCTGAACTGAAATCAAGAGCTGGAGACTTAACCGCTAGCCACCCAGATGCCCAACTTCAAGATTATTTAGATGTGGTATTCTGCACCTGAATTACATTCACTTTTCTAGAAAGTTTCCCCAAAATAACCAGGGCATATCCATTTAGATATCTATGTTTTCCTCTATTTTGAAGTTCACTCTCCTGGTCTGTCTCCTCACCACTAGACTGAGGGGCCTGGGGACCATGGCAAATCCTTAGCCATGGAGTTGACTGCTGAAGGGGGTGGGGGTGAATTTCTGAGTGGCATTGTTTGAAAGAAAAGATTTCCAGATACTTTGTACAACATCTTTAAAAATTGAAAAATCATGTAATGTCTGTGTATCTCATTTTTCTAGGACTTTAGGTCAGAGGAGAAATGAACTAATATTGCAGGGTATTTTGGATTTAAGTTTACACTCCTCCCAGAAGAAAAAATTTCAAAGGAATTCAAAAGGAATAAATAATTCAATTTTTTTATAAAAAACTGGATTATTTTACTTTTTTCCATTTGTTCATAATGAACATTATTCTCTCTGAGTAAGATTTCAGTGTCAAAAGGTCTGTCCTTTAGTATCTTATTTCCAGCACTAAAATGCAATGGACATCGTGTCATTACTTACACCATTTTATCTCTCTTACTCACTTTCTACCCTAGAATTTAGGAAGGGAACATTTTGCTTAGAGGGGAAAAATACTATCAAGTAGGTGAATTAATCAATTTTTTTCAGAGGTAGGAAGGGTGGAGGATTATTTTCTCTCTTTTTTAATACTCAGCACTACTTATTGGAAGTTAAAAATGTCCTAAGCATAGTACTGCCAGGAATGTGAGGTTAAAATGGTTTCTCCTCTAGGTACTTAAAGGACACCTAAATACACCACAATAGAAAGACTTTTCAAGTGTTTGCCTATGTGAATGCTTATAAAAAGATTGTTACAGATCTTAGATCGCTGGTCAGTGGTACAAGATGAAAAATTTTTTGAAGGGTTTCAGCAGTATCTTTGCAATAGCTTCTCCATAATGATCAACATAAGATTGGTCTATCAGTGAACTAAAAATCCCAGATTCAATAAACTACACTTTATACTTCACAGCTATTAATACTAAACTTGGGCCAATTTGAGTTCAAAAGCTTACAGTCATCTAGCTTTTGAAATCCTTATCTGATATTTGCAAAGGTAAGAAATGAGAGTGCATTAGTAATAGTTTTTCATACAATTTTAAAAAGGGCAAACAAAACCTTGACTCCTTAACTGAAGGGGAAAAAAAGCTAATATATTTCACATAAGGAGTTTAAGATGTTTCTTTTTTTTTTTTTTTTGTCTTTCTGCTGTTTATGTTTTTTTTTCATTTTTTTTTAATTTTATTTTTCATAAACATATAATATCTTTTTATCCCCAGGGATACAGGTCTGTGAATTGCCAGGTTTACACACTTCACAGCACTCACCATAGCACATACCCTCCCCAATGTCCATAATCCCACCCCCCTCAACCCCCCTCCCCCCATTAACCCTCAGTTTGTTTTGTGAGATT
>NW_019154188.1:582088-601539 GCF_002288905.1 Enhydra lutris kenyoni
TTTGTAGGTGTTTGCAATCTTTAGATAAGCTATCTAGCTGATCTCCCGCTACCTGAAGTAGCCTCAGCCTGCTACTTCTCCGCCATCTTGACTCCTCCCTCTCTAAGATGTTTCTTAAGTTTAAGATATTT
The DNA here is from genome assembly GCF_002288905.1 of Enhydra lutris kenyoni. Taxonomy (NCBI): domain Eukaryota; kingdom Metazoa; phylum Chordata; class Mammalia; order Carnivora; family Mustelidae; genus Enhydra; species Enhydra lutris. The sequence continues at coordinate 582,220 of NW_019154188.1, forward strand.
CACATAAGTCTGGTTTAAGATGATTATCTGAAATTTGCCATTTGCTTTTATCTGTTCATGGCTAAAACTTCAACTAATGCTTCTTCCTTTACCTGAGGGAATACTTGCTTTCTTAGCTCTCCCCACAATACAAACTCTTCCGTGGCCCTTTTTTGGCCCTTTGGATAAACAGAGCATTCTTTTTTTTTTTTTTTTTAAGATTTTATTTATTTATTTGACAGACAGAGATCACAAGTAGGCAGAGAAGCAGGCAGAGAGAAAGGAGGAAGCAGGCTCCCAGCTGAGCAGAGAGCCCGATGCGGGCCTCGATCCCAGGACTCTGGGATCATGACCTGAGCCGAAGGCAGAGGCTTTAACCCACTGAGCCACCCAGGCGCCCTAAACAGAGCATTCTGAGGGCACCAGCTGATCTCAGTAAATGAAAATCAGGTTAAGGATTGTATTCCCCTTAGTCAAGATGATCTATTAGACCCTTTTAAACATAAGTCTCAAATGAGATAAAGGGTATGGAAGGCATTATAAACTGTAAAGCAAAATGCAAAAGCTCAAAATGTTATTTAGTGGACTATACCAGTGAGACCATACATGACATTTAGAGTATGTTTAGGTATGCAGAAAGGCAATTTCAAGGTGGAGGTATGTTCCTATTCAGACTGATTTATCAGTTGAGGATAGGTATTAATCCTGTATTCTCATAATGCCTTGGTCCCTAGAAACTCAGATTTACATGTGCACCTGGTTTTGATGCTAATAGCAAAGCTGAACTCCTCCACAGTAATGGTTCACATTGTAGGACGCTCTTCCCCTGCCAGGTTTTAACTTAAAGATTATTACTAATTGAACCCAAAAGCTAGTTCTCTGAAAAGAACAAGAAAGTAGATACAGCTTTTGTAAGCTTGATAAAAAGATACGAGACAAAGCAAAAAAATATATAAGATGAGAAGAGAACGAGCCATTATAACTTGGTGGAAGATATTAAATAGTAATAAAGAAATATAGCAACTCTATGCAGCAAAATTATAAAGCTCAGGGGACGCAGATGATTTATTAGCAGAATATAAAATGCCAAAATTTACTCAAGAAGTAGAAAATTTAAATATACCAGTTAACGTAGATCAAATCAAGTACAAAAAGTTAATATGACTGGTTGGCTTTGTATTTGAGTTCTATATGACACTTTAAAGAAGATAATTCCATTGCTGTTTAAACTATTCTAGATCAAATCTTCTCCAATCTTACTATGCATACAGTTTACCTGGGGATCTTGTTTCTGATGCATATCCTAATTCCATAGGCCTGGGTTATGGCTTGAGATTTTGCAATTCTAGCAAGTTCCAGGAAATCCAGTTGATGTCCATGTTGCTAGCCCATGAAGCATACTTTGGGTTAGCAAAATGCTATACCATGGGGCTGTAGGGTAAAGGTAGGATATGGAAGCTCTACAATTCATCTTATGAATTCAACAAAGTTAATATTAAAAGTAGACATTAAATATACAAAAATAGTAAGTCAGTATCATTTACTGAATAAATAAAAAAATTTAAATAAAATGCTGGTAAAAGAAATCTAAGCTCTCTGTTTCTCCCTACTGGATAGACGGCTACATCATTCTTGCGTTGATGGTAAAGGTTGGAGTGAATGGATTTGGCTGTATTGGGGTTACCAAGGCTGTTTTTCATTTGGCAAAATGGATATTGTTGCCAACAATGACCCCTTTGTTGATCTCAACTGCATGGTCTATAAGTTCCAGTATAATTCCACCCATGACAAGCTCAATAGCACAATGGGAAGCTTATCATCAAGGAAAAACCCATGTCCATCTTCCAGGGGTGGGATCTCAGTGCTGAACATGTTGTTCATGCCTGGGGCTAACATGAAGGGCAGAGCCAAAAAGGTAATCATTTCACCTCTGCCCCTTTCGTAAATGCCCCTAATTTTGTGATGCGCATGAACTTTAAGTATGACAACTCCCTTAAGATTGTCATCACTGCCTTCTGAACTGCCAGCTGCTTACCTCCTGCCCCGATCAAGGTCATCCATGACAACTTTGGCATTGTGGATGGACTCATGAGCACAGTCCATGCCATCACTGCCACCCAGAATACTGCAGATGGCTCCTCTGGGAAGCTGTGGCATGACAGCTGAGGGGCTACCCAGAATATCATTTCTGTTTCTTCTGGTGCTGCCAAGGTTGTGGACAAGGTCATCCCTGAGCTGAATGGGAAGCTTAGCTGACCTGGCCTTTCGTGTGCCCACCTCCAATGTGTTGGTTGTGGATCTGACCTACCATCTAGAAAAAGCTGTCAAATATGACATCAAGAAGGTGGTGAAGCAGGCACAGAGGGACCCCTAAGGGCATCCTAGGCTGCAATGAGGACTAGGTTGTCTCCTGTGAATTTAACAGTGACATCCACTCTTCCACCTTCGATATGGGGACTTGCAATGCCCTCGGTGACTGCTTTGTCAAGCTTATTTCCTGGTATGACAATTAATTTGACTACAACAACAGGACTTTGCGAAAAATAAAGTATAGGAATTATGAAAAAAAAAAAGCCTAAATCAAGAACTAAGCAGGGGTTCCTGGGTGGTTCAGTCATTAAGCGTCTGCCTTCAGCTCAGGTCATGACCCCAGGGTCCTGGGATCTGGCTACCTGCTGGGCGGGAAGCCTGCTACTCCCTCTCCCACTCCCACTGCTTCTGGTCCCTCTCTTGCTGTGTGTCTCTCTCTCTCTGTCTCAAATAATTAAATAAAATCTTGAAGAAAAAAAAAACTAAGTGAATGGAAAGAACATACTCTTAATAGAATAACCTAGTTTCATTAAAAAAGCTCTCCAAATTAGCATGTATCTAGGATCTCTATGGTGGTTTTTGTTGATTGTTTGTATGTTTTCTTTGTTTTATTTAGGATAAAATGGACATGAAATTTATATAGAATAAAAAATATCCAAGAAGAGCCAAGAAAAGTATGAAAACGTAGAATGAATATTTGTTTTAGAAACAAGAACCTGCTATACAATCATTGTAGTTAAGTTCATATGACATTGGCAGGGAAACAGACATGTTAGTGGAACAAAATAGACTATCAAGGGGCGCCTGGGTGGCTCAGTGGGTTAAAGCCTCTGCCTTCGGCTCAGGTCATGATCTCAGAGTCCTGGGATCGAGCCCCACATCGGGCTCTCTGCTCAGCGGGGAGACTGCTTCCTCCTCTCTCTGCCTGCCTCTCTGCCTACTTGTAATCTCTGTCAAATAAATAAATAAAATCTTAAAAATAAATAAAAAAAAATAGACTATCAAGAACTAGATCTTAGGGTTTATGAGAATTTAATATAAGAAAAGCAGGATTCAATTCAGTGGTGAAAAGAGTGGGTTATTTAATAAATGGAGCTGGCAAGACCCACTATCCCTTTGGAAGAAAACAGAGTTGGACCCCCAGCTCTCAATTTGCATAAAAATAAATTCTAGGGAGATTAAAGATGCATGTAAGACAAACTTTAAGAAAATCTCAGAAACTATATAATCTGAGGATGGAGAAGACCTTAATTATGACAGGATGTATAAAATCAATATTGGAAAATAGAGGCCTGTTTGTATACAAAAATAAAGTCTCATCTAGGATTTAAGAAACAAGACAGATGAACATAGGGGAAGAGAAGGAAAAATAAGATGAAAATTGAGAGTGAGGCAAACTATAAAAGACACTGAACTCTAGGAAACAAATAGGGTGGCTGGAGGGGAAGTGGGTGGAGGGAAGGGATAATTGGGTGATTGGCATTAACGAGGGACATTAATGATGTAATGAGTGCTGGGGGTTATATGTAACTGAGAATCACTAAATTCTACCTCTGAAGCTAATAAAAAAAATGGGTTAAAGACTTGAACTAAAGACCTGAATGATAAAACTCTTCATAGACAGTAAGCAACTAACTTATCAGTCTTGGAGATGATTTTTTGAATTTAAAACCAAAGTAAAAGCGACAGAAGCAAAAAAGAGTAAGTGGGACACTAAAAAGCTTCTGCAAAATAAAGGAGATCATAGCAAAATCAAAAGGCAACCCATTGAATGGGAGAAAATATTTACAAATTATATATCTGATGAGGGGCTAATAACTAAAATATATAAAGAACTCCTGCAACTCAATAACCAAAAAAATAATTCAATTAAAAATGGGCAGAAACTCTTTTTTTTTTTTTTAGGTTTTATTTATTTTTATTTGACAGATAGAGATCACAAGTAGGCAGAGAGGCAGGCAGAGAGAGAGAGAGGAGGAAGCAAGCTCCCCGCCGAGCAGAGAGCCCGATGCGGGGCTCGATCCCAGGACCCTGGGATCATGACCTGAACCGAAGGCAGAGGCTTTAATCCACTGAGCCACCCAGGCGCCCCGGGCGGAAACTCTTAATAGATATTATCCCAAAGAAGACATACTGATAGCCAATGGCTACACGAAAATATGCTCAACAACATTAATCATAAGAAAAATGCAAAGCAAAACCACAATGTGATATCACCTCACTGCTATTAGAATGGTTATTACCAAAAGACAAGAAATAAGAATTGGCAAGGATGTGGATGAAAAGGAACTTGTGTGCATTGCTGTGGGAATATAAATGGTGTAGCCATGTTGGAAAACAGTATGGAGTTTCCTCAAAAAATTAGAAATAGAAGTACCATATGATCCATCCACATCTGGGTATGTACCTGAAGAAAAGGAAAACACCAGTTAGAAAATATATATGCACATTGTGACATTATTTACAATAGCCAAGTTCTAGAAACAAACCAAGTCTCAATAGAAGAATGGATATAGAAATTATACACAACTGTACACAATAATGAAATCGTGCCATGTGACAACATGGATGTACCTCAAAGACATTGTGTTATGTGAAATAAGTCAGACAAAGACAAATGCTGTATTATCTCTCTTATATTTGGAATCTAAAACAAAACAAAAACAAAAAAACAATAAAAACAAATGGAGCTCATAGATGTAGAGAACAGATTGGTGGTTGCCAGAGATGGAGGTGGGGGAATGGGAGAAATGGGTGAAAAGATCAGAAAGTCAAAAAGACATTTTTAATCACTTTCAAAATATTGACATTATATATATAAACATATACATATTTATATATATGCTAAAAACACTTTAGAGTGATTCATTAAAAATAATAAATGATAAAGAAGCACCTTGGGATTGGGATGCCCCCAACCACTTCCAATGGAGGGCTAAATTTGTGATCTCCAGCTTAAAGGCCTATGTTTACCCGAAAGAATTAGATCAAGAACCTCAAATGAACTTAGAGCTCTTTTTTTTTATTATTATGTTCAGTTAGTCAACATATAGTACATCAGTTTTTGATACAGTGTTCAGTGACTCACTAATTGGATATAACACCCAGTGCTCATCACAACATGTGCCCTCCTTAATAAGCAGAGCTCTATCTCTGGCTTTTATGTGTTGGATTCAGTCTAGAGTAGCTATATAACTGAGGGAAAAGTGCACAAAAAAAAAAAAAAATAGAGCAATCTCTAGGACTCCTTTTGCCTCTAGTCCGTGCCAGTATATCCAGTTCAAAACACCTGGACACGCAATTCCATCCATTGGTCAGTGCGGGCTCTATCTTGCATAAGGGTTTTAGGATCTGACACTTCAAAGCCCAGAAGTCACTTTGGGGTTAAAAGAAAGAAAGGGATTTCAGGTTGTTTGATGGGCACAGGAAAGATTATAGTGTACAGGAACGAGGAGGCTGAGGGCCAAAGGCAAGTGCTGTTTTTCTAGCCACTGCATTGCTTCTGCATTTCAGGAGTGGTTGATACTCAGTGTGAAGGCCAATATAAAGCATATTATTTAAGGAAAGGGTGTATTTGTCACTTGCCCTCACCATTTACTTCACCTGAATGAAACAGTTGTTTCTAGAAAAGATAGCTCACTGCTGAGTTGAGTAAGTGAATAGGATCCAACATCAGTAAGAAATGGAGTGTGGCTTTCCTAGCACACTGGGAACAGCTCTGCCCAAAAGTTAACACTTTCTAGGGGAGAAAGGGGAAACTGTAAGAGGGTGGATTAATAAGCAGATGAAAAATCCCAACAGTAAATGCTGTAGATGCAGATTGTGGGTACTGTACCTCTGGGCAGTTTCCTTTCACTTATTGAACTCAAGGAGAAGAAACTGGGAAATTGATCTTTGGTTGATTTGAGGGTGGAACATGGGAAGATCATTTAAGATCTAATATGTTCTTTTATTGACAATTAAAGTCTTTATGGGAAGAAGGCAGTTATAGCATAAAGTATAAAACATTCTTACATATTACCTGAAAAGTTAAAGACTGAATTTTACTTAAATACTGTGTTTTCTAAACATTTTTTCACACAAATGCATCCATGTGCTTTTCCTAATACAAATTATATCCTCTGTACAAAGTAATTTAGCATAAGAACATTCTTGATATACTAAAGCTGTGCACAAAGCAGCCTGCACAACTTACCATAGACACAATCAACAGATCAGCCCTTGTGATACCTTTAAGGCATATAATTCTGAAAGAATTAATTTGAGGTGACCAGCAGAAAATGCCCATGTTTGGTTCTAGAAAACCACAGAGATTCTGGCTCTAAAAGTTTCAAAATTTGTCTTCAGCCAGACCTCATGTGAAACGGGGATGTAATATGGCTTACTGCCATTTTGCATTTTGTTCCCTCGCCTCTTATATTTAGTCTGGACACTCTTCTGTCCTATCACTTCTTTTTTAGCCAGCTGTCAAATTAGCTTATGGGCAAGACCCTTAGCAGACAGTAATTCATCTTGATGGAGGCTTGCAAGGAAATATTGGCATAAATTATCTCAGCCCAATTACCCACTAGGTCATGTCACAAGTGTGTTCCATTGCTCTCCCTTTCTCTCTCTCTCTCTCTTTTTTAACAAACTATTTAGCATAATTATGCTATTTTAATGACCACTCTAGCAACAGTAATTATGACATTACCCAACAGTATATCAATTGGTGTTGGAAAGCTCTTTTTTAGTCCCAGAAGTCTTATTTTTGGTGACACTTCTCATAACAGAACTACCAATAATTCTGCTTAAGTTTTCTATCCAGAGAAGATACTATACATGGATGAGGACTCTTACAGGACTATTGTCACTTAGTGCCCTTAATGGGTCACAGGTGTATAGCATTCTACAGTTTCCTCAAGGCCTCTGTCTTCCTTTGATCTAGATGATGCCCTGAGATCTCACCTCACTTTTAGGTATTTCTTTTTTTTTCTTTTTTAAGAGTTTATTTATTTGACAGACAGAGAGCACAAGTAGGCAGAGAGGCAGGCAGAGAGAGAGGGGTTCTGGAAGCAGGCTCCCTGTAGAGCAGACAGCCCGATGTGGGGCTCAATCCCAGGACGCTGGGATCATGACCTGAGCCGAAGGCAGAGGCTTTAACCCACTGAGCCACCCAGGCGCCCATAGGTATTTCTGATCTCCTTTGAATTGCCCATGTTAGGAAAGGTTTGATATTAATGTTCTTGACCACCATCCAGAATTAGCTCAAGATTTGTGGACCACTAGGCAAGAAGAGTCAGAACTACTCCTGTGTTCCAAATGCCTCACCTCCCAGCTACTCATTAAAAGTTTCTACCATTCTGGGTAGAACATTTACTGGGCACCTACACAGTGCACCCCAAAATAAAGAAGCCTGCTGTGAGAACCTACAATCCAATGAATAAAAATTTAGGGGCTGGCTGCTTTGTTTGCCTTTGTTTTGTGAATGGCTGCCCTTCTGCTTTCCTTTGTAATAACTATTTTTGTATAATAAGATTGTTGTACAACTTTGGAGGAACTAGAAGTAAAATACAACCTCAAGAGCATTATCAGAAATGTCATTTGGGATTGTTGACAGTGTTTTCTTCTTCTTCCAGGGGTGAGCCATTAAACTCATTCCCTGCGAGGGGCACTTGCTGGGCCAGAAGCCACAAGAAGCCAAAAGTAATCATAGTAATAAATGATAATATTGTAACAACTAATACTAGGATTTTTTTCCCCAACATGGCGTGCTGGATAATGGTCTAAGGGCTTAAATATCCATACACCTGAAATAAGTGGTAATTTGCCCTGGTGAAGAAGAGGATGTAGAGAGATTAAGTTCTTGATCAAGCTCAAACAGTAAGACAACCTGACTCTGAAGCTTGTGTTTTTTATTAATTAAAATGTTTTTTAATTTTTCTTTTTCCTTAATGGGAAGAAGCACAGAACAGTGGCACCCAAGCCACTCCACTTCATCAACAGGCCCCAGGAGCTTCTCTGTGCTTTAGACTATGACAGAGACCAGTGACTTCTGGCCTCCTAAACAAAGCATGATCTTCCAAAGTCTTCTGCTCCATTCTTGTACCTATTGTTCCAGGCAATTGCTTACCACAAACCTAGGCCACAGGTCTGATGCATCTGTAGGATGCCACTTGTAGGATGCTGAGACCATTAGCACCATAATAAAGCAAAACTAGATTTCATTAGCCTCTATTAAAGGAGGCACTACCCACATATTGATTTGGTTTTAAATAAAGAATGATTGTGTACCAGGAGCAAAAATAATGAAATTCAGCCTGGAGAAGAGCACATTGATTTAAAGTAACATGAGATCTGACTTTGATTTAGAGACCCCTTGAGGAAAAGAGGTATCCATGTGTTATCTGTGGTCCAATGTTTGTCTTGATGCGGGAAGAAAGAGGAGATAAAAGGAAGGGATCATGGATAGATAGGGCTGCACGAGGATGGAGAAAGCTGAGTTACAGGCAACAAGACCCCCACACTGGCTGTGGGCATCATATAAGGTATCTGATCAGGAGGTGAAGGTTTTGCTTTGATAGCCCTCCTGACTCAGGGACTCACGTGTTTATTAGAACACAGCTGTATTTCAAGATTTGGAAAAACACTTAAAATGTTTATAATTGGGCATTATATCAGCTAGGATGCTTTCTCCAGCAAGAGATAGAAAACTGTGCCAATTTTACTTACGGAAAAAGGAAACATTTTCGTTTATAAAATAGCAAAGTTCAGGGATTGTCAGACATGACTGGACCCAGGGATTCAGGTGAAATCATGATCCTGCTTCTTCCTCCCAGATTCTTGGCTCTGGTTCCTTGGTGCTGGCTCATTCTCAGGAAGCTTCTGCCCTCAGGTTGTGGAAATGGCTGCAGCTCATTATTCCAGGTTCAGATCTGGAAAAGAGTGAGTGTCTTTGTGCCAGCACTTCCAGCAAAAGGGCTATTGGGGAATTTAAAATCCCTTCTAACAAAAAGAACCCCCTCCCCACTCCCGGCCAATAGAGAGAAGGAAACAAACCTCATTTAGTCTTTTTTTCCCCGTTTTTATTAAAGTATAATTAAATATATTGTTATATTATTTTTAAGTGTACAATATAGTGATTCAACAATTCTGTATATCACTCTGTGCTCATCAAGATAAATGTACTCTTAATCCCCTTTATTTGTTTCACCTGTTCCCCCACCCAACTCCCCTCCAGTAACCACCAGTTTGTTCTCTGAGTTTAGGAGTCTGCTATTTGGGGTTTGTCTTTTTTTTCCTTATTCATTTGTTTTGCTTCTTAAATTCCACAATCAATGAAACCATCTGGTATTTGTCTTTAACTGACTTATTTCACTCTGCCTTATGCCATCTGGATATCCATGTTGTTGCAAATACTAAGATTTCATTCCTTTTTATGGCTGAGTAATATTCTATTATGTGTATATACTACATCTTCCTTATCCATTCATCTATTGATGGAAACTTGGGTTGCTTCCATACCTTGGCTATTATAAATAATGCATTGGAGTGCATATATCTTTTCAGATAAATGTTTTTGCTTTTTCTGGGTAAATACCTAGTAGTGGAATTACTATATCATATGGTAATACTACTATAAATTTTTTGAGGAACCTCCATACTGTTTTCTGCAGTGGCCATGCCAATTTGCATTCTCACCAACAGTGCACAAGGATTCTCTTTTCTCCACATCCTTGCCAACACTTGCGTCTTATGTTTTGATTTTAGCATTCTGATGTAAGGTGTAAGGTGTAAGGTGATAGGCATCTCATTGTGGTTTTGATTGGCATTTCCATAATGATTAGATGAGCATCTTTATATGTGTCTGTTGGACATCTGTATGTCTTCTTTGGAAAAATGTCTATTCAAGCCTTCTGCATATTTTTTAATCGGATTATTCATTTTTTTGGAGTTCAGTTGTATAAATTTGTTATATATTTGGATATTAACTCCTTATTAAGTATATAATTTAAAAATATTTTCTCTCATTTAGTAGGCTGCATTTTTGTTTCATTGATGATTTCATTCACTGTACAAAAGCTTTTTATTTTGTGGTAGTCCCAATAGTTTAATTTTTCCTTTTGTTTCCCTGGCCTCAGGAGACATATCTAGAAGACTATTACTATGGCTGATGTCAAAGAAATTACTGCATATGCTTTCCTCTAGGAGTTTCATGGTTTGAGGTCTCACATTTAGGCCATTAATCCATTTTAAATTTATTTTTGTGTATGGATAAGAAAGTGGTCCAGTTTCACGCTTTTGCATGTAGCAGTCCAGTTTTCCTAGCACCATTCTTTGAAGAGATGATCTTTTCTTCATTGTATATCCTTGCCTCCTTTGTCATAGATTAACTGACCATGTAAGTGTATGTTTATTTCTGGGCTTTCTATTCTGTTCTATATGTGTCTGTTTTCATGTCAAGACCATACTGCTTTGATTAAATATGATTTTTTCTTTTTTTGAATAAAGATTTTATTTATTTATTTGACAGACAGAGAGAGACAGCACAAGCAGGCAGAGTGGCAGGCAGAGGGAGAGAGAGTAGTAGGCTCCCTGCTGAGCAAGAAGCCCAATGCGAGACTCGATCCCAGGACCCCAGGGATCACAACCTAAGCTGAAAGCAAAGGCTTAACCCACTGAGCCACCCAGGCATCCCTAAATATGTTTCTTTTTTTTTGAGTATGCATGAGCTTACATGCATTTAGATAGTACAAGACTACATATCTGGGCAGAATTTCACAGTTTACATGGTAAAGTAGAAATAAGAAAAATGAACACTTTTTTTTATCTCCTTGAGAGACAAATGGATGTACCTTGTGATAACCTTCTGTACATTTTCTGGGAGACCCCTGAGTCAGTTATGGAGGTATGTGTTTGTAATTTTAGTGTCAGAAGACTTGTGACCGGGGCGCCTGGGTGGATCAGTGGGTTAAAGCCTCTGCCTTCAGCTCAGGTCATGATCCCAGGGTCCTGGGATCGAGCCCCACATTGGGCTCTCTGCTCGGCAGCAAGCCTGTTTCCCTTCCTCTCTCTCAGCCTGCCTCTCTGCCTACTTGTGATCTCTGTCTGTCAAATAAATAATAAATTTTTAGAAAATCTTAAAAAAAAAAAAAAGGCTTGTGACCTTGTACTATAGTCTAGAGACTGGGTTTATTTAACTTATAACTACAAGAACTGACCTACTGTACCTATTTTGTTTTTAAGGAGATACTCTAAGGGTAGGAAGAGGTGACTACTGTCCTTTATTAAGCAAAATATCATTGTATGTACCTGTACAGAGCCATCATATCACATTGGCTCCATTCACTGCTGAGCAAAATTCTGTAGCCAGGAATAGGATATACTGATTAGATTAGGCTTGGGTTATTGAGGGGAGAGTTCCAAGAGGGAAAGTGGGTTACAACAGAAGGATACATGAATGAAGAGCCTTCTAGATCCTCAGGGGCCTGGCAGTTGGGATGGCAATATTCCTCTGGTCAAACGCAGCAGGTTTCTTAGTTTGGCTGTCAGGAGTTGGTGTATCTCAGCGCTGCCAATTCTAAAACCCTTTTTATAACCACAGGACTTCAGTGGAAAGAAGAATGAAAAACTTCAGGTTTTTTTTTTTTTTTTTAGAATAATTGCTGTGGATTTCAGAAAACCTACAGTGAGAGAGACAAAATCCAGGCTGAGAGCCAATTTTTAGCTGAGGGTGTTCATCTTGAATGTTAAGTACTTGCTTGGAACAAGTGTTTTGGGATGAAATCTTTGTGAGAAGGTTTGGAGTCCATGGGCTACCCTAGCTGTCCTACATACCCAAACCCAAAGTGGTTTTAGCCAGCCATCAAAGGGACTGCCTAGCCCATGGTCCACTATGCCTGGCACATGGACAGCCCAGTGTATTGTGTGTGTGTAACCACCTTATATTCCAGTGACCTGGGGAGGCAGCAAGACCTTCAGCCTAAGTAGGGATTGTTGCAAGGCTTTGCCAGATAAGGTCAACAGTACCTATCTTCCAAATATGTTGTCTCTTTCAAATCTGTATGTGATGGCCAGTTATTAATTGGACACTGGAACAAAAATGTTAAACAGAGAAATACAGGATAGAGAAGGAGATATATGAGCTTTGTTGACCACAGAGCACTAGAATAGGAACTGGCAAACTCCAGCTATAGTCATATTATGCAGATCAGAAAACTGGGTCTTGGAGATTAACTTGCCCAGGGACACTTAGACAGTTGTGGCCAAACTACAAAGAAGAGCCTTTATACAAACTGGCCAAGATAGTTAATTCTAGTCTGAGACATCACATGAGCAAAACTAGTAGTATAAGAAACCTATCACTCTTTGGACTATAAACTGTTAGCTCTGACCAGCAATCTAAGTGGGCAAAACCTGACTGTGAACTTCTAGTAAGGCTCAATGAGTGGCATTATCTGATTTTTAATTTTTCTCAGAGTGAACATGTACTCTGCTGGTGTGGGAAGGATGGAGTGGAGCTAGAGGAGTGGAGAGTGAGGTGAGGTGAGGGCCTAGCTTCTCATTTCACAGGCACCGATAGGAAGGCAGAAAGAAACCAGAATTCACTGGGCTCCTTCCCTCTGGCTTTTGCAGAATTGACAGAAATAAGCCTGGTAGCTGCCTGCTATCACACATTCACCATTTTGGTTTCAGGTGCTGCTTAACCTTATAGGGGCTTCTCCTCTTACTTTGGTCCTGCCATTCTCAGTTGCCTGACCCAAAGGCTCATTAGGGATCTAATGGAGATGCCAAGATTAACAGTTAAAAGGTGTCTGTTGGCACTCACCTCAGTAGACTGGAAGGAGCCCTTTTGCTTGCTGCCAATCACCCTTTGCCAACATTTGTTTTTTAAAGATAGCCACCTGCCTTGACAGATAATCTGCCTTGGTTTATGATTAGCATTTCTGCCATCAACTTGGACCCTCCTCCCATGAGCTCCATAAATCACTAGCCTTTTTTTGCTGTGAATTCCTTGTCATCTCCATATTGCTGGGCTGAGGTCATTAAAGGTTGTGGCTGCCAGTACTATTTATCTTCAAGCTTTGTTTTCTCTTCTGCCTTCCCAGGCCTCTTCTCTCTCAGACAAGTCTCCTTTCAATTATTTCAATAGGTCATCCCCTCAGTGACAATGATCCATTTCATTAACTTTGTTCTAGCTGATGTGACAGACTGTGGTGGCCTCATCTGGCCATCCCAGGCTCAAGAATGATTGAAGATGCTAGGCCATTTCCCTCCCACCCAAGGACATGAGGAGCAAAACTGACATGGTAATGATGTTGGTAGATAAGGCTAGGCTTCAAGGGAGTTGTGTGGTTCTGTAGAACTTGCAGATGGCTCTGCATTCTTGTCAGAGAGTTTCCAGCCAGTGACCAGCCTCTAGCCTCCCCCAAATTACCCCCCAACTCCTCCCTTCTCTGGAGCTGTGCGCCTTGCAGATACTCACTAAATGTAGGTTGAGTAAATAAATAAGGGAATACATTAATGAGGGGAGACTGGGTGGTGCTGTTAGCTAACCACCAGACTCTTGGTTTCATCTCAAGTCATGATCTCAGAATCCGGAGACTGAGCCCTGGGTTATGCTCCATGCTCAGTGGGGAGTCTCCTTGAGATTCTCTCTCCCTCTTGCTTTGACCCTCTCCTGCTCATGCTCTATAAATAAATAAACAAACGAATAAATACATAAATCTTAAAAAAGAAAAATAGACTAGAATGAATCTGATTAACTATTAAGGAAATCAATGCAACAAAGCAACAATTAAACTCAAACCTCCTATCTGATGTAAGGTCCTTTCTGATCTGTCCCCTGCTGGCCTGTTTAGTTTCATCTCCCTTATTGTAGCGCTAATAATTTATACTTCAATAATATAGAATAACTGGCATTTCTCTAGCACCGCAACTGTGGCTCACATCTTCAAGCTTTTGTGCACATTGTTGCATGTGTCTGGATGCTTTTCACTTCTTGCTTCAACTAATATGATGTTTTTCCCACCCCATTTGGACACCCTTTTGGTAAGAACTCTTCTCCAAGGTCACTCTATAGTCAACTTTCCCTGCTTTGAGCCTTTTCTGTAATTGGTGCACTGGGATCCTATATTATAATGATCTATGACTGTGTTTCTTGTAGGGTATTTGGAGAAATGTCATCTGAAGAGATGGTCCCCAAATGACTTTCTCTGTTAATAAGACAAGAAAATACTGCAAACTCTCTCTCTCATAGAGACTCATAGTGCCCACTAGCATTTATTCCCAACTTTATTGAGGTATAATTGACAATTATAAATTGTATATATTTAGGATTACAATGTGATATTTTGATATGTATGTGTGTGTATATCCTGAAATGATTACCACAGTCAAGCTAATTAACATATCTGTGATTTTACATAGCTACCTTTTTTTGTGGTGAGAACACTTAACATCTTCTCTGTTAGCAAGTTTCAAATATACGATATAATATTATTAGCTACAGTCACGGCTGTACATTAGATCTCCAGAATGTATTCATCTTGCATGACTGAAACTCTGCACCTTATAGCCAACATCTCCCCATTCCCCTACTCCCCAGTCCTTGGCAACCACCATCCTATTCTCTGCTTTTATAAGTAATTTTTTTTAGATTCCACGTTTAAATGAGATCATGCAATATTTGTTTTTCTTTGTCAAGGTTATTTCACTCAACATAATATGCTCCAGGCCCATCCACTGTATCACAAATGGTAGGATATCCTTCATTTTAAAGGCTGAGTGATACTCAATTGTATAATATATTATATGTGTATATAATACTTTTCTTTGTCCATTCATCCATAATTAGACAATTTATTGTTTCCATATCTTGGTTATTTGAATAATGCTGCAATTCTGAACCAGGATATACAAATATCTCTTTGAGAGAGTGATCTATTTATTTTGGATATATATCAGAGAGTTGGATTGCTGAATCAATGGTAGTTTTATTTTTAATTTTTTAAGGAACTTTATAATATTTTCCATAATGGCTGAACCAGTTTACATTTCCACAAAGAGTACACAAGTTCCCTTTTTCTGCACATTCTCGCCAACACTTATCTTTTGAGTTTTTATAATAGCCTCATATGAAGTGATATCTCATTGTGGTTTTGGTTTGCATTTCCACAATGAATAGTGATTTGAGCACCTTTTTCATATACTTATTGGCCATTCATTTGTCTTCTTTCGAGAAATGTCAATTCATAGTCTTTGCCCATTTTTTATTTGTTTTTTTTTTTTTTTTGCTATTGAGTTTTTGAGTGCCTATATATTTCAGATATTAATAGCTTACTAAATGTATGATTTGCAAATGTTTCCCCCACTCTGTAGGTTGTCTTTTTACTCTGTTGATTGTTTTCTTTGCTCTGCAGCATCATTTTAGTTCATAATTCCATTTATTTTTGTTTTTCTTGCCTGTGCTTTGGGGATTATATAAAAGAAATGATCACCCAGACCAATGACAATGACTTTCTCCTTAAGTATTCTTCCAGTAGTTTTATGGTTTCAGGTCTTATTTCATGTATGGTATGAGTTAAGGATCCAGTTTCCATTCTCTTCATGTAGATATAAAGTCTTCCCAGCACCGTTTACCATTTCCCAATTTTGTGCCCTTGGTACCCTTGTTGAAGATCAGTTACCAAACATGAACGGTTTTATATTTGGGCTCTCTATTCTGTTCCATTGGCCTATATGTCTGTTTTTATGCCAGCACCACATTCTTTGGATTATGTAGCTTTGTAATATATTCTGAAATCAGAAAATATGATGCCTCTATCTTTGCTCTTCTTGCTCAAGAGTGCATTAACTTTTCAACATCTTTTGTGCTACTGTATGGATTTTAGAATAGTTTTTTTTCCTATTTCTGTAAAAAATGCCATGGAATTTTGATTGAAATTGCACTGAATCTATAGATGGCTTTGGAAGTATGGACATTTCAACAATTCTTCCAATCCATGAATATGGGATATCTTTCTATTCATTTTTGTTTTCTTCAATTTATTTTATCATTGTGTTATAGTTGATACTGTACAGATCTTTCACCTCCTTGGTTAAATTTATTCCTTAGTATTATTGTTTTTGATGCTGATGCTGTAAATGGGATTGTTTTTTAAATCTCTTTTTC
Organism: Enhydra lutris kenyoni; assembly: GCF_002288905.1. Lineage (NCBI taxonomy): Eukaryota > Metazoa > Chordata > Mammalia > Carnivora > Mustelidae > Enhydra > Enhydra lutris. Next base: position 598,661 of record NW_019154188.1, read on the forward strand.
AGATAATTCATTTTTAGTATATAGAAGAGCAACTGATTTTGTATATTGATTTTGTATTCTGCAACTTTACAGAGTTCATTAATTAGTTCTAACAGTTCTTTGGTGAAGTTTTTAGGGTACGAACATATTATCTGCAAACAGAGGCCTTTTTACTTTTTCCTTTCCAGCTGGATTCCTTTTGTTTTCTTTTTCTTTCTTATTGCTCTGACTAGGATTTCCATTACTGTGTTGAATAAAAGTGGTGAGAATGAACATACCTGTCTTTTTTCTGATCTTAGAGGAAAAATATTAGCTTTTCACCACGGAGTATGATGTGGGCTTATAAATGGCCTTTTTATTTTTAGGTACAATCCATCTGTAAGATGATTATATGATTTTTATCCTTTATTCTGTTAACATATATCAATGTGATTTATTACATATGTTGAGTTATCCTTGCATCCCAGAGACAAATTCCACTTGATCATGGTGTATAATCCTTTTATGTATTACTGAACTTGGTTTGCTAACATTTTTTGAGGATTTTTTTCATCTGTGTTCATCAGAGATATTATAAGGTCCTGTAATTTTAGTGTTGTTATTTGGCTTTGATATCAGGATAATGATGGTCTTGTAAAATGAGTTTGGGATTATTTCCTCCTCTTCGAATTTTTGAAAAAGTATAAAAGGATTAATATTAATTATTCTTTAAATATTTGATTAAATTTACCAGTGAAACCATCTGGTCCAGGCTTTTCTTTATGAGTAGGGTTTTGATTACTGATTCAATCTCTTTACTTATTATTGGTCTGTTCACATTTTCTCTTTCTTGTTTCAGTCTTGGTAGGTTGTACATTTCTTCTAGCTTATCTAACTTGTTGCTATATAATTGTTCATATCAGTCTCATGATTCTTTGTATTTCTCAGTATCAGTTGCACTATTTCCTCTCTTTTTAGCCTTCTCTCTTTTTTATTGATTAGTTTAGCTAACAATTTGTTAATTTTATCTTTTTTTAAAAACTACTCTTAGTTTAATATCTATTATTTTTTGGGTATATTTAATTTATTTCTGTCATCTTTATTATCTCCTTCCTTCTGCTAACTCTGGGATTTGTTCTTTTTCCTATTTTCTTGAGATATAAAGTTATATAAAGTTAGGTTGTTTGTGTGAATTTTTTTTTCCTTAAAGTAGGCATCTATCACTTTAAAATTCCTTCTTAGACCAGCTTTTGCTGCATCCCATAAGACCTGGTATGTTTTATTTTCCATTTTTATTTGTCTCAAGCTATTTTCTGGTTTCTCTTTGATTTATTCTTTGACCCATTGGTTGTTCAGGACAGTGTTATTTAACTTCCACATATTTGTGAATTTTTCCAATATTTGTCCTATTATTGATTTCCATTTCATACCATTGTAGTCAGATACCTGATATCATCTGTTTTCTCAAATTTGTTAACACTTGTTTTGTGTTTTAAAATATGATTTCTGCTGGAGAATGTTGCATGAGCATTTGAGAAGAATGTGTATTGTGTTTCAGCTGGATGAAATATTCTGTATGTTTGTTAGGTCCATTTAGACTATAGCGGTATTTGAGTATTCTCTTTCCTTACTGATTTTCTGTCTGGAGGATCTATTTATTGTTGAAAGTGGGGAATTGAAGTCCCCTACTGTAATTGTATTGCTGTCTGTTTCTCCCTTCAGTTTTGTTAATATTTGCTTAATATATTTAGTGCTCCAATATTGCATGCATATATATTTCTAATTGTTATATCTTCTCAATGACTTGACAGCTTTATCGTGGTATGTCTTTATCTCACATGTCAGTTTCTGATTTAAAGTCTATTCTGTCTGATATAAGCATGTCACTCCTGCTCATTTGGGTACCATTTGCATGGAATATTTTTTTTCATTCATTCACTTTCCTCTATGTGTTTCCTTAAAATTAAAGTGAGTCTCTTATAGGGTACCTGAATGGCTCAGTGAATTAAGAGACTGCCTTTGGCTCAGATCATGATCTCAGAGTCCTGGGATTGAGTGCCATGTCTGGCTCCCTGCTCAGTGAGGAATCTGCCTCTCCCTTTCCCTTTGCTGCTCCCCCTGCTTATGCTCTCTCACTTGAGTGTGCTCTCTCTCTCTCAAATATATAAAATCTTTAAAAGAAAAAGTGAGTCTCCTGTAGACAGCATACATTTTGCGCCTTTTTAAAATTCATTCAGTCACTGTATGCCTTTTGATTGGAAAATTTAATCCATTTAATCATTTACATTAAAATTAATTATTGATAAGGACTTACTATTTCCATGTCATTCATTGTTTTGACTATTTTGTTGTTCCTTTGTTCCTTTCTTTCTCTCTTGCTGTCTTCTTTAGTTATTTGATGAAATTTTGCAGTGGTATGTTTGTTGCCTTTCTTTTTCTATTTTATTTCTCTACTGGAGGGTTTTATTGTTGTTTCATTGTTTTATTTGGGTTACCATGAGGCTTACATAAAATATATTGTAGTTATAGAAGAATATTTTAAGCTGACAACTTCAATCATACACAAAATCTCTACCCTTTTACACCCCCAATAGTTTATGCTATTGATGTCACAAATTACATCTTTTTATATTGTATATCTCTTAACAAATTATTATAGCTATCATTATTTTTAACACTTGTCTTTTAACTTTTCAAACTACAAATGGACCTGTCTTTGAGTTTACAGATTTTTTTCTTGTGCTGAACCTCTACTGCACTTCTCATTTCATTCACTATATTCTTCAGCTCCAGAAATTCTGTTTAGGTTTTTCTTTTCTTTTCTTTTCTTTTCTTTTTTCTTCTTCTTCTACTACTACTACTACTACTACTTCTTCTTCTTCTTCTTCTTCTTCTTCTTCTTCTTCTTCTTCTTCTTCTTC
>NW_019154188.1:601549-779204 GCF_002288905.1 Enhydra lutris kenyoni
CTCCTCTTCCCCTTCTTCTTCTTCTTCTTCCTCTTCTTAAATGATTCCTATCTCTTTGTTGAACTTTTTATTTTAGTCATGTAGTATTTCCCTTGTTTTGTTGAGCAGTCTATTTGTGTTCTCTTGTAACTCACTGAGCTCCCTTAAAATAATTATTTTGAATTTAAAATAATTATTTTGAATTTTTTGTAAGGCAATTCATAGATCTCCATTTCTTAGGGGTAGATTATTGGAAAATTATTCTTTCTTTGGTAATGTCATTATTCCTGATGTGTGTGTGTGTGTGTGTGTGTGTGTGTGTGTGTGTTGAAGATTTGCATTGCTCTCTGTATTTCAAATAGTCACCTCCTCTAGTCTTTACTGACTGGCTTAGCGAAAGAGAAAACCTCACTAGTCTGCCTGGCTAGGGATTCTGGGGCATCCTCCCAACATTTTTATAGATGCACCTACTCCACTCCTTTTGATTCTTCTTGAGGGAAAAAACAGGATTTTATGCATTCTCTAGCTCTCATAAAGCCAGCCAAAGTTCTGAGAGGCTCCTTAGAGGCATGCCTTGAAGTTTAAGGCATGCCTTAATTTATTTAAGGCATCCCTTAAATTTATGCACCTTCTACCACTCCAACAAAGTTGAGCCAACTATCTGCATCGGCTCATGTATGACCTTCAGAGGCTTACACATGCCCCCTACAGGGCATGCATGGGCCACTGGCTACATCTTCAGGGGGAGAGTCTTGTAGAGTGCTGGTGGTGCACATAGGCTATATGGGTGTATCTGTAGATGTTGCATCCTGCGAGATTTGTGGTGGGCTTTTTGGTGGAATCTGTGATGCAGTTAGTAAAAAGTGCAACCCTTTGTTGAATTCAATGCTGGGGCCCTGAATTCCTGTAAACCTGCACCCCTTTTCCTTGTTCCTACTTGCCCCCAGACAGATCTGCTGGACCCCTCAGTGTTCTGCGTGGGGTAAGAACAAAGTGTGCCTTATGGGCAGCATCCTGCACAACTGGGAAAGCCAGGCATTCACTATGCTCTCACCTTTTCCTTTGGGAGAAATCATGGGCTGAGGGGATGAATCTCTCTTAGCATTGAGCTCTGATGCCCTAAGGAAAAGGTAACATGAGTAAAGTGAAATGGCTCTTCTTACTCTCTTCAATGCATCTATCCTTGGATTTTTTGCTCCAGCATCATGTTGGGACCTCTCCACTGGATTCCCAGGCTCCCACAGAAGTACTATTGTTCAAGAGTTATCAAAGTCAGTGTTTTTGTGGGGGGATAAATGCAGAAAACTATTATATCACCATATTGTTGATTTGAAAAGCTTAATTGAAAAATATTCATTAAGTCCAAGAATAATCAGCTTGCTCAATTTAACTCAATTTTTTTAAATTAACAAATAGTGTCCTCTTTCATTAATAGTTACTGATATCCCACCTATTTATGTTCCCTTGAAGTCACCTTGGCAATACTACTTCATTTGGATTCTGTCTTCTCAGGGTGGAAGTTCAGAAATGGCAGGGAATTTTTATACCATCCCTGACACCTCACAAGTGCACAGAAAGAATATGCTGAACTGAATTGGTTTGAACTGACAAGGTGAGCAGTGCACCTCCAAGAATTTGTGAGAAGCTTTCTCCATGATACTCCACCAATGTCTGGTTGTCAGCAGACTTACATTTTAAGGCTATGTTCTCTACTGACTGATGCCAATAATTCTCAATCATGAACCCTGATAATGCTTCTTTGCCATCACTTGTGAGCAGTGACTCCAAATGAAGGTGAGCAACAATGAGAGGGAAGACATGTGTGCCTCACGGGTAATTCATGCTTGTCTGGAGAGAGGAGATAGAAGTGTTTCTCAGAGGTTGTTAGGTGGGAGGTAACTCATGATCAGAAAGGGATACTGGGGCTACCGTGGGTGGGAGAAGATATAGCAGAGTCATGTGTAAGAAGCAAAAGATAAAAATGCAGCATTTATTTATTTAGTCATTTATCAGCCCATCTGCTATATCATAGCTGTGCTAGAGCATGACATGTACTATGATGGTATAGCAGACCCCTAAAGAGGAAGGTGCAGTGAAGTTTCTCTAGGACAGGTACACCTGTGGCAGCCTACCTATAGGGGGTGATGCTAGAACTCAGTTATTCAGGTAGACATGGGAGGAAAGTCTTTCTTGGGAAAAGTTACAATGTATGCACATTATGATGGTATAAAACAACCGGCCATACAAATGGAGCTAAAGGAGTTTTGGGGTGTCCTGGGGTAGTGGGTGGAGAGTAGCATGGGGAACAGGTAGGTAAAGGTCGTGGAGGCCCTCACAGGTCATGACATGAAATATACCTTGAGCACAGTGAGAAGCTGCCCTTTAGACAAAAAGTTGAATCACTTTACATCTGTGGAAGACCAGCCTGGCAGAAGGAAAAGATGGAGTAGTAGGATGTGAACAAGAAACAAGAAAATCATGTAGGAGGCTGTGATGTTCACAGATATAGCAACTGAACTGCGGCAGAGGGGATGGAGAAAGAGGGAGGAGTCTGTAAATACATGGAAAGAAAAAGTATTTTATTTTAAATATACCAGTATTGCTAGGACTTGGTGCTTGGTGTGATATAGGAAATATCAGGAGGGTCTCAGATGACTTAATATTTCTGCCATGGGTTCCTGGATTTGTCTACATGAAAATGTAAGAGTTAGAGGTTAGCATGATTTTGTATTAGGACAATTGACCCAGTTGGCTGCTGTTTGTTACAAGTGAGAGCGATGGTCAAATTTCTACCTTTTGCTTTGCAGTCTTCTCTTCCTTCATGTTTGTTTATTTTAGTCATGTCTTTTGGTCTGCCAAACTGGTTGCATTCTACAAGTTTTTCTGAATTCCACAAATCTTGTTTCACAGCAGGGAAGAAAATGCCTTTGTATTTTTATTCACAAATGGTTACAATCAAAGAGAAAGGCTAATTGGGTTTCTATTCTCATTTATCATGATTAAGTTTGGGCCTAGCCACTCCTGGGTGAACTATGGGGCTGGGATCTCCTTTGGGATCACAACAGTTGCAGTCCTGAGGCTTTAAGCCAGTTCAAACCTCAGCACACCCTCAGAGCCCAGCAGCACTTCTTGACCTGACACTCCTGAAACTTATTCCTTCTTCATGAATGCCAGACTGTACAAGTCCATATTTTACCATCATGGACCATTCACTTGCCCTTCTCCATGGAGACTTCCATGACTTCTGGGAGGAAGAATTTTCCATCCTCAAATCCCACCATTCTCTATTGGCACCTCCAACGAGGTTGCATTTACCAACAACCAAGCCTCAGAAGTAAGCACTGGTGTTCAAATTCTAGTTCCAACATAAACTATCTAGGAGTCATCAAGAGCCTCAATTTCCTCGTTTGTGAAATTGAGAATAATAATTACTCCTCTCTCAGGCAGCTGTTGTGAGTTCATGCATATGAAGAACTTAGAACAGTGACTGGCTCACTTTATGTTGGCTATCATTCTTATAGTTTTATTTTAATCAGTCTTACTGTTATTGCCTTGTATAAGATTCATCTATGGTCATATCTCCCCTATAAGTGAGGAGGGGCAGCTGGGTGGCTCAGTAGGTTAAGCCTCTACCTTCAGCTCAGGTCACCATCTCAGGGTCTTCAGATCGAGCTCTGCATCAGGCTCTCTGCTCAATGGGGAGCCTGCTTCCCTCCTGACTCTGCCTGCTGCTCTGCCTACTTGTGATCTTTCTGTCAAATAAAAAAATAAAATCTTAAAAAAAAAAAAAAGACTGTGAGGATAAGACTGTGACTGCTTCAGGCCTTCACCCTGTAGAGTGTTAATTACAGTGCTTGCCACATAGTGGGTATTCAGCAAGTGATGAATGTTAAGTGGATAACCCTGAAGAGTCCCCACTAGAAATTCCTGAGAAATACACTTTGGCTCACTCTCTGTGATTTCCCTTATTTCTAGGGCTTTAGCCCATGGAGTCACCTCTGAGACATGGGTGTGCTGCGACAGCTGTCCGAGGGAGATCCTTACTCTGTGTGTTATCTTTTGGTTCCTGTCCATGCCATAATGTCCTTGAAGAGTAGTGATATCTCATAGTACCTAGACATCTTTAAATAGTTTTTATTTTATTCTCTCAGGAAGAGAGATATACAAGCAAAGTTTGTATCCTTATTAATTGAAGATGTGGACCTAGGAAACACTAGGAAGAAAACAATTTTCAAGATATAGAGTAACAGTAGAAACCTTGATTCATGAGCAGGTGAATATCTTGAAAGACATAGCCAGATTATATCTGTCTGTGTTTCTTTAATAAGTTTATCAATTCCAGCGCCTTTAATTCATTTCTGTAGATTCGAATTTCCAGTTGTTATCATTTCTCTTCAGCATTTATTGTCTATGGCAAAAAATTTTCCTTCCTTCTGTTAGCTGTAAATGTCTTTATTTGGCCTTCATTTTGGTTTTTTTTTTTCTTTTTTTTTTAATTAACATACAATGTATTATTTGTTTCAGGGGTACAGTTCTGTGATTCATCAGTCTTATACAACACCCAGTACTCACCACTACACATAACCCTCCCCAATGTCCATCACCCAGCCACCCCTTCCTCCAAACTCCCTCCCCTCCAGCAACCCTCAGTTTTACCTTCATTTTTGAAGGATATTTCACTAGATAAAGAATTCAATGTTGACACTTTTTTCCCCCTTTCATTACTATAAACATATTTTTCCAGATGTTCTCTGGTCTTCATTATTCCTCATGAGAAGTTAGCTGTTATTCTTATGTTGTTTCCTTGCACATAATATATTTTCCCCTTCTCTTTCTGGTTTAAGTATTTTCTCTTCACCTTTGGTTTTCAATAATTAGATTATAATGTACCTAAATGTGGTAGACTGCTTAAATTGTCCACAGCTTACTGAGACTGTATTTATTCTTTTAAGAACCCTCCTTTCTTCTTTCTCTCTCAGTTTTTGTATAATTTCTACTGGTTTGTCTTTAATTTTAATGTTTTTTTCTTCTTAATTGTTCAAATGGATGTTAAGCCCATGCAATACACTTTTCATTTTGGGTACTGTGTTTCTTTGTTCTAATATTGCCAATATTTAGCATTTCCATATCTCTCCTAAAATAATTTACTTCTTCAATTTAATGTCTATATTTTCCCATAAATTTATTCATTTATTTATTTGTGTATGAGAAAGAGAGAGAGAGCACATGTGTGAGCTGGAGGGAGGGAGGGGCAGAGGAAGAGGAGAGAGAGAAGCAAGCAGGCTCCACAGAGCCTGACACAGGGCTCAGTCTCACAACCCTGAGGTCCTAACCTGAGCCAAAATCAACTGTCAGATGCTTAGTCAACCGATTCACCCAGGTGCCCCTTCCTGTAAATTTAAATATATTCATAGTAGCTATTAAAAAGTCTTTGCTAAATTCAATACCTGATTCATCTGTGAATCTTCCCCTATTAATTATTCTTTTCTTTTGATTATAGAGTTGAGGGTCCATTTCTCTGCTTCTTTGCATGTCTAGTAATTTTTTTATTGTACATTTAACTTTGTAGATGACAAATTGTAGAAACTCTGGATTCTGTTTTCCTATTCTGAAAACTGTTAGGTTTTATTGTAACAGGAAGTTAAGTTACTGGGGAATAATCTTAATCTTGTGAAAGCTTGGTTTTAAGCAGTTAGGTTCTTTATTATAGCATGTCTATTTCAGATTTTTTTTCTTTATTCCTAGGATATAGTCTTTATTCCTAATATATAGCTTTTATTCTTAAAAAGGTGTGGCCTTCTTGATATTTCGGTGGATAGTTCAAGGTTTTGAACAAGCTCTTCTTCTAACTTGGCAGGATTTGAAATTCAAAAGTGTCTCCTCAGCACCAGGAGCTGCCAAATTGTGCTCAGTTCTTGCTAAATGCTTGGTTTTGGGTAGCACTGTCATGAACATATGAAGTTTAGGAGTCATCCAAGAGTTTGAAGGCAATTAGGTAGGGATCCACCTCATTTTGGGAATCCACCACACCTGATTTTCAGTTGTGCGTGGCACCTCCCAACTCCAACCTCTGACTCTTCAGCCTGGTAAGACAGCCACTTTTTTTTTTTTTTCTTAAGATTTTACTTAGTTATTTGAGAGAGAGAGAAAGTGAAAGACAGAGCACACCGGGCGGGAGGGGGGAGGTGCGGGCAGAGAGAGATAGACGCAGACTCTCCACTGAGTAGGGAGCCTGGGCTGGAGTCCCACTCTGGGGTCCATCCCAGGACCTTGGGATCTTGACCTGAGCTGAGGGCAGATCTTAACCAACTGAGCCACCCAGGCGCCCCAAGATAGCCACTTTTTGCCAGAGTGCTATTTTCTGAGCTTGGAAGACTTGGTATTAATCTTGAGAAGAGGAGGTAATGTGAATTTCACCCACTTCATTTTCTTCTTTTTGAGGGCCATATCTCTTCCAGTTTATTCCTGCTTTTTTGTTGCTTGTTCGTGCCTTAAAACAGTTATTTTTCTTATACTTTGTCCAAAGTTTATACCTGTTATTGGTGGGAGGATTAGTAATCTGACTGTTGTACCATTACTAGAGCTAGAACTGACCTAAGTATATTCTTGTTTTTAAAGAGACTTTTATTATTTTTTTAATCCTTAAGAGATAAGGAGATCTTGATTGAACCAAGGAGGAGCTCTGTATATATTTTTATTCCTCCTTTAATCTACCCAGAAATATATTTTGAACCCAAGACTGCACAAGGATCTGCCAAGGATGCCATATGCTCTTTTTTTTTTTTTTTTTGAAGATTTTATTTTTAAGCAATCACTGCACCCAATGTGGTACTCAAACTCACAACCCCAAGATCAAAAGTTGCACACTCAACCAACTGAGCCAGCCAGGCACTCCTCCATATACTCTTTCAACTCCACTTACCAAACTAAAAATTTGGCTGCTCAGAATTTGGAATTGATTTTATGACCTCTGATGTTCCTCCCAGTCTTCAAAATCTACAATATTCTGTATTAGGCATGAGATCTATCCTTAACTTCTATAAAAGTGTCTCCATTATATAATATTAAAAATATATTGATTGTTTCAGTTATAGTGGATACCATTTTTAATTATTATTCGTTCTACCCAGAGTCTATTTTTGCTTTTTCTGATAAGTACCTAGAATTTCCTCTGGGTAACTATTTTTCTCCCCCATTCTCATAGGGCATGGTGTTCAGGTGGGGTTCCATCCAATTCAGAGGTGGAACACATGACTCTTGTTGAACCAGTTAGACTACTACCAAATCTTAGTAGTCATAGGTGATTGATTTAAGGGTTACCATGCAAGTTAAACCTAGCCAATCAACATAATTTTGTCTCCTGGCTACAATGATTGCTTCATTATATAAAGATGGAGATATTGGCCCAAGAGTATGAATGTGTGTGGAAGCTACTGGAAAATAAACTCCTAGTTATTTATCAGACTTGAAACCATAAAGATGTAAATGGGGAACTGGCATTATATTGACATCAGGGGGAAGAGACTTGAGACAAAATTTGAAGAGAATGAGTGCAAACCATTTGAGGGTTTGGATGTGGCTCTACATGACACTCTATGCCTGTACTTTTCAGATGTGTAAATTAGATAAATTCTTTTTCCCCATAAGACAGTTTGAGTTGGGTTATCTCTCACCTAGAACAGAAACAGTCCTGACCTGGATACCAGTCAAAAGCCCAAGTAGGATGTGATGATTATGGCACCCAACAATGTAAAGGTAGCCATTCCAGCTAGATTTTGGTTGAACACATTTAAACAAGGCATGCCAATCATCAGATTCACAGCTGGCAGCCTTTCTTTGGTACCCTGCAATCATTCTCCCGCAATTTTCCAGAATAAGTGGCAACAACACTGATGATATGTTTATATGCTACACATTCTTAACCCATCCTGCAATCAGGCTACATCTCTCTTCCCAAGTGGATGGAAATTCTTCTGAGATATTAGCATTCTGTGTATTCCCTCTCTGAGCAGGGCTTCAGCTATTATGCAACCTCAGTCCCTGTCTGCTGGAGGAGAGGTAACCTTTGAGCAATTTGTGGGAACAGTTACACAATCTAATTTCTGACCGCTCTTGGCAAAACTGAACTTTAAAGGTGCTTACCTGATCAGAAAATTCCACATGTTGGTTTAGAAAATGTGCCTGTTTTTTTTTTTTCAAGTTTCAGCCAAAATTAATCAGCAATGTCTCCAAGACATTTAAAAAATAGAGTCCCTGACATCTCACCTATTTGATCTGCCAAACGCTTTCTCCTCTTCTAATTGTTATAGTGTTCAAGACCTTTTGTGCAAATTTCAAACAGAGAAGGGAATTGCAAAACAGGCTTTGCCTTTCCCTTTTTCTCTGTGTGTGTGCTATAGTGAACCTTTCTCCAGGGCGCCTACAAAATCAGAAAGTCTTAGGAATATGAAGATGACTTTGACAAGCATCAAACTGTCACTTTGGACTAGATAAACATCTCCTTTTTTTCTTTTATAATGTCTGATTTCTCCACAGCAGCATGAGCACAGCATGGCCATTATTCCCAATCATAATTTATTTCGGACCAGATTAGTTTGTCAGTCACTTGTCAGTCCATGTCCCTTAGCGTTACCTCAGCAGTGCTATGAACCAGGTATCTCCTGGGTGGGTATCTGCTCTGGTTCCTTCAGTTAATTTCACAGATTGATTTTTATTGTTGTTGTTGTTGCATTTTCACAGAGTTCTTTACTTTTGCCTACCAGGAAGTATTGGCTTAGCTATGTTTGCAGAAAGGGAATAAATGAATCACTTATTGAATCTTCCTTTGTAAAAAGATGGAGATCTCATTTCCTAAGACCAGATCTGGGCACAGGAATAAAATTGTAGTAATCAATATATGGAAAGTTAAATTTTATTCTTCTTTCCTAAAATGGAAGAGCCCTGAAGACAAGGCTGGGGCAGGCATTTCTAGTGTTCAATATTTGGCAATTCTTTCTTTCATGGGTATTTGGGAGTCTATACTCCCCAGTCCTTTACATTTAGTTAAGGCCGTTTAGATTCTGACCAATAGGATGTGAGGGGAGAAATGTCTTATGTCCTGTCTGGGTTGAGGTAGTTTAAATCCTCTGCATGACTCACCAATCTCTCTCTTGTCAAGGAAGCTAAAGGAGGCTCCACAGTAAGATGCAGAGACACAATACTGAAAGAGGGCTACCCAGATCTGCAATGGACTCTTAGCAAGAAGTAAACATTAGCTGTGTTAAGCCATTAAGAGTTAGGAGTTTTTCCACAAGTAAGTGAAACCATATGATAATTGACTTTCTCTGCTTGACTTATTTCACTCAGCATAATCTCCTCCAGACCCATCCATGTTGATGCAAAAGTTGGGTATTCATCATTTCTGATGGCTCAGAAATAAGGAGTATCATGAGGACATTAGGAGAAGGAAGGCAAAAATGAAGTGGGGGAGGAATCAGAGGGGAAGAAGAACCTTGAGAGACTGTAGACTCTGAGAGACAAACTGAGGGTTTTAGAGGGGAGGAAGGTGGAGGGGATGGGTTGGCCCAGTGATTGGTATTAAGGAGGACACATACTGCATGGAGCACTGGGTGTTACACCTAAACAATGAATCGTGGAACACTACATCAAAAACTAATGACATACTGGGGCGCCTGGGTGGCTCAGTGGGTTAGAAGCCTCTGCCTTCGGCTCAGGTCATGATCTCAGGGTCCTGGGATCGAGTCCCGCATCGGACTCTCTGCTCAGGGCAGAGCCTGCTTCCTCCTCTCTCTCTGCCTGCCTCTCTGCCTACTTGTGATCTCTATCTGTCAAATAAATAAAAAAAAAAAATCTAAAAAAAAATCACTATTAAAATATTAATGACAGGGGCGCCTGGGTAGCTCAGTGGGTTAAGCCTCTGCCTTTGGCTCAGGTCATGATCTCAGGGTCCTGGGATCGAGCCCCGCATTGGGCTCTCTGCTCAGCAGGGAGCCTGCTTCCCCCTCTCTCTGCCTGCCTCTCTGCCTACCTGTGATCTCTCTCTCTTTCTGTCAAATAAATAAATAAAATCTTTAAAAAAAAAAAAAAACTAATGACATACTGTATGGTGACTAACGTAACATAATAATAATAATAAAAAAAAGAGTTAGGGGTTGTATGTTGCCACGGCATAGCCTAATTTGTCTTGAACAATGTAGAAATTATGGATTTAAAAAATTGAGATATAATTTACAAACACAAAATATTCAGATCTTAAGGATATTGTTTGAACTGTTTTTGAGGAATGTCTATACTCATGTAACCTACACCTATTTTTAGGCACAAACATTACCATCACCCCAGACAGTGTCCCTTTCCACTCAGTCTCTTCTTGATAAATCACTGATTTGATTTCTTTTTTCCTCCAGTTTTGCCAATGCTGGAAATTCACATAAATAAAACCAAATAGTACATATATGTGTGTGCCTGGCTTCTTTCATCTGTGTAATATTTTTGAGATATCCACATTGATAGCAGGCACTAGTAGGTTTTTTTTGTTGTTGTTGTTATTGTTATTGTTTTTGTCTTTTCTTGTTGAGTAATGGTCCGTTATATGAATCTGCCATAGTTTATTCATTCTCCTTGTGATGGACTGTTTACCATTTGGGGTTATTGTGAATAAAATTCTTATGAACACTATTCACAAGGCTTATTGTGAACATGTATTTTTATTTCTCTTGGGTAAAGACCTTGTTGTAAAACTTTTGGGTCATAATATATATGTTTAACTTTCTTAAAATGTTAAACTCTCAAACTCTTTTCAAAATAATTGTATTATGTATACTTGGAACATGAGAGTTCTCGTGTTTCCACAGCCCCTCCAAAATCCAGGACTGTTGATCTTCTTCATTTTAGCTCTCATAGGGGTGTATAATGGTATATAATTGCTTTAAATTAAATTAAAATAGTTTTTTTAAGATTTATTTTAGAGAGGGACAGAGAAAGCAAGAGAGAATGTGTGAGCATGAGCAGGGAGAGGAGCAGAGGGTAGAGGGAGAGAGAATCTCAAGAAGACCCTGCACTGAGCACAGAGCCCAGTGTAGGGATTGGTCTTACAACCCTGAGATCATGACCTGACCTGAAACCAAGAGTTGGATGCTAAATAACTTCATCACCCATGTGCCCCTAAATTAATATAGTTTTAATTTTCATCCCTCTGATGGCTAATAGCGTTGAGCATTTTTTATGTTAGCCATTTGTATACTCTTCATTTGTGATACATCTATTTATATATTTTGGCTTTTTTAAAAAAAACTGGGTTATTTATTTTCTAATTGAGTTGTAGAAGATATATGTATATAATATATATGATAATATATAATATATGTATAAGTATAATATAGTAATATGTTGATGATACATATATGTGATATATGTATAATATATATGTATAATATATAATGTATGTATAATATATGTATAATATAATATGTGTGTGTATATATATGTGTATATTCAGATAGATATATTGTGATTTTTTTCCCCCAGTCTATAGCTTGTCTTTATTTTCTTAATGGTATTTTTTTTGATGAGAGGATTATTCTTTAATAAGATTCAATTATCAATTTTTCTTATGGTTAGTGCTTTTTGTATGCTAAGAATCTTTTCCTATGCCAAGGTCATGGAAATATTCTCCTTCTTGGGAGCATTATAATTTTTGTCTTAAATATAAGATTTATTTTGAATTAATTTCTGTGTGTGGTATAGGATAACACCCATGAACCTTTTTTTCCTTTTTTTGGTATGGGTATACAATTATTTCAGAAAACTTGTTGAAGAAATTTTTTTCCCATTAAATTGCTTGACATCTTTGTCAAAAATAATTTAATATTGTGCATAGGAACCTATTTTGGACCTTCAATTATGTTCCAATGATCTGCCTATTCTTTCACCAAAGACACATTAAATTTTATTTTATTTTTTAGTTTTAATTTAAATTCTAGTTAGTTAATATGCGGTGTATTATTAGTTTCTGGTGTAGAATATAGTGATTCATCATTTACATACAAAACCTGGTGCTCATCACAGGAAGTGTAATTCTTAATCCCCATCACCTATTTAACCCATCCCCCTGCCCACCTTCCCTCTGGTAACCATCAGTTTGTTCTCTATAGTTAAGAGTATGTTTCTTGGTTTGCCTTTCTTTTTCTCCCTTATGTTTCTTTGCTTTGTTTCTTAAATTCCGCATGTGAATGAAATCGTAAGAGATTTGTCTTTCTCTGACTGATTTATTTCACTTAGCATAATACTCTCTCCACCATGTTATTGCAAATGGCAAGATTTCATTCCTTTTTATGGGTGACTAATATTTCATTGTGTATATACACATTTTCTTTATCTATTCATCAGTCAATGATCATATGAGCTGTTTTCATAATTTGGCTATTATAGATAATGCTGCTATAAACATCAGTGTGCAGGTTCCCTTTGAATTAGTATTTTTGTGTTCTTTGGGTAAATTCCTGTACTGCAATTTCTGGGTTTTAGGGCAGTTCTATTTTTAACTTTTTGAGGAACCTCCATACTGTTTCCCAGAGTGGATGCACCAGTTTGCATTCCCACCAACAGTGTAAGAGGGTTTCCCTTTCTCCACATCCTTTTCCGACACTGTTGTTTCTTGTGTTGTTGATTTTGGCCATTCTGACAGGTGTAAGGTGATATCTCATTGCAGTTTTGATTTGTATTTCCCTGATGATGAGTGATGTTGAACATCTTTTCATGTGTCTGTTAGCCATCTATATGCCTTCTTTGGCAAAATGTCTATTCATGCCATCTGCCCATTTTTTATTAGATTATTCATTTTGGGGTGTTGATTTTTATAAGTTCTTTATATATATTTGGATCCTAACCCTTTATAGCTATATCATTTGCAAATATCTTCTCTCATTCTGTAGGTTGCTTTTTAGTTTCTTTGGTTATTTCATTTGCTGTTCAGAAAACTTTACTTTGATATAGTCCCAATAGTTTGTTTGTTTGTTTGTTTGTTTGTTTTGTTTCCCTTGCCTCAGGTGACATATTTAAGAGTCTCATGCTCTGCCGACTGAGCTAGCCGGGCGCCTCTCAGGTGACATATTTAGAAAGAAGTTGCTATGGCCAATTTAAAGAGGTTACTGTCTGTGGTCCCTTGTAGGATTTTTATTGTTTCAGATCTCACATTTAAGTCTTTAATCTGTTTTGAATGTATTTTTGTGTATGATGAAAAGAAAAAAAGTGGTCCAGTTTCTTCATCTGCATGTGGCTGTCCAGTTTTCCAACATCATTTGTTGAAGAGACTGTTTTTTTTTCCCATTGGACATTCTTTCCTACTTTGTTGAAGAATAATTGACCATAGAGTTGTGGGTACATTTCTGGGTTTCTATTCTGTTCTATTGATCTATGAGTCTGTTTCTTTGCAAGTATCATACTATTTTGATCACTACAACTTTGTAATATAACTTTTGAGGGGGATTGTGATGTCTCCAGCTTTGCTTTTCTTTTTCAAGTTTGCTTTGACTATTTGGGTTCTTTTGTGAATCCATATAAATTTTAGAATTGTTCTGTTTGAGTTCTGTGAAAAATGCTATTAGTGTTTTGATTGCATCAAATGCATAGATTGCTTTCGGTAGTATAGACACTTTAACAATATTTGTTCTTCCAACCCATGAACATGGAATGCCTTTCCATTTCTTTGTATCATCTTTCATCAGTGTTTTATGGTTTTCAGAGTACAGGTCTTTCACCTCTTTGGTTAGGTTTATTCTAGGTATCTTACTGTTTTTGGTGCAAATATAAATGGGATTGATTCCTTAATTTCTCTTTCTGATGCTTCATTATTGGTGTATAGAAATGCAACAGATTGCTGAAGATAGATTTTGTACCCTGAAAATTTACTGAATTCATTGCTCAGTTCTAGCAGGTTTTTTTTTTTTTGTTTTTTTTTTTTTGACAGAGTCTTTTGGGCTTTCTATATAGAGAATCATAGCTTTATAATAAAGCTTAAAGTCAGGTTCAGTAGGTCATATAGCTTTGTTCTACTTTTTCAGGATTATTTGTTTTTCTTAGTCCTTCGTAGTTCCAAATAAAATTTAAAATCACTCCCATCCCCCTCCGAAAAAAAAAGTCTATTGGGATGTTATTTGGTACTGCATTGAATTTATAGATCAATTTAGGGAGAATTGGCACTTTAACAATATTGAGTTTTCCAGTCCATGAAAATGGTATATCTCTCTATTTATTTGGGACTTTTGTTAATTTCTCTCAGCAGTGTTTTATAATTTTTAGTATAGAAGTCTTGCACATATTTTTATATTTGTTCCTAAGTGTTTTATATTTTGAAATGCAATTTAAATAGTATTTTTTAAAAGATTTTATTCATTTATTTGACAGAGATCACAAGCAGCAGAGAGGCAGGCAGAGAGAGAGGAGGAAGCAGGCTCCCTGCCGAGCAGACAGCCCGATGTGGGGCTCAATCCCAGGACCCTGGGATCATTACCTGAGCCGAAGGCAGAGGCTTTAACCCACTGAGCCACCCAGGAACCCCAATAGTATTTTTAAATAGTATTTTTAAGTTGGAATGTTTTTGAAACTTTATTATTGTTTTGAGCATTTAATAAATTTGGATTTAAGCATATGCAATACTCTTTCTTTGCCTCTGTTACTTTATGTTATTTCCCATATTTGCCCATGCCTGTCCCTCTTCTTTGTGCTTAAGAGAATCCTGTTTTTACATCAAGAATTTTCTCCTCTAAGAAGACATTCTTAATTACTGTGTCCTTGTAGTTCTCCCCATCTTTCCCCCATTTATCCATGTATTATCCATTCAAGCACTCATGAATTAGAGAGATAAACCAGGCATTTCAAGATATTCTTTTTAAGGTTTATATTCCCAAGCCCAACCCCTAGGGATTTTGACTAAGTAGATCTGTTGAAGAGTTCAGGACTGTAATTCTAAGAAGCTTTTGGTGACTATTGAAGATGGTCTGTTGGATTATACCCTATGGTGACTGGCATAGTTTCAGGCACACACTTTATATTTACAGAGTAGTATATTACTTAATGAATAGATCTGAATAGCATCAAAGGAATAAAACGAAAGATCAGAACCTTAGTAACAACTTTTTAACACCTCTTAAATTCAGAATGGCATAACTTTATGGGGCAAAAATCTCTAAAGAGGACTCTGCTCTATTTTCTTTCTTTCATCCTTCATTCCTTCCTTTCTTTCTTTCTTCCTCTCTTCTTCCCTTTTCCCTCTCTCTCTCTTTTTCTCTCTCTTTTCCCCCCATCTTATTCTGCTTGGAAACTTTTCTGTCACTTTTTGGTGTGAAATGACCTTGCAAATTCTGCTTTTTATTATTCTGCAAAATCCTGTCTTTCTTGGGCACTTCCCATTCTGATCCTTTCCCTGCTGGAATATTCCTTTGGCTTTTACTTTCTTTAAAAAGATTCACAGACTGAGTCTAATTTTACTTTAGTTACAATCCTGCATTTCACTCAAGAGGTAAAATCACCTTAAGAGCAGAAGAAAATACCCTACCTGTGTAGTCTTTACTACCTCCAGTTGTTCCTGTGATTGGGGTAATCCACACTTCAGACTTCCTGGGTGACATACAACCCATGCAGATCAGTTTTTATGACAACCATATATTGTTTCATACAAGGCTTTCTCCTGTAACTCTTTACAAAGACTAATTTTGCATTGTACTCTGCACTCTAATGTATAGTATATAGCATCCAATAGTTCTCTAAGACACCTTAGATCAAGGGTCTTGAATTTCAATGATAATGGCTTCTTCAGAGCCAAGCGAATTGCAGTTCAACTATATAGCTACCGTTTAATCTCCCAAATGAGACAGGGAGAGGCCAGGTAGGACATTTTTCATAAGCAAAAAGGTTTTAAACCTTGAATGTAGACTTTAAAAACTTGCATATATTTCAGGTAACTGGTACTTGGCTGCTTTATAATGAAAGGTCTCCTCAATAAATATTCCAGAGCCAGTTCAAACCAATCTTAGGAAAGGTGGGGAGTGCCACTCAACCATGAGGAGTTCATTTTGGCAAAATGATGGGTCAGAGGGGGCTCACCCCGCCCCCAATAACTGAGTTACTTATTTGTGGTTTAGTTCATGTAATATACTTCAAATTCAACCCTCTAACAGATCCCCCCCACCGCACACACACACCCACAGGGCACCCAAGAGAATGGATTGTGGCTACATAAACAAACTGCTGATAAATAATGGGCAGATGCTCTGGTCAGTGGACCTGTCCCATACATACCTTTCCTGATAATTCCTTCCCTGCCCATTCCTCCTCCCTTCAACATTGATCCATAATTCTGAGCTGTGGCTGGAAGAGGCTTGATAAAGCCAAGCCTTGGACATTCATTGTGAGATGCCCATCAACAAGAATTGTTGACACATGGGTGGTTTAAATCAGGCCTGAAATGTTATCTCCCCTAGCCAGAGGCTGTTGACCACTGAGCTTTTTCCCCTCCTTATAGCTGTCATGGTGTGTGTGTATGTGTGTGTGTGTGTGTGTGTGTGTGTGTGCCTGTGCCTACATGCACACGGGGGAGCACTGAGGAAGAGGATCATTTTGTGCACTGATTCAGCTTGTGCTACCTTTGAGTTAATGTCAGTGGGCTGGTGAGTGAGTCATATTAGCAGCAGTGGGGCTGCTTCTTTGAGCTCTCTATCACACCAACCACAGTTATTCTAGGAGTTGTCTCTGAGGTGTAGCCAGTCTCTCCAGTCCTCATTCTCACACCCTGAGGTCAATACTGAGTTTCTCCTTTGCTGCCTTCTGCATGATGCTGATGCTGACTAAAGCACTCCCACACTTGAAGGACCAGCTCAAGGACCACCACACCCAGGAAATCTTCCATAATCTTATGACACAGTTTGCAGTCTCTCTCCTACCTTAGTATGAAATGGACTCTCTTTTGTGCATCTGTGTGTGTGACTTTTCAGAAGTTGCTGCAATTTTTATTGAAATAGTAATGCATAACGGTCAAAAATATAAACCAAGGAGCTAGATGAAGCTAGAATCTCATGCCAACTCTACCACTTAACAGCTGTGGACTTTGGGCAAATTACTTGGTTTCTCCAAATTTTATTTTTCTTATCAGTAAAACAGAAAGTATAATAGTTTTCTTGAATTTCCCTTGTAGGATTTTTAGAGGAATTAAATGAGATTTTTGTAAAGCATCCAACCTAAGACTTGTTTATAATATATGCTCATTAAATGTTATTGTTGTATTAATTTGTTTAGTAAACAAATACGAATCTGGCATTG
Organism: Enhydra lutris kenyoni; assembly: GCF_002288905.1. Taxonomy (NCBI): domain Eukaryota; kingdom Metazoa; phylum Chordata; class Mammalia; order Carnivora; family Mustelidae; genus Enhydra; species Enhydra lutris. The sequence goes on from NW_019154188.1 coordinate 618,842, forward strand.
TATGAGGTGCCGTAGATACAGAGATGAATGATTCCTGCCTTGAGAGAATTTACTGGCTACTAGGAGAGAAGGATGAGAGTCTATGACTTGCAGTTCAATGTGGTAAATTTGATGGTGGAAATGGGAACTTTCAAGTTGCTGCTCAGGGTAGAGTTGCAAACTCTGCCTCATCTTGCCATTGGCTTGGATGTACTTGTCTGAACCATGGGCCCCCTGGTTCATGAAGGGCAGGGGCAATATTTCATTGATTTGATTTTCTCCAAGTTCTTGGCAAATGCTGATTAAATAAACATAACTATTTATTGAATTCAAAACAGAACTGGGCTGTTTCTCATCTTCTCATGTTTCCACCAGAACCCATCTATTTTTGTTTCAAGCTGTAGGTAGCACCGGGTAAGTTTTGAAGGGCACCTACAGTGAAGATGAGGCTTTAAAATTTCAGGTTATCTTGAGCAGATGACCATACCAGATAGCATGGAAGGTCCCTGGTGGGTGCTGTGCCAAGTCAAAGTTGAATCACTGCCCTTTCTTTCTGCCAAGGTCAACACTATGGGCAAGTGATTTCCAGGAGTGGGGAGGCCTCAGGGAACTCCCACCCTGGTGGGTAGTTACTTAAGTTTTTATGAGCATGGCTTGATTAATTAGCTTCTGAAAGGACAGTAGTTATTCCCAGAGAGGCTGTTAGGAAGCACCTATGTTATTTGGTCCTTGCAAGAAACGATTAACTAAAATTCACACTCTGCAAAATAATTAACCAAGAATGGTGACACTATATTATACAGTCATTTTGAAGAAAAGGTCTCTTAGATTGCAACTTAAAACTTTAAATTATTTTGGAGACTAGCTTTGGCTTTTAGATAGATTATAATAAAAGCAAATTATTGTACATTTTAATAACTGACTTCTTTGAGAAGGAGGTCTGATACAAGGCTGATGACTGTGATGTATCCCATAAAAGCTAATTGACAATCTTGTTCTTTAAATACCACAAGAATCCATCATGGTTAATATTACTATGATGAGTTCCAAAGGAATTAAAGATGATTTACCAGCCATTGAGACATTTTGCTAATATTATACATACTGAAGGAAGTAGTAAAAGAGATGAATACTTTTAGCCATCTCCAATTGCCTAATTTATAAACAGATGCCATGCTCAGCACCTGTAGTTCAAGGGCATGTACCTGGTTAGGATGAATGCAGCATCATAATTATGCAGATGGCTTTATCTTGTCTCTATTCATACTTTCTCTGGAAATTCCACAGGTCCATTGGGATATGGTGGTTCTATTCTTAGAAACAGCTGGTTCCTTTATCCATTTAGTTCTCTTTGCCTCTCCTAAGAGACTCTATAGCAAGGGGTGCACAGTGATTCCCTGGGCCCACTTGGGGACAATTAGACACAGTTCACACCTACTGACTTCACAAGATGATTAGGGGACTGGTGAGAGGAAAGAAGGGATTTAGCAATGAAGATTCTTCTTCAAAGAGCACTAAGTTGGTGGGGGGGGGGGGTCCAAGCTCAGTTTGCTCAAGATACTCATGTCTTGGTATATTGACTAGAAGTCACAATCTGATGAGTGATGAATGCTCCATCTGTCCTCAAAGAGTTAAAAATTTTGAGCCAATGTTTAAAAATGTAGACCTTTTTTTGGGGGGACAGTCTTGTTAGAAAACCAGAAATCTGATAAAACTATGCTCAGAATCTGATAGAATGGGAAGCTCTACCCCTTTTAGACAGGACACAGGTCATCTCTCTCTCCTTATCCTGGTTTAATCGTTATCTTCTTGGACCTTAAATAATGAGTCTGTGGGCTCTATCAAGCGATCACTGACTTTAGAACTTGACAAACACTCTAGGAAACTTAATTATAGGAATACTTTGCTTTGCCCTCAGGAAGAGTCTAGAAAGCTGGTTGACACACAAAGCCCTTTGATTGGCCTCATGATTCCTAGACTCTGCTCTCACTAATCCCTTCCACATCCCCAAAGGTTTAGTCATGTAGTTCTCTAGCCCAGTTGAAGATTAGAAAATAAAATAATTGGAATGTTAAAGCAAGCATATATCATGAGGGTAAATGTATGGGAAGCCATCCATTCCAGCTATGCCATGTTGACTTTCCACTACACCTTGGGCTTTTTGTATGCAGGGATAGTAGGAAAAGTAACAATCATCTTAGGTCCTTCCTCCTTAGTAAGAGGAGTCCCCTTTATGTTAATGCAGGTAGTTCAGGTGTGTGCATGTGTTTTTTTTTTTTTTTTAAGATTTCATTTATTTATTTGAGAAATACAGAGACAGAACATGGGCAGGAGGGAGGAGGCAGAGGGAGAAGGAGAAGAAGACTCCCTGCTCTGCAGGGAGCCCAGCTCAGGGCTCGATCCCAGGACTCTGAGATCATGACCTGAACCAAAGGCAGATACTTAACCGACTGAGCCACCCAGGCATCCTTTACAACATTTTCACCTTGTGAAATTAATGTTTTGTTAATTTCCTCTTTTTCCACTTGTCAGTAAGCTCAGAGAGAGGCAGTCTCTCTGGGTATAAAGTAGGTTTCCCCAGGCCTCATTTGCCTACAGATACAATGGAATGATATGCTTCATTACACACATTTGGCTCTGACTGCTATCTCAGCACTCTAATCTGTAAAAGGTATCTCAGGATTTCTGGGAGGTTCTGGGGGTAGCTCATCCTTGCTTACAAAGTGTGCAGCTGTTGAGAGCTATCTGCTGTTTGCATCGCCTTCTACTCCAGACTCCCTTGGCTGGATCCACTATACTCACCAGGCCACTGTGTTTGTTGACTGTGGTCTCGGAGGCCCTTAGACACCTATCCACCTGGCACCTAGACTTTGCTTCTGATGGTCATTTCTATAGCAAGGTGGTTCCACAGCCATTTTTTTCCCTGTCTACCACCCTTTCCTGACAGGAATCATGATGGTGATAACCAGAGCTCCAGAAGAGTCTTCCAAAAACAGCTAATTTCAAAGAATCAGCATTGCAACTGGGTGCTAGCACTGCACTGGAGGGTTTCAGCATGGGGAATGAAAGGCACAAATCTTGGACCTAAGGGAACACAGACCTGGAAACACGCAAATGCATCATGATAGATAAAGTCAGAACAAAAAGCAAGACTCTCTGTCCAGAACCCTCTCTAGGGAAAGTAACATTTAGACTAAAAGCTGAAGGCAAATAGCAGTTAGGTTAGAAAAGGCGGGACTTGGAAGAAAGAAGGCAAAAAGGAAAGAAGAATGAGTGGCAATGCATTTAGAAACTTAGAGAGGGAAAGGGCAAGGGGTTTTGTGATGACTGAAAGTAATGTAATTCAGCTTCAGTAGAAAGAGGGTGCTTGGGGATGACTGATATAAAAGAAGTCTGGAGATGTTGCAGAGGCTGGATGGAGGAGCTTATAAACTATGCTAAGGCTGTGGGTTTATCCTTAGGGTGATATGGATCCCATGACAGGTTTTAAACAGGAGAGGGACTTGAATGAATGTGAATCTTAAAAATACCATTGTTGTGTAAAGAATGGGTGAGAGCTGCAATTCCAGCAGAAGGACAGGCTAGAGACCCTGTCAAATTCTCCTGCTGGAACACTGGATATATAATATTGGAAAAAGAATCATTGAATTGGCACATCGGTTGGGAATAGTCAGAGGTCAAAAACTAAATAAAATCAAGTACCCAGGAGTAAACAGAGTATATATGCCCGCTTCTACCTTAAATGCATTTGCCAAATTGGGTGGCCCTGAGTCTTGAATTTTGTGGCTCTATACAGTTAGTCCAGGGCCTGTCCAAAGTAGAGAGTCTAGTAAGAACTTTCCCTCACCCTTCCTCTGCCCCCACTTAAAGTTGATATCCCAAATGGCCACACTGTCCAATAAGCGTAAACTAGAAATAAACTACCCATCTCATCACCAACCACCTCATCAGGGAAGTGTAAGGAAAATTGCCCTTCTCAAACTCTGGAGCTGAGTAGGTAATGGGAATTGAAAGAAAGAAAGAAAGAAAGAAAGAAAGAAAGAAAGAAAGAAAGAAAGAAAGAAACTCTTCTTAAAATTTATAACAACATGCCAGCCCTTATGTGGGTTTCCAGTCCAAAATCAAACCACCCAAATAGTCCAAAAAATATTTGGCCAAGAATTTTGTTTAAATTGATTCTGGCTGGTAGATTCCCCCAGGCATGTGACATAAGCAAATTCAAATCCTCCCTGGGGATCTCACTTTCAAACCAGGTCTCAAATAACTTCAACAGATAAAATTTTGGAAATATAGCCTACAAGAAAAAATAACACATACCTATATATACATATAAGGCAACGAGGCATAATGAATAAAAACTAGCAGAAATCTAAGTACTTGACCTGAAAAGATTTCAGATAGTGGAGTTAGAAACACCCAACATAAAATAAGTAGGTTCAGTGTGCTTCAAGAAGCAGAAATGAGGGGCGCCAGGGTGGCTCAGTGGGTTAAAGCCTCTGCCTTCGGATTGGGTCATGGTCCCAGGGTCCTGGGATCGAGCCCCATATCAGGCTCTCCGCTCATCGGGGAGCCTGCTTCCTCCTCTCTCTCTGCCTGCCTCTCTGCCTACTTGTGATCTCTGTCTGTCAAATAAATAAATCAATCTTAAAAAAAAAAAGCAGAAATTACTAAAATGAAAGAGTAAAAGACTATATAAAATAGAATGGATTATATTAACAAAAGGATTATAAATATCAAAATACAATGATTGGCATAGAAAAGCACAATGAATGAGTTTAACAGTAAATTAGGCACAGTTAAAAAAGAGAATTAGCGAACTTCAGATAGATCTGGAAAAAAATTATCCAGAATAAAACACAGAAACAAAGAAATGAAAAATCTGACAAAGTTAAGGGAAATTAAGAGATTGCATCAAGTGAGAAATTGCAGAGAAGAGAGGGAGAATGGAGCAGAAGCAATATGTGAGTAGTCGATGATCAAGAGTTTTCTAGAAGAGATGAAAGAAGCCATCCTGCAGATTTGTGAATTCCCACAAAAGAAGAATTAAAAACAAAAGCAAAACAAACATGTCCTGTACTTCATAAAGAAACACTAAAGGCAAAAATAAGATTTCAAACAGCACCAGATTAGAGAAAAGGGATAACTTCCATAGGAATGTCAATGATACTAATAGCAGCCTGCTACACTAAAATACGGAATCCTTTTACCTGGAATTACATACCCAGCAAAATTATCTTTCTAGAATGATAGAAAAGTATCAATATTTTCAAATGAAAACTGAGCACATTTCCCCACAACTCTCTCTAATTAAAGGAGATTCTAAAGACTACATTTGAGATAAGACTGCAATCACAAATGGGAAAATAGGATATGAAGGGGAAAATCATGAGTAGGGGATAGGATAAATAAGTAGGTGAACTTCACAAATTCTGATGGCATAAAACAATTATTATAATATGTCATGAGGTTTTAAAAAAAATGTCATACATGCCAGCAATAGTATAGAAATAAGGAGATGGTAACATCTCAAAAACAGTTTATGTGAAAGCAAGTTACAGAATAATCCATGTGATATTATACCTTTTAATTAAATTTAATTAAAGTTTGAGAGCTTGCAAAGTAAGATTCTACAGTGCATATGGCCATATACCCATATAGTACAAGCATTCACAAATAGCATACACACCAATTTAAGGGTTGTGGTTACCTGCTGGCAATGATGAGAGAGAAACAGAATTTCAGTTGTAACTATAATGTTCTAATTTAGAAATACAAACATATCTGAAACAAATATATACAAATTTAAGATTTGGTCAATCTGGGTAGTAGGTACACGGATATTCCTATATATTTGAAATATTGTAATACATTACTTTGAAGTCAACATGGCCAGAAATGAAAGCTTATAGGATATTAATTGGAGGATATGGTGGTTGGAAGGAGTCTTCTTGCTTCTTTATAATGTAAATCTGGAGGACAATTTAGCGTGCTCATATGTTGACAGGGCAGAGTAGCAGAAAGGGTAATTGACACAGCATGGACTCTAGAAGGGAGTAGGTGCCGGGATTCTAGAAAAATGCTTCAGGATTCTGCCTCATATAAAAGAGGAGTCCTTTCTTGATAAGAAATATGTAGAAGGAAATCAGGTGAATTTCTGTGTTTGGTAAAGGAGAGTTGAAAGTGTTCCCATCTGATTGCTTGAATCAAATCAGGAAATCATTTGCTGAGAGAGAAAGGGCAGATGTCGGAGGAGCCTGAACAGGGCCTTGGTATCTACTGAGAGGCACCATACTGTTTTGGGCAAAGTGGGAGGGAGTGTCTCTCCCTCAATCTGTGTCATATACTCTTACTGTACCAAAGCCATGTCTCTCTTTTCACCAACAAGTTAACAGAGTCTTTAGTGAAATAGTTCTTTTGGAGGTGCCACAGATTTTAGGTATGAACCTGAAGGACTGAGTGGGAGGTCTGTCTGGTAGTAGTCACCTTTCCCTGAAACATCTTTCCCTGAATACATCACTGCTTTATACTCAAAAAAGGACAAACTCAATGCTTCTCAGATTTTACCTGGGTATCTCATGCCCTCTCTCCCTTTCTCCCTCACATTTCTTCTTATCTCCCACTCTCTCTCACCTCTCTTAGGAGGCTCTTTGGTTCTCCAACCAAATAGAGTTTGCTCCAATGTCTTACCAGTTTCCTATTTGTGCTCATCTTGCTCAGAACACCAGGCTAAATGAAACTTTGGATCAAACAAAGTCCTTTGCTCCATTTCCTTCCCAGTGCCCAGCCCTGGTTTTGAGTCAGAGCAGGGGCTCATCTCCAGGCAAATCTCACATCGTCTCTCTCTCCTTGGGCAACACAGCACTATATCTGTATAGGCAAAAAATGAGACTCTCAGCACCTCTTTAAGCCTTTGATCACATGATCCCCACTTATCCCATTAACGGAAATGAAATCAGCAATCAACAGTAGACCATTTTTTCCAACATTTGAAAGACCATTCTTTTCATAAAATATTAAGTACCTCTTGGTGTGATAGTACCTATTTCTTATATAACTTTATTTGGTTTATATTCATGGCATTAGGGGAGCCATGCACCACTGCCTCTGAGACTGCTTGATTGGTATTCCCACATTTAAATCCAAGGTAAAAGCTATAGTACATGCATCACCCTAAATCTGTTCAACTCAGTATTTTCAGATTTTAGTTTTATTCAGTTATATGCTATTAACAGTGAACCTGAGAATTCTTTGATGATCATCTTAGAGACTGGTATCCCCTGACAGAATTCCTTGGGACAAAGGCACAGAAGTTATCCATGTCCCTAGACCAGAGGGTCAATGTTGTCAGGGTTTCTCAATCTTGGTACTAATGACATTTGGGGCTGGATAAATCTTTTTGTGTGATTCTATCTAGTGTATTGTAGGATGTTTAACAGATCTCTGACCTCTACCTACTAGATTCAAGTACATCCCTGCTAATTTGTGGTAACCAAAATGTCTCCAAACATTGTTAAATGTCCCCTAATTGAAAACTCATTCCAAAAGATTATCTGAAACAAGGAGACAAACACAAATCAATTAAGTGAACTTGATGTTGGAAGATTCACTAATTTAGACTGATTGAAGGGAGGCCCCATCTGTACTATAAAATATGTTATTGCCAGTGCTATCACTTAATATAGTAACGATGAGGCCTGCATGCTGGTGATCCTCAGGCTTCTGCACTGCCTTTTTTATTTCCTTGATTGATCCCTGTATATCTTATTTACTTCTAAGGTTTTAATGATTCTGTGTAGGCTGAAGAATCCAAAGCAACCTAAATCTTTCTGCTGAGCTCTGGACCAATAAACTCAATTTCTTATGGAGTCTGGACATTCTCTAAACACTTCAAATACAATTTTCTCCAGATTGATTTCTTGCATTGGCCAGGAAGATGTTTGGATGCTAAAATTGTGATGATATTGCTCTTCTTGAAACTTTTGTTGGTACCCCATTACTCTCAAAGAAAGTCCAACCTGCTTAACACAATGAAAAAGTCCCTTCATCGTCTGCCTGTTGGTCCTTTTGTTTCTTACTAATTCCTCCTCTCCTTTCCCTGGTACCTTGTCCAGTCACACCCATGTTCTCTCTCAACTCCAAGCATTTGATCTGTTTTTTCTCTCTTCCTGGCTCAGGCCTGCTGAGTCTTTCATTAATAGCTTGGATGTTACTTTCTCCTGAAGTTGTCTTAGAGCCCACAGATTGTGTCTTGTAGCTTTAGTATGTGATCCTGTGTTTCTTCCTTCATAGTGCAAAGTTTTCCCAAGAGGATTTACTTTTACTAAGAAAGCCACACCTTCCAGGGTCTCCATGTACTTCCCTCCATAAAGAGAAGGGGAGGGTTGGGTCAAGGAGTCTAGTTTCCCTAGATGAGATCTCTGTGGCCACTTAGTGTGAATCATATCCCATAGAGACTCTGAAATCTGTTATCTTCCTCTGAAGGGTGTTGAGTCTGCTTCTGTCAGGCAATTAAATTGCTGGAAGGCCAACTTGAGTTATGGATTTTATGTTTTGTTAGAATGTTCTGTGGCTTTGCCCCTAGATCTAGGGAACAATCATAAATCTTGGACAGAATCCTAACTCCTATGACATAGTTCTAGGACTTCAATGGAATGCCTGAGGTGTGCACTAAGCCCTTCTGACTGGCTGGGATACATACCCCAAACTCAGTCTCCCATGTACTGAACAGGAGCTGACATAAGGAGTCAGTCCTTTTATTATTGTTTTCTTCCTATATTTCTTGGAGTTCCCACCATTTATATACAGTTTAGGAATGAGTCAGGAGCCAGAGGGAAGTTTCTAGACAGATCTAGAGACACCTCCTTCCCTATGGCTTCTTTAGTTATAAGATTTGCACCTTGAATTTCCAGCCATTCTGCCAGTTTCAAACTCCCCTTGATGTATGAAGTCAATATGACTATAGCTTTCAGCTACTACCTTAGTGGCCTATTAGGACAAAGGAAAAATTTTCTAAGTTCTGCCAGTTTCTGGGTTCTTCCCTGTTCCCTCAAGTAACTATGCTTCACAATTTTTCCCCCAGAATTTGTAATTGCTTTCTGTGGGAAGATTCTATCACTCCTGGAACTGGAAATCTAAACAAGTATTATTGAAAAGAAAAAAAAACAAGAATGTATTTTTGTGTTAATATCAAAAGAAACATAGGGAACTTCTGATTTATTGAATGTAAACAGTACACATAACATATTTAAGATTGGCTGGAAATATTTTAGTCTCAATTATTTTAATTACTACTTTGTGATTTTTATCTTTTCTGAAAAATGCTCTGTAGAGGCTGACTCAAACACAGAATTTTGTTCCCTCAAAAATTCTTAATATTAGATGATAAAATAAAGGCTTTTTTTGGAAGGGGGCAGATCACCTAAGTACTTTATGTAACAGCAAAACTCTAAGAGAATGACTGATATTTTGTTTCCAATTTTTTTTTTATCGCCATGTCTACACTGAAACTGCTAATGATCTATACATGGATAACCAAAATTGCCAATGATTGGTCTTTATCTAATTTGACTTATTTTTTAATATTTGAATATTTTTTCAAATGTTTGCAATATTCAAGACTTTTCCCTCCAAAGCCCTTTCCTTGCTTGGCTTCCAGGAAAACCAGATTTTTCTAGTTTTTCTTCTACATTTCTGTGTTTATTTCCCAGATCCCTTTGCCATTTTCTCTTTGCTTCCTTAATTGCTAAAATTGGAATGTCCCTAGGGAGAGTCTTTATACATAATTTCTTTTCCATTGATATTCTGTCCCTTGGTGATTGCCTCATGGCTTTAACTATCTTCTATACTATGACAAATTCCCAACTGTCATTTCCTCTCCATCTCAGATCTCTCCTCTGAACTGTAGAATTGTATATCCAGTTAACTACTCTCCATGTTCACTTAGATGTCTAATTAGGTGTGTCAAACTCAACATATCTAAAACAGAACTCCAACCTTCCACCACCTCCTCACAACCTGCTTATTCTACAGTCTCCCCCATATCAATTAGTAGCAACTCCATTCTTTGATTTCCTTAGGCCAAAATTCTCAATCACCCTTGACTATCCTCTTAGAAAGTACTATTGTCTTTCAGCAAATTTTGTTGGTTTACTTTCAAAGTCTAACCAAGGTTTCCTAGCCACTCCATCATCTCTAACTTAGATTACTTACTGCCTAAGTTCCCTAACTGGTCTCCTTTTTTCAGACCTTTCCCTCTCTAGTCTACTCCAGCGTGATTATTTCTGTTATTATTTTCTTAAACTACTTTGGATTTATTAATCTGGACAATTCCTGAATTTGACACAGAAATAAAAAATACTGTTTTCCACTCTTTGTTTTGGAGTATTTAAAATATCTGTATTATACATATTGTGTTTTAAAGCATGCAAAATGAAAAAAAAACTTTTTAAAAAGTTTTTATTTTAATTCCAGACTTTACGTTATATTACAAAGGTGTGGTAATCAAAACAGTATGGTACTGGCACAAAATTAGACACATTTATCAATGGAACAGAATGGAAAACCCAGAAATGAACCCACAACTCTACAGTCAATTAATCTTTGATGAAGCAGAAAAGAATATCTGATGAAAAAAAAAGGTAGTCTCTTCAACAAATGATGTTGGGAAAACTGCATAGTAACATGCAAAAGAAAGAAACTGGATTACTTTATTACACCATATACAAAAATAATTCAAAATGAATTGAAGATCTAAATGTGAGACCTGAAACCAAAAAAGTCCTAGAAGAGAGCACAGGCAGCATGCCCATAGCAACTTTTTCTAGATATGACTCCTGAGGGAAAGGAAATAAAAGCAAAAATAAACTCTTGGGACTGCACCAAACTAAAAAGCTTCTGCAAGAGTGATTATTTTAGGTGGAAGTTATATTATGACCTTCTTTATTTAAAGTACCCACTTGCGTCCCATCCATTCAGAGTAAAAGCTGACATTCATGCAATATCTAAGGTCCTACATGTTCTCCACTAACATTCTCATCTTTCTTACTTATCTACTACTCTCTCCTGTGCCACACAGGTCATCTTCTCCTCCTCTTCTCCTTCTCCTTCTCTTTCTCCTCCTCCTCCTCCTCCTTCTTTTTGAGAGGGAGAGGTCAGGGGAGGGGCAGAGCAGGAGAGAAAATCTTAAGCAGGCTCCTTGCCCAGCACAGAGCCCAACATGGGGCTCAATCTCACAACCCTGAGATCATGACCTGAAGTGAAATCAAAAGTTGGATACTTAACTGACTGTGTCGCCCAGGTATCCCATCACACAGGTCTTCTTAAAGAGTCGAGGCACACTGCTGCCTCAGAACCATGGCACTGGCTGCTCGCTATGCCTGGAGGGTTCTTCTTTTAACTTCCTTCACTTCCTCACCATCTCATCTTATTTAAAAACCCCTACTTTAAAAAAAAAAATCCCTACTATAAGACTGTTGGAATAAGACTTATTCAAATCTGCTTTACTTTAGTCATGTCTTTCCCTCCTTCCCTACCTTGTTTTTCCTCAAGCACTTAGCATTATCTGACATCCTATATATTATATTGTACTTTTCTATTTATTGTCCATATTCACTGCATAGACTCTAAGTTCCATAAGGGCAAGGATTCTAACTAATCCTGGAATATGTATGAGTACTAAGTATAAGAAATTACTAAAAAAAAATTTATTGAATGAGTTAATAATTAATGATATTCAGGTTGATGTAAAGCAACTAGATTCTGAGGTATGTCATGGTCGGGTACTTGAAGAGAAAACTCTTGTGGATGAACATATCATAGTTTATCAGAAAACAGAGGACCCAAAGAAGCTAAACTCAAATGAAGGAGACTCACAGATTCCTTCTCAGCTTCTCCCCTTTCTTTTACCTGTTCCATAATTGCAAAGTCCCATTCTCATTTCAACACTTCTTTTTATTATCTCCTCTCTGGATGCTGACTACACATTAATAGTATCTTTCTTATGACATTTGTAGGAAGCAACTATTTTTTGCCTATTATTCATTTTTCCTTCTTCCTGAGAGCACGTTCTTTGCTCTCAAGCTCTTCCTCAGAGCTCAGTCCATGACATGTTGATGGAGCCAAGATCTTCTTTCTCCAGGATCCTGGAGTGTGTCATGGACCAGTCCTGGGCAATCAAATATTCCATCCCCCTGAATGGCTATTGTATTAGGGATGGCTTCAGTCATAGTAAGCAAATTCTGGGATATCTGCTAGAAGCATAAGATGAACTTTTTCAACTGAGACTGTAGTAAGGCTAATAAAACTTGACCTACAAGAATCTATCATGTAGAGATAATGTATCCGAGAATAAAGCCAATCCAGGAAAGCAGAGTAGAGTGATGCAGACTGATTTCTGACAATAATATTTAATCTGTCCTTGAACCCATCCCAAGCTTATGACCCATTAAATTCCCTTTTTTGATTGAGTTGAATGGGCTGTGTCACTTATAACCAAAAGATTCCTGAGACAGTATTTAGTAATTTTCTATGTATAAATCAGTTTCTTATATTCATGACACTCCCAACTTCCACAGAAGCCTGTTGGATTCATCTTCACATTTCCAGTAGCACTTAGCGATCTAGGTAAATTATTATAAATAATTAAATAATTATTTATATAAAAATAATATTATAAATCTATAAATCCATTTAATGAATATAATAAATAAATAAGTAAAAATCAATAAATACCTGGGTGGATGAATGGGTAAGGAGAAATGTCCTGGTTCAAATTGTTTGTAGTTTATTTTGAATTAGGGACTTCAGGGGCACCTGGGTGTCTCAGTCGTTAAGCCTCTGCCTTCAGTTCAGGTCATGATCCCAGGGTCCTTGGATCAAGCCCTGCATTGGGCTCCCTGCCCAGTAGGAAGCCTGCTTCTCCCTCTCCCACGCCCCCACTTGTGTTCCCTCTCTCGCTTTGTCTCTGTCAAATAAATAAATAAAATCTTAAAAAAAAATAAAGTAAGGACTTCAATTTGATCATATGAAACCTGTCATTGCATGCCCTATGTTTATAAATTTGATATACTTGAAGGAAAATATTCATTTTAGTGAAATTTTTAAAGCCATTTTTGAAAATGAGTTTCTGAATTATCTTCTGGAGCTAACAGTATCAACAATAAAAATCCATTATGAATAGGAAGACTATGACAGGATAGTAGAGATTCTGGAATTCTGGCTGGTTTCTTAAGAAAAGACATGAATGTACATGGATGGTTAATTACAACATACAAGGGAAAGGTGGCTGTGCCTTTAGCTGGTTTGTAAGGTGTGGCTTTAGTTTCTTCTAATTCGCAGAGGCTGTCTGGGTGTAACTGTCACAGATCGCATTGCTCAGTAACCCGATACTTATCATTGTATTAGTTTACCTTGAGCTAAAGACCAGCAGGTACTTCTTTAGTTTCCTCATATTGAGAGTGCTATAGTAGACCCTAGATCTTTCTTCATAACTATTTTGTGAATGTACGATTATCATAAAATGTTTTTTATTTTTATTATTTTGGAGGGGGGAGCAAATAACTTTTTTTTTTTTTTTTTTTTTTTTTTTTTTTTAAGCAAATACACCAAATAATCCTGCCGTGCTGCCAGCCCTGGATGCAATCCTGGACCACAGCTCTGCACATTCCTTTGCGGCTGGTCCTGTGATAGAAGAATCTTTCATTTTACCTTCATTACTAAGACCATCGTGTTATCCTCGCAATAGAGAAACACACCATCTTTTCTCCGGTGTGACTTTTGTTGTCCAGTTCCCCACTGCTGGATGTCCCTTTCTTCTGAGCTCTGGTTTGCCTTTCCCACTGTGGCCACCACCATGTCACCCCCACCAGCAGCAGGACGTCTGCTCAGCGGTCCCTCCATCCCCTTCCCAGAGACGATATACAGATTTGGGGTTCCTGTGTTGTCAGCACAGTTGATAAAGTCTCCCACCAGAATACCCAGGGAACTTGGGATTTCACATCAGAGGACCCACCACGTTCTTCACCTGGACATCTTGAATTCTGGAAAGGGACAGAAAAAGCAAAATATTTTTTTAACTAATTGTTTAAATGCAATTATTTTACAGTGTCTTGCATGTTAAAAGGGATTTTAGATATCCCATTCAAAGGCCTAATTTATTCTTCAGCCACCATTAAATCCCTTGTTTTAATGTTAAATTAATGTTAACTTAATTTTCAAATACCACCAAAGAGCCTGTGGTAGCTTTGTTAGTGATAAACTCATTCTAAAGCTATTCATTTTCTCTTATTAAGTTCTTTGTTCAAATGCCTTTGCCACCAGAAAAACATAAGCAAGACTTTTCTTGTGGAAGGCCCATTTTGCTTTCGTACATTCTTCTTTGTGTCCTTGGCTGATGGCTGATGGCTGATGTTGTTGGAGCAGGTTTTAGGAAAGTCCAAGATTGTGATAGAATGTTAAAACCACTGTCTCCTCAGTGGCAGGTGCGATGAGGTTGTGAGAGGCCAGCCTTCTTGAAGGTGGTTAGTACTCTCCCTGTTCCTCAGAGGCATCTCCTCCTCATGGCTCCCATTTCCTCAGACTCTGCAAGTCAGGTCTGTGACCACTGCATGAGAAGGAGGAGGAATGCTAGTCCTCTTTCAAAAGTTTACCTGTGACAGGAAGTGTGACTGACTTGACTAGTGCAGTCCTCCAACTGCCTATAGGGCCTGGACCAGTAACGTGGATGAGCCAAGTGGCCATTTGGCCGCAGGAGGCCTCAGGCTCTGCCCAGAGTGAATGGCTGCCATTAGCTCTGTGTCTTCCCAGAGCTGCTGAATCTTTCTGAGATGCCAAATTTGAACTTTTATATACAACTACCTGAATCAAAAATATTGGGTACTCACCCAATATTTTATAAAACTTGGTGAAGCACTTGTGTGGTCTTTTCTTTGCCCCGTGTCTATTCTGCTCCCCTCCTCCTTCTGGGTGGTGGGCGAGGCGACCCTCACATGGGGTGGCTGAGGGCTGCCCTTGCGGAGCCCTGCACGGCCATCCTTGGTCTGCTCTTTTAGAACATCACCCCTCACTGGCCTGCGGGATGAGTTTGGCAGTCACTTGGCTCCTGTGTCTAAGTTTATTCTCTAAGAACATTTCAGCTCTACAAGTAATTGAGGGATAATTGTAACTATCATGATGCCACCTCCAAGGACTGGGGTGAAAATTAATGAAGTGCTTCTCACATCCTCTCAAGCACCTTCAGATGAAGTTGCTACTTTGTCACAGAATGTTATTCATCCCCTACTAGGTGGAAATTAAGGAACTCACAGGGCAGTGTTCCTGGAAGCTTGGCAGAAACTGCATCCTGATCCCCTTGGCGGCGGCGGGTGGGGGGGGGGGTTCCTTGTGGAAATGCAAATTCCCAGCTTTACTCAGATCCTCAGAGAATGGGGCTTGAGACCTTGGGTTTTTTTCTGTTTGTTTGTTTTTTTAATTTACATATAATATATTATATGTGAATCATCAGTCTGTGAAGCATCAGTATTACACAATTCACAGTGCATACCCTCCCCAATGCCCATCACCCAGACACCCTATCCCTGGCCCAGCAACCTTAGGTTTGTTTCCTGAGATTAAGAGTATCCTATGGTTTTGTCTCCCTCCCTTGGGTTTTAACAGGCATAGGCCCACACCCAGATGATGCGAATGTCATTAAAGTTTGAGGAAGACATCTGAGCCTTCAGAAGAAACTAAGGAGAGACGGCCGTGAAAAAAATCTTTGGGTTAAAAGGGGGGCTTTTCACTCAGCTTCTTCGAGCCTGTGAAAATGGCTTAGTAAGGCATTGGAAATGTTTAACATAGAACAAAAGAACAAGCCTGGAGATATGGGGTGATAAATATAGGTGATGTAGACAGCTTATGGCGACCTACAGAGCTGGGTTCAAATCCAGATGTGAAGCCAGAGAAAACTTACTCTGCCTCTCTGAGCCTCAGTTTCCCCATATAGTTCAGGGATAAAAATTGAGAGGTACAACTCTCTCATAGAAGCCTCTTGAACTCAGGGTACCCACATTTAAGCCAGAGAAATAGACTGTGGGTGTGGCTAATGCTACTTGGATCTGCCTGCAATCAAATAGATAAGAAATAAATACGTGTTCTAGGAGTGCCTGGGCAGCTCAGTCATTAAGCAGCTGCCTTGGGCTCAGGTCATGATCCCGGTGTCCTGGGATCGAGTCCCTCATCAGTCTCCCTGCTCAGTGGGGAGCCTGCTTCTCCCTCTCCCACTCCTCCTGCTTGTGTTCCCTCTCTTGCTGTGTCTCTCTCTGTCAAATAAAGAAATAAAATCTTTTTTAAAAAAATAAATACGTGTTCTAGAGAGTTCTGCTGCCTAAAGAATCACAAACCTGGACAAATAGAGACCGAGGCTGTTTCAGATGGAACGCTTAAACCTGTCTGGCCAGAAAGCAGGCTGGGAAAGTGGAATGGTTCCCCAGAAGGAGTATATCTTCTCTGTTGCCCTCTTTAGAGGTGGCCAAGAACAGCAAAACTGAGAGGACCTGAAATAGGGCTGCAGAAAACAAGGTCACGGGGACTTCTTTGGGAGCAGTATTGGTGAGCACCCAGTGGGGCAACTGGAGTGTGCGCTGCCCTGGTCCTTCCCTGCTCCACAGCTGTGTGTGGGGTGTGCGGGGTTAGAGAGGCTGTTCCTGTCCACAGAGATGGTCCTGAGTGGCAACCTCCCAGTGATGCCCTCAGGGGGTGTGCCATTCTCCCCGGGGTAGGGGGTGTGTATTCCCCACATGGAAGGTGAGAAAGTTCCTATTTGTGACTAGGGGAAAGGCCTTGATCAGAGGATTCGATTATTGTTCATGAATATCTGTTGCCTCTCCTGGGGCATGGGGGGATGGGAAGGGGAGAGTGGGGATTATTCTTCTCCTCTCCAGAGATGTTAGGCTTTGGCCAGTGAATTGCGAGTGGGTGACTTGTGTTATTTCAGAAGCCTTGTCTCTTCTCCGTGTGCGGGTACAACCGGTTAAGCCCCCAGATCGGACCTGCCACTGTGCCCAAGCCAGAGAGAGGTGATTGGAGCCGCCAATGGCCTGCAGGGGAGCAACGCAGAAACTGTCATCGCTCTAAGCCAGGGTAAGCAACATTTCTGTAAAGGGCCAGAAAGAAACTATGTTAGGGTTTGTGGACCATGTGGTCTCTGTAACAATGACTCAGCTTGCCTCTGTATCAAGAAACTGGTCCCAGACAACACCTAAACAAATGGGCATGGCTGTGTTCCAATGAGACAAAGAGGGAGAGGGCTGAGTTGGCCATAGTTTGCCAATCTCTGCTACAAGCCATTGAGATTTGGGGGGTCCTTCATTTTCCCTAACGTGCTGGATCTCACACTTTAATATACATCAGAGACACCCAGAGGGCTTGTTAGAACACAGATTGCTGGGCCCTGCCTGGAGGCTCTGGGAGATATACCTGGGTGGTGGGCCCAAGGATGTGCATTTCTTTTTTTTTTTTTTCTTTTAAGATTTTATTTATTTATTTGAGACAGAGAGAGAGGGAGAAAGAGAGAGAGAGAGCACAAGCGGGGAGGAGGGTCAGAAGAAGAGGGAGAAGAGACTCTCCACTGAGCAGGGAGCCCGATGTGGGGCTGGATCCCAGGACGCGGGGATCATGACCAGAGCCGAAGGCAGACGCTTAACCCACTGAGCCACCCAGGCACCCCAAGGACGTGCATTTCTAACATGTTTCCAGATGATGTTAATGCTGCTGATCCTGGACCACCCTTGGAGTATCACTGCCCTGGTCCTTCTTGATTGATTTATTATTATAAACTGGACTAATATCAGAACTTAGCTCATGGAGGTGTTGTCCTAACTAAAGGAGACAGCACTGTAGCGTTAATTAGGGGAAGTCCTGGGACTTGGTAAGTGCTCAGTGAAAGTTAGGCACTGTTACTACACATACAAGAACACTCCCTTTCCTACTGGAAGATACAGAATGGTGAATGAAATGACCATTTCCTTCACAGATGGGTCCTCACTTCATCAAATACTCCATCACCAGATTTATTTAAAGAGCACATGTTGTGGTCCATTTGCAACCAGCTTTCCATGGCAACTTGACTTCCAATCAGGAGAATGGCTATTACTCAGAACAGGTGGACCTTTACCATCTCACAGAGCAGGTGGCCATCTGCCTTCTGGCTTCTCTGGGGGCAAGGAACTCCAGATGAACTTGATTCCTTCAGGTGGGCACTCAAATTAAGACAACCATCCCAACACCATTGGTAGTCAGGATGGTTAGAACTGTTCTGAGAAGGTCCCATAGGCACTGCCTGGTGGGGACATGGCTTGCAGCTGTAGGATGAGTGTGTGCCTGGGAGCCCAGAGAAGAGCCCACCTAGCACACATGTGACCTGACTGCTCACAGCAGTGGGGTTATACAACTTATCACAGGCTTGTTGGGAGGATTTAGTGAGAGTGCCTGTTTGGGGATCCAGGGAGCCTCAGGTTCCCTGCCCGCTGGAAGACTTCTGCCTGTCCTTCCTGGAAGTCAGTAGTGTGCAGGGGTCAAGGATGCAGCCTCTGGCCCCAGTGACCTGGGGTCAAAGCTTGCCCCTTCCATGCTGTTAGCTGTGTGTTCCACTCACGTTATTCAGCTGCTCTGCAAGCCTGTGGCACTATTCTCTGCTCAATGTTGATGACTACAACCTTCATTGGACTCACCACATGCCAGGGGCTTTGCCAGACCCCTTACCTGTACATCTCCTTTCATCTTCCGCCACACCCTGCAGTGGGTGTTCTTATATTTATATAAGAATATGTTATATACTTACACTTATATAAGCTATATACTTATACTTATATGTTCTTATATTTTATAGACAAGGAAACTGAGCCCTGGAGAAGTTAAATAGCTTGCTGATAAGGACAGCCTGCAGGTGGTGAGAGCTGGCTCCCAGTCTTGTGTTTTGGGGGTAGAGTCCATCCTTCTGGCTGTGACACTGTGTTGCTTCAGTCCCAGCACTCTGTCTCCTGGCAGTGTGCTTTGGGGACCACTGATCCTCCCAGCCCCCCTGAGGTTTCCTCCATCTGTGCCTTCTCAGTAAATGTTTGTTGAGAGAATGCAGGAAGGTATTAAACAAAACATGCATGAATGTTAATCCATCTGCAGCCTCTGTGGTGTGTACCCACGCCTTCCTGGAGGAAGGGGCACAGACACCAGTGTCTCCTTTCATACAACAGTGCAAAGAACAGACTGTTACTCTGACTTGGGCGCTGCTCCCAACTTCCCCAGCTTCTGGCGACTGTCTCCCACTGGATGCCAGCTATAGGCACACTGTGGTTTGACTCGAGTGGGGTTCATCTTTTCTTCTGCCTCAGTTAGCTAAATCCACATCTGCGTCTCCCAGAAATGCTTCTGAGATTGCGTTGTCCACCCCTCCAGGATAATAGGAACTACCAGATCCAGTCGGGAACTGAGGGTGGTTGTTCTCAGGCCTGCACAGAGAGAAGCTGGGGTAGTAACTTCCCTTTCAAGGAGGAGGAGGGAGTAGCCAGTTCCCTGTGCAGCCCAGCCTGGAGGGCACCTCTGGTCAGAAGGAAGGAAAAACAACATCTCCATGATTAATGAAAAATTAATAAGGACATGTTCTTCCTCATGCTTCCTTTTGGGGGTCTTCTATATGATAGGCAATTTGTGTCCATGATTTTTATATTATTATTATTATGAAGGAAATTAGAGCCATATTTAGACTGGGACACATTATTTGGTTTCTTCATTTATTTATAAGTCAGCGTCGATAACCCTCTCTTTAGAAGCAAAGTTAGAAGTACAGGCTACAAATTGGCAAACGAAATCCTAGTTCCAAATAGCACGGTGGCATTTGTAAACCCTATGGCTTCCAATCTATGTTTACTTTGGATGGAATGAGAATGGGGAAAGCTTTGGAAAAGCCATCTGCTCAACTCCCAGTGGCTTATGCTTCTCATTTGGTCTGAAATTTGGACTTGGGTAGGGGAGGGAGGGGCATGGTGAGCAGTTCTCCCAAACTGGCTCATCCCAAATGTCAAGGAGCCACACTTCTCCACATCCTGATGACTCCTGGCTTCCCCCAGAGCCCTGACTCATGACCACGTGACTTATGGGGATGTGAACTGGCATTCCTACTGTCGCCATGTCATGTGGGTTTTATGTCCCTCACCTACCACTGTTACTCCTAAGTTGTCTCTTTTTTTTTCCTCTCCAGTGCCCCCTCCCATGTTTATTTTCCAAAAGCCAAGCTCTGGTCACTCTTCTGTGTAGAAAATTTCATTACCTCTCCACTGGCTATGCAGCAAAGTCCAGACTTTTTGGCCTGACAGTCAAAGTTCCCAGTCTGACTTCTTCATAAATTTCCTGTCTCTCTCCTTCTCTTCCTAATGTTACCCGAAGCAGACACTGTTGGTACTCTATGCATATTCCCCCTGGTCCTTATCTCCAGAGCACATACCTCCAGTCCTGGGTTTCCCTGCCCAAAGGTGTGCTCTGGTCTCGGGAGCTCCTGTTACCAACTATATTGAGTACCAGAGAATTAACAATTCCCTACACCACAAACCCCTGCCCCCCACCTGTAGTAGCTGTGAACTCATGGGAGTACGTATGTAAATACTCAGCTCCCTCAGCTTGCTGTTGGGACTCTGCAATGCATGTTCTGAATGACTTCCAACATTCCCCAGAGACATTCAGCTTCCAGGCCCTCAGAGGTCCTTGGATGGATAACACACGGTTTGTTGGCTGCTTCCTACACCTGCTCCACTTCCCTACTCCTCCACAAGTGTTTCCTGGAGTCCCACCCTCCAAATCTACTTGTGGTACATCCTTGCCCAGTGTTGACTTCTGGAGGAACCACAACCGTGATGCTCCACGTATCATTTTCCTCGGCCACTAACAAAGTACCAGGCTCTGCAAGACTTAAAGCAGAAATTCATTTTCTCACAATTCTGGGGGCCAGAAGTTCTGAAATCAAGGTTTTGACAGGGCCATACTCTCTGACAGTTCTAGAGCAAACTCCTTTCTTTCCTCTTTTAGCTTCTGGTGTTGGCGCCAATCCTTGGTGTTCCTTGGCTTATAGTTACATTGTTCCTGTCACATGCCATCTTCTCCCTGTGTCTTCACATGGTCTGTGTGTCTTGTCTGCCTCTTTCCTATTTTTTTTTTAAGATTTTTATTTATTGATTTGTCAGAGAGAGAGCGCACAAGCAGGGAGAGTGGCAAGCGGAGGGAGAAACAGGCAGAGGGAGAAGCAGGCTCCCCGTTAAGTAAGGAGCCCGATACGGGGTTCGATCACAGGCCCTGGGATCATGACCTGAGCTGAAAGCAGACACTTAACTCACTGAGCCACCCAGGCACCCCTGTCTCTTTCCCGTTTTGATAAGGACACTACTTCTACTGGATTAGGACCCATCCCAATGACCTCATTTTTCCTTGGTTACTTCTGTTAAGACCCACTTCCAGATGAGATCCCACTCTGAGCCACTGGGGGTTAGGACTTCAGCTGATATTCATGGACATCATAATTCAGCCCTGCCTTTCCTCCTTGCTCTTTTGGGGCTGGCATTTGCTTCTGCTACTTCCTTGTCCCAGAATAAGAACATTATTCCCTCATTTCTGACTGCGAGACTCAGATATGCTTCAACATCTGCTTCTTCCACATAGAGCACTCTGGGACTGCTTCTCCACAGGCTGTACCCCTGCCTGCCTGGAGTCCTGGTGCCTCTGGGTCCTGAGGGTGTGTGCCTGATGACACAGTTGAGCCTGCAGTGGTGACAGGCACAGAGGTATTCTGGAAAAACTTCTTGCATGATAGTTGGAAGCATGCTGTAAAACCTCAATAAAACTAAAATGCTCACAAAACAGATTATTTTACATTAATTTTAGAATCAACTTGGGCTTAGACAAATAATTATTTTTATTTCAACACTTATTGGCATTCTTTCTGGAAGATACACATCTGCTTTCTTTGTCTCAAGAAATTTAGTCTAATAAGTAAAATTTAACCTACCTTGGACTTTGGACACTGGAAGCACCTGAGAATTACAGTGTAAGCATGGCTTTCAGTACACAGGTGCAGATCCAGAAGGGACAGGTGTCTGGGGGGTGTCAATGGGGAAGGGACAGACCCCAGAAGTGGTGTCCCAGGCCTGCATCACCAGCATTGTTTTCTGTCAACTGGTACTTCCTCCTCAGATCTAACTTCTGAGAAAAATCATTCTGGTGACCTGAATGTCGTGGAGCCTTGAGGAAATGGGCTTATAGACAGTCATAGGTAGGTCCCAGAATAACATTTGATAGTAAATATGGAGGGCAGACAGTTCTAGTTGGGCATGCAAACCTTACAATTCTTTGCTTGATTTTAAAGAAAAATCTAACCAACCCACACACAATTCTCCAGAGTCTACTTGGTGGAGGCTCATTTCTGTGCTTCCTGCAGTGTGTGAGCATAACAAAGGGAGGGACTTCTGGGGTTCAACCCAACATAGCATTATAGCCCCAGAACCGTGACCAACACTCCCCATTTATGCAGATCAGAGCCACAGAATGAGGAAATAAATAAAACCCGTGTCTCCCTGAGAGAGAGGACTGAAAGTTAGCTAACCCCCACCTCCTCACAGACCCCCTGCAGGGTTCCAATGGCTGGCAGGGAAACCTGAACCTTGTTTAGGTGACTCACATTGGGGTGACTCTTAACACATGGAGATTGACCCCACTTATTACTCCCTGTAGCTGTATGCCAGATGCAATCACATTCAATCCCACAAAGACCCTATGGGAAGGATATTACCATCCCATTCTGGCTGTGAGGAAACCGAAGTCCAGTGGGGCTACGTAGGGTGCCCAAAGTCAGGTGGAGAGTGAGGGGCAAGCTGGTTCAGTGCAGCCTGCTGGCTCTGAACTTGCAGTTGGATGTGTTTGCTTCCACACCCCGGTCCTCTCCAACCGAGCAGAGCGCTGGACCCAAATGTAAGACCCTGATTTGAATTCCACGAGTGATGGCTCAACAGAAAGCCAATTTCAGAAGTCCATGGCTACCAGCAGAGAGCACATGAAATGAAGAAGGAATGCTAAAATTGGCAAGGCAGAAACTTCCACCCCCAATATTATCTCATCTCAGAGAATATAAATGACATCTGAAAAACAGCAACTTCTCTACTTCTATCGCCTGGTGCTCTGCCTTGGATAAATAATTTACTCTCCGGCAATGAGAACCAAATTTGATTTATAAGCCATAGTCCAGATACATAAGACAACTTGCGAAAATCTGCCTATATAAATCCCAGCCATCCCAGGGGTATTTATCGTTTTATGCATACGGAGAACAGGGAAACAGAGATTTAAGCCTTTTTAATCTGTGTTTATTGAAAAGTGCTTTTGTCTGTGTTTATTGAAAAGTGCTTTTGAACTACAGTCATTCAGGACCCCAAAGCGAAGTGGGAATGGCTCTGAGCCACAAAAGGCCATGTTTCCTTCAGAGTTCTCCTGCCTCTATGCTTTTCTTCTGTTTGGCTTCCATTTGCCCCAAACCCTCCTTTGCTCTCTTTGAATTCATCCTTCAAAGACCATGTCAGATGAGATCCCTGTGTCACTGATGGGGCTTTCAAACTCAAACTCTGTCTTGAGCTTATGTGATCCTCCCACACACACCATCTTCCTTCTTGTCTTGCAGCCTGAATTCCCTCCTTGTGCTTGCCAGGCAGTCTCTGTTGGGGGTTCAAGGTTAAGGGGCTCTCAGTGGTATGTCATATGATGTGTTCAGACTCCCTGCCACAAGGGAATCTGCTTCTCCTTCTGCCCTTCCCCCGACTTGTTCTCTCAATCTCTCTCTCTCTCTCTCTCTCTCTCAAATAAAATCTTTTAAAAGCAAGAATCAAGAGGTAGTAAAAAAAGATTGAGTCATGGTGTCCTCATGGGAGTCCCTAGATCAAGCCTTGCCTGAAATTCCTGCTTCTGGATGTTTTGATCAAGAGGAATAACTTATGTCCTTTATACTTTAAAGCATTTTAACTCAATTTTCTGTCATCTTCCACCACAAGGGTTGTGATTAATATACCCTTCTTTGGGGACGCAAAGTTATTCCCTTTCTGACTCTTCTCTCTCTTTCTGCAGTAGTTACTGGTGAGGGCCCTCTTCCTAAAGTGTGAGAATTTGGTGCCTACCTGGTTAGGGATATGGTTTAGAGATTAAAGTCAGCTTGGGAAGAGAGGTTTAACTAAATGATCTCTAGCTTTTGTTCCCACTCAGTCAATAAGACTTTGAACCAACCTACCTACCTTGCAGATGAGATAACAATTAACAATCTTAAATGATGAGAGCCAATATTTACTGTGTCAGGTACTGTCGTAAACACTTCCGTCAACGCTTCTTTTTTTTCCCCTTAAAGATTCCATTTATTTATTTGAGAGAGAGAGCGTGCATGCATGAGCAGGGGAGTGGCAGAAGCAGTCTCCTCACTGAGCAGGGAGCCCAATGTGGGGCTTGATCCCAGGACCCAGAGATCACGACCCTAGCCAAAGGCAGATGCTCAACTGACTGAGTGAGCCACCCAGGCACCCCCATCTGTGACTCTTTAACAACCCCAAGATATAGATGCTGCTATCCCCTTGCTGGAGGCTGCATGGCTGGTGCGAGGATGCGTGGATCCAGACTGCACGAGTCTAAGCTCTTTCCTGCCAGGTTACAGACTTGGTATGCACTGTGCTTGCTTTAGGACCTCCCCCTTCCCATACAGATGGACTGCTTGCTGCTTGAGCCCCTTGCCATCTTAGCCCCACTCCCTACTTCTCAACAGGATCTGGGTCTTGATAGGAGAAGATAGCAGTGAGGCTTAGAGAAGGCAAGACCAGAAGAGCACATAGCAGGAGTGAGGAAGGACCTCTCCTGCTGGGGCAGGGGAGGGAGAGATTTTCTTTACAGGTTATATTAGGGGCTGAGGGACGTGTGGGAAGAGATAGCTCACATCAGGATATGGGTATTACAAGTTAAAATTCCTTTTAAATGATTCTGGGGAATGGAAGTTAAAAGACTTTAAGTTATTATTATTAGTAGTTATTTTTAATGCAGACTGTGTGCCTGTATAAAGCCTGGACCGCAAGATCAGAATGGCATAAAGATTTGATTCTCTATTTCTCCACCCATCCATCCATCCATCCAGTTAGTGTAAACATTCTGCCAGTAAGCCACGGAGAACATTGCAATGGGGACAAACAGGGAGAGATAGGAGACCAGCATGTAGTGCCAGTTGGCCAAACTAAGCTGTCTGGGCCTCACCCTTGGGGTTTAGGTGGGAGTGAAATGTAGACACTCTTCCCTCTGGCTTAGGGGCATCAGCTTAAGGGGAGGGGTAAGGCTCTCTCTTGGCTTTTGGCTGTTTCTCAGCCCATTAGGGGTCAAGATCTACCCTTAAGTATGTGCTGTGTGATGCTTTGAGGGCTGCCTTGGCTCCAGGTGGAAGGAGACATCAGTTATTTCTGGAAATTCTGCTGTCAGGCAGTGAGTAGTTCCTGCATTCAAGGATGATGCCTTGTTCTCCCCTGGGGTGATTATGCTAATGGAATGAGGGCCGTCTTCTGATGGATGGTGCCAACTCCACGGTCAGAGCTGGGGTCAGTTGGCATTCTGTCTCTTGGATGTGAAAGGAGATGGTTCCACACTGATGGTCAGAAAAGCAGTAGACATTCGAACGGGCCTGAGCACGGAGGCTGGCATTGCTTGTGGGAAAATTAAGCTGCTTCGAGTCCCCAGGAATGACAGAATGGAGGCAGTGGTCAGTTACAGTCTAAATGGCTTCGGGGCACATGGTAGGTGCTCCGTAAATACTGGCTGACTTGAACTGAGCAGTTTTGTGATTTGGCTCCTTAACGTGATGCTTTTATGACCGCAGCCTCCAAAGCAAAGCGGCAGAAGCCCAGATAAGGACCCAGGGCCCCAGCACAGGTACTCCTTGAGATGGGGGCTCATGTGTTGCCGCCACTGGGAGAGTCCTGATAAGGGACCTAGAAAGTGTCTGTGTGGCTCTGGGCCGGCACTTTCTTCTCTGTGAAGTGGGGCTGTTCCATGAGTTCCTCTTTTACAGGGGTGCTCAGAGACGCAAGTGAGGCCACATGCTTAGGAAACTGTCTGGCACCCGATAAGCCAGCAGGAGCAGGGAACGGAGGCAAGTGCATGAGGTGTTATTGTGGGGAAAGAGAACCGAAGGAGAAGCGTGCGCATGGGTTTAGGGCACTTGTAAAGCTCTCTATAGACGGTCCTACAGAGTAGGTGGGTTTTTTCCCAGCTTTATTGAGGTGTGTTTGACAAATAAAAATTGCATATATTTAAGGTATACAGTGTGATGCTTTGATATACATTGTTTACTGATTACCACAATCAAGCTAATTAACACATTAACATAGTTACAGTTTTCATGTGTGTGCAGGAAGAACACTTACAATCGACTCTCGGCGAGATTTAAGTGTACCATCCGTCATTATCAACTATGGTGTTTTGCACATGAGGACCTGTTCAAGGAGCAGTTCAGAGAGGTCAAGCCATTACAGGAAGTAGGCCACCCCCCCCCCGACCCCCGGACCCTTGAGCCATGGCTATCAGATTCTGAGCCCACACTCCTCCCACTTCACGGGTGTGCTTGGCCCAGACCTTCTTCAACCCTCCCTGGAGGGAAGGCCCCGCACGCTCTGGTTTACGAGGGGGTCAGTTGGAGTTTTCCTCAAAGACGTCCCAGACCTGGGAGAGCCTGCAGCCAGCAGACACATCCTCCAATTACGCCAGCATGCCTCTCTCTCACCAGCATGCCTCTCTCTCATAAATTCCCCTCAGTGGAATGGGGCTGTGTTTTCTTTGTTTGCATCTAAATCCTGCTGCTCTATTGATTACTACAATTCAGCCCTAATTGGACTTCTGCGAGGCACATGCACAGACGACAGTGGGCCTTTAGGCAGTGTGGCATCCATTATTAATAGGACAATGCTGGCCTTTGCCCTGCTCCATGCCTTCCCCTAGGGGAGCTCTGAGTAGCAGACCTGCTGAGTAATGTGCTTTCCCTATGAATTCATCTCTTCAAAATGTTTGTTTCCTCTTGGAGAAGGATGCAAACCACACTACCAGTACAGTACTCTTTAATTGCCTCTCCGCTGCCCTGGGCTGGGGAGACGCTCAGGCTCTCTCAGAAGCAAGGCGCTGGTCTTTGTGAGTTACGGGGCTGCAACAGAGCCCTGGGCAGGCATGGGAGCTCGTGAGGTTTGAGAAGCCAGCGGACAGAGGCCAAGAATCTGTACCTGGTTGCTGATGGTTTAGCCAGAGAAGAAGGGTCACGTTTGGCCAAACACGTAAGACAACAAGCTGGGGCAGGGAAGGTGTCTGTGTTCTGTGGGCTGAAACAGAACAGATTTCCATTATTAGGACAGGTCTGAGTAGCTTACCTACTAATAAGATCTTCGAGACAAGTGAAGAGTTCTGTGACCCACTGAGGAGGGCAAATGTCAGCACATGTGGTCTGCAGACTGCACTCAGCATGTGCCAGGGTGCTGGTCCTGGTCAGGGGGCTGAGCCTTTTAGCATGGCATCTGCCCCCAAAGAATGGGAGGGTCAGGAGCTGCTATCTAATGGCCACAGGCAGCCACTTCATTACTAAGAGAAGGGAGCTGACCAGAATCATGCTTTCCAGGTCTGCTGAGTCTGGGTCTCCTTCTCTGCCCGGGTGGATGGAGTCAGGCTGACACCATGAGTTCGGCTGGCTGGGGTTTGGGGGGGCACAGGACAGGTGCACATGCTGCTCAGATCATGAGAGGGACAGGAATTGGCACAGGTCAGGATGGGGTATGGACTGACCCCAACATGTAACCTGGGCTTAGTTTTTCCAAAGCCAAGTTACTTACTCTCTGTTAACACTGGCAGGCAGGAGATGGGATCCCCTGTGTCCACAGCCCATCCATGAGCCATCCTGCTTGCCATCACTTGGTCAGTCAACAAACCTTCGTTCCTGGAATATTCTGGCAGGCTTTGGAGAAATAATTGCAGGTAAGAATGACCAAGTCTGACCTCCTGCAGCTTGCATTAATGGGAAAGACAGACAGACATTAAACAATTCAAGCCCCCACACGGACAAAGACTTCAGAGAACCTAAAGGCTGGAAACAGCTGAACAGGACAATGATTAGGGATGAAGAGACAGGGCTGCCCTAAACTTATCTCATGTCTTTGGGCCCATGTTTCTGTGCCCAGTGCTACCGACTGCCTCCTAAGGCTGGCATCAGAGACTGGAGCAGCTCTGACTCCCCAGGGTGCTCTCAGTGGGGAGGGCAGAACAATTATCTGACAGGCCTTTCTTCCTTCCCTAGCTGGCCACTTGGGGGACTCTCCCTCTCTCTCTTGTTGCCTCTCACACTGCAGTATGAGTGCTCTCTTTCTCTTGTAGTGGACAGAGCTGATCCTTAGGAGCAGTGCTCAAAGAATAAGTGGTGACGAGATGTCAGGGAAGGGGACACCCGTCCTGGTGCAGAGAGATGGGGCACCGAGACCCTTGTCAGTTCAGCTCTGCAAACTGATCATAGTTGTCCCCAAGGACCTGAGGTCCCTGAGGACCAGGAGGCTTCATGCTGAAGTATGCCTATTGCCCCCGGCAGCCTCGTGCACACCCATCTGCTCACATTCTCCCACCAGGAGACCGGAGGCCATCTGCACTGCCTTCTAGCTCTCCCCAGATGGATCCCTGGTCGCTGTGGCAGGGCCTGGTGGCAGTTGACTTCTTGGCACCTTTCTCCTCTTCTGCCTCACCATTCCCCCTCCATGCCTTCTCACCATCTTCTGCCATCTCCCACCCTTCCAACTTCCTTGCTCCTCCCCAGCGTGCGAACTGGTCCCCAGGGCCCATCAGTGCCATACCCTAGCCAGCTCACCATCAGGGGAGGCAGAGACCACGGGCTGCTCGCACAGACAATAAAGCTATGGTATCTGGCTTCACATTTCAGGTTTTCTCAGCCTCCCCATGCCTCAGTTGGCTCACCTGGAAATTAGGGTAAGCCCAGTTGTTGTGAGGGTTAGCAGAGCCCTCGGATAAGTGCCTGGCAGGTGTGTCTGCTTCCCGTGTTGGCTGGCACTGCCACATGCCCTCTGTTTCCTGTCCCCACTGCCCCTGCCCTTGCCCAGGCTCCCCTTCCCTTGTCTGAACTATTACAGCCGTGTCCCCAGGGAGTGTCTCCTACCTCATGTCCCTACCTTCTTCCTAACATCTTCCTCACTGCTCCAGAGATCCTATCTCTGTACCACTCAAGACCCTCCTCTGGCTTCAGCTGCTAGCAGGACAAAACCCAACCCATGTCTTGGTGCCTACACAGCTCTCCAGCTCCCCAGGTGCTCAGCACCCTGGGCTTTCAGAGCCTCCCAGGGGTGCAAGGCTCCTGGGGCCATGGGTGATCCAAGTTTGCCTGGCGTCCTCTGCAGACTGAGTCAAGCATCTTGGCTCTTACTGGTTGTACATAAATGCCGTGTGATAAAATACACATTCGTTTAAGTGCCAGTGAACAAACTGAACGAAATCTGTAGATTTTGGAAGCAAAATGACTGCGACAGTTTTGATGTCAGAAAGAGATTTTTATTCCTGAGCAATATGGAAACCTCACAGACTGACTGCTCATTCCTCTCAACATGCCTCACACTTCCTGGCCTGGGCTTCGTCACGCTGTTCCCTCTTAGAGCACCCTTCCCGTTGTCTGCAGGTGCTTCTGAGGCTGGGCTGGATGTCAGCCCCTCTCTGAAGTCTGTTCTCATCCCCACGGGACATCGCACAAGCCTGTGGTAACACCACATTTGAGTGACACTGCTTGGCAATGATTAAACATCATCTAAAGCCAATTTGTCTTAATTCAAAAGTAGGCTCTCCGGCTCACCAGCCGTTTGAGGGACTTACCCTCTCTGCATGGGTGTCCTCCCTTTTGTGACGGAGAGAGTGGTGGTACCTACTTCACAGGGCTCCTAAGAGGGCTATGTTAATACATGTCAGATGCTTATAGTCGTGCTGCTCCCAGCACTTGTCACGTTATTTGAATTGGGTTGTTTGTATCCTGCCTTTCTGGGCCCTAGGATTCAGTGGGCC
The DNA here is from genome assembly GCF_002288905.1 of Enhydra lutris kenyoni. NCBI lineage: Eukaryota > Metazoa > Chordata > Mammalia > Carnivora > Mustelidae > Enhydra > Enhydra lutris. The sequence continues at coordinate 648,926 of NW_019154188.1, forward strand.
TGCAGGCAGCAGAGGCCTGGGGAGTGCTGGTAGGAAATGCAGAGAGGGGTCCTGGCAGGTAACCTTTCCCCTTCAGGCTCAGGAGCCACAACGTTTGGGAGAACTTGGCCTGGAAATTGTTTGTGGTGCTGGCTTCCACTTCAGACTGTGTCTGGAGATCACAGGAGGCCCCAAGGACAAGGTCACCAAAAGCTGACATGGACTTCAAGGCACTCAGAGTTTGTGAACTTCATCTCTCACTGCTCCTTCCCCTGTGGGGACACTCTGCACCTGTCCCCTCTTCCCCCACCAACCAGCTTTGCAGAAGGATGCTATGATTCCATTCAGAGGGCAGGAGACCCAATTCCAGGCCTCCAGAGGAATTTGTTCACCTGTGTTCAGAAGCTGGCAAGGCCACTTCTGAAGGGGCAAGGTGCCCCTGTCCACTCTCCTGAGTACTTCTCAGAGCTCATTCCAGGACAGAAGGTGCACACATGTTTGGGGACACCCTATACTGGGCTCTACAGAAGGAGGGATAGGGAGCAGGTAAGGGGTCTGGGTCAGGAAGGCAGAATCTGAGATGGGCAAGAGCCTTCCCAGATTCGGGGTAAGCTCCAGGGCATGGTAATGGGGAGGGACTAGCTCAGGTCCTCACCCAGTCCTGGTGCCAAAACCTCTCATGAGTGGGGATAGACCTATGCCTCAGGTCCTCTTCTGGTCTAAGGGGCTGAGATTCAGCTCTCCTGCAGACAGATGAGATCTGAGTGAGCAAGTCCCCAAAATGGAGCCCTAATGTCTCTCTTTAATGGGGCACCTGGGAAAGCAGAAGAAACAACTCAGAGCTGCCATGTGGATGATCTGGGGAGGGGGAGGCAGGGCCCAGAGGCCCTTGGGATTCCAGCACTGAGCTGAAGGGAAATTAAGGCAAAGCTGCTAAGTGCTGCCCCTGTCTCACTGTTGTTCCCATGGGAATATGAAGTGGGAAATCCCTTCTGTGTGGGAACATCGCACAAGGCTGGGTACTTAGCATTCCTGGACCCTGCCCACTCTGACTGCAGTAATGGATCCATTCCTGCCTCAACAGTTCCTGGGACAACCACACTTTACACATGTCCACTGTCCACCCTCCTCTGTCCCCCACAATTTGGCAAAAGAAGGGCAGGAGTGGGCTGCTGCTGACTAATGCCCCCCCTCCCTGGGGAGCTCCTGATGCAGGGCTGCAAGGGTGACACAGAAGGCCAGGGACCCACTGTTCAAGAATAGGCTTGTAAACCCAGGCTCCCAGAATGGGCTTGAGCCTCACTTTAATCTGCACTGTCCCCCCACTGACAGGGAGGTGGGAGAGCCTGGAGGACCCCACAGATTAACTGAAGGTTGTGTACAGCTGAGAGGACTGGGTTGGTTATGCTGGCATCCCATCTTGGAACCATTATAGGCAATGAGTCTGTCCTGTGGCCTCAGAGCCTGGGCTTCCCACCTCTCCCTTTGCCCCTGAGCGCATCCCCGCCCCCACCCTGTTCTCCCCTGTTCTGTCTTACAGTGACTGCCAAGGAAGCTTCTGGTCCTTTATCTGAGCTTCTTTATCTTCCTCAGGTAGGACAGAAAAGTGAGGATGCTTTTCTGTGCAGGATCTTAGTTGAGGGTCATCAGAAGAGTGCAGTGTTCATCTTGCTGCTCTGGGAATGCAGGCCCTTGGGGACCCAGGGAGCAGAGAGGCTGTAACTGTGGCTCACCAGCCCAGCAGGAGGACAGAGCATCAGAGGCCACCCTGCACACTGTCTTTCTCTTCCCTCCCTCTGCTTTCTTAAAGCTGCCTTCCAGGTATACTCCCACCCTCACTCCCCTTAGCAGCTCCATCCCAAACTCTCCCTTTTCATCCCCCCCCAAAGCCTCAGCCTATAAACTCTCAACACTCCATATCGCTGTTCCCAACATTCCCAGAACCCACTCTCCCTCCCAGCATTGTCCCACATCCTGGGTCTCTCCTACCCACCCACTTCCAAAGGGTCTGTGGGAATCTGACTCCCCTCCTACCTACTTCTTTTTCTTTCAGTAGAGGTAGAAAGAGAATGTTGCATTGGGATGGGAGCCCCAGGCTGAGATCACAACTCTAGGGGTAGGAGTCAGCCAAGGATCATCCTGAGGCTCTGGCATGGATCCCTTTTCCAAATAGTAGGATGAAGTTGAGGCAAAATGGCCCTAGAAGAGAGAAAGAGAGAGAGAGACATGAAGTCCTGCAAAGACCATGTATAAAAGAATCCCATTTTAAAGGTTTTAGAACTCTATATTCAAAGGAATCATGGAGTCATTCCTACTTCAAACCTAGGACTTTGACAAAGCAAACCATTATTCCTTTTCCTTTGTAAACTTGCTCAGAGTGGCACAAACATATTCATTTGGGAGCCACAGAAATCTTCAAGTGATAAAAGACCTGTCTCTAAATGCTAGTCTTTGACTCACATTTTCTGTAACGTTCAGGGTGAAGGTGGTCATTAATGGTACACTCTTGGGTTGAGACATCCTAGTTGGAAGGAAATCCACCCTGGTGAGAACTCTGTGCTCATGACCTGTGCTCATGAGTCTGTGCTCATGACCTCTTTTGGGGTCTGGGAAGAAGTCTTAAGCCTGTCTTCCCAAGTCCCAGTCTTACAGCAGATGACACAGAAGGGTTTGCTGTTGTCTCTCAAGGAACCTGAGACGTGGCTACCATTTTCCAAAGGTAGAAAAGTACAGATGACATTTCTAATGCGAGTTAAACCCACAGCTCTGGAGGCAGTCTATGGGGGTATGTACTCCAGCTCCACCATCTCCTGTTCGTGTCCTGTCACACCACGTGCCTCTTATACCCACATAAGATGGAGATGCCCAAAACCTTAACTTACAGAGTAATTTTCAGGATTGAATGATCTGTTCATGGCATATCCTTTCACTGGCTGCTGTGTTGCCTGCCTTTCTGGGGATTCAGCCTGGAGATCTTCTCATCCACAGCCATTATCCACAAACTTGGGGCCAGGTTCTCAGCTAGACAGTCTAAAGGGTCTGCAACCATATACTGAGGAGGATTCCCAATGGTAAGCATCATGCAGTAAGGGAGACGAGCTATGTGAGGGGGGAAGGCCGAGCAACGGGGCTGCAGGGATACAACATCTGAGCAGACATTTGTGGGAAGAAGGAGCACAGGAACGTGAGGGGGTAAGAGAGCTTGACAAGGGGTGTGTGTGTGTGTGTGCGTGTGTGTGTGGCAGGGGGGAGGTGGTGTGGGAGGAGGCTGACCGCACAGCACTAGACCAGTGAGCTGCTGTGTGTCCAGAGAATGACTCTGGACATTGATCTGCAGATGAGAAGCATTCAGGGTTTTCTTTGTTTTAATTCTTATAACATCTTTTTTGCTGATATAAAAGTTAGAGCAAAGCAATTTTGTAAATTCAAAATGAAAGTACCAAATTTAAAAAACAAAATAATGAATGGTCCCAGAATTGATCAGCATTTTAGAGGATTTATTTCCAGAATAATTCATCCCACCAATGACCAGGGAGGGATGCAGGCTTGGTCTCTCACCACGAAGGACCCCACCCTACTGGAAAAGGAGCAGCAGTGCATGTGGAAGCCAGAGATCCTTCAAGATCCCTGTCAATCTGTGCCAGTCTCCCCTCCCACGCATTCCCAGAACACACCTCCCTGTCTTGCTTTTTCTTCCTCCTTCTCTCAGCAAACACATCCAGTCTTAATCTTCCCCTTCATCAGAGTGAAAGAGCTGCAAGACTGTGGGGCCTTTCTCAATTGTTAATTCATTGTGTTTCCTGCCCAGTGACTCCTCCAGTCACTGGTGGGATGGGGCAGGCCTGAGGTGGGGAGTGTCAGAGACTCAGTTCCCCTTCTGTTCCACTGATGGGGCAAGAGTACTGTGTAAGGGGGCACAAAACTCCAGCTCCTCCCCAGGGCCCCTTTCATCCCTCCCTTCCCCTCCCCTCTCTCTCCACTTTCCTCCTCTCCCCTCCCCCTCCTCTCCCATACCCTCTTCCCCTCCCTTCCCTTTCCTCGCCCCTCCCCCTCCTTGCCCCTCCTTTTCCACCTCCTGCCCCCTCCCACCCCTCCCCCTGCATCTTCCTCCCAGAATTCTGCCTGGGACCTGGACAGGTATCAGAAGAGCTGCTCTGGGGCCTTGACTGGGTACAATTAGGGGCCACTTCACATAAAGGAATACTGGTGGGATTCCAGTGCACCTTGGTGGCCCCTCTGCCTTTCCCCACTTGGCTCTGTTTCCCTCCAGGCTGATGCCCTGAAGGAGTCACTGAGTTCTGCTCCACTCACCTCCAGGCCCCTGTGGTGTCTTGCATCAGGTACATTCTGGCTGCTGCAGCTTCCCTCTGCTCTAGGGCCAGCAGGTCTCCGCAGGGCGTCTGCCATGGGGCTCCTCCTGCGCCGAGTCTCCAGCATTGATACGGTCTTTCCCCATCTTCACATGCCAGCAGGGAAGCGGGAGTTGGCCAGGGTTACAAGTGCAGGCTCAAATCTCTGTCTTACAAAGAAATGTTATGATTTCCTCTAAAAGGAAAAATCAATATATCATTAATGGTACCTTTAGAGAAGATGAAATGAATGAAGAAAGCCTACTTTCACCATTCTAGGAAGGTCATACTTTACAGACGGGAGCAGGCGCTGGAAGCTCTGACGACCTCCAGGAGAGCATGGCGGCGGCCGCTGTCTTGCCAGCCTTACTGAGGGAGGCTGCCGATTGATCCTCTTGGCTGGTGGGTCAGTGGCAAACCCCCAAGCCCCTTTCTTAATGGGCCCCTTAGGAAGTTAGCCAACTTGCCTTCTGTGCATGTGGCCAAGCCAGACCTTCTTTGTGTACTGTATTTATCTTGCAGACAGAAGCCCTTTCCAAAGACTAGCTGGGAGTCCTTTGCCTTCTCCTGGGCATGCCACAGGGTTAAGCTTTGGAAAATCACTGAGTTCTTGACCTGTAATGAAATCTGGATGTTGTCACTTTCCTTCCTGAGAAGTGTTTGTTTATTCTAAAAGATCTTTGAATTCCAAGCAGCTGTTGGGTAAAAATAGCACCTGTATTTTTATAGCTCACCAAACAGGGCATAGCCAGGGTCTCATTTGCTTCTTATAGTTCAGGGGAGGCAGCTAAGCAGGGGTTACCAACCTCACTTCATAGATGAAGAATGAAGGTCAAGACAGGGGGAGTAACTTGCCTAAATCCCCTCCCTAACTTACTGAAAGAACTAGGATTCAAATCCAGACCTCTGGTTCCTACACCTGTGAATTCTATACCAACCTCAGGGACAGACTTTGTTCCTGGGAATTATAGAGATTACAGGGATGAGATATTATCTCTAAAGTATATCTTTGACATTGATGAACAATCTCTCAGCCTAAACTCTAAAAAATATACCCCAATTCTTCAAATCTCGTTGACATAAAACAACAAACGATGAAACAAATGGCAACAAAAATCCCTTTACACCCTTAGATGCATTTAAGGAGCACAAAGAAACAGATGTGGTCCCCAAAAGTCTACTCTGATTGCACCTGGGCTCAGCCTCACCCTCTGCACTTTTCGGGGAAATACCATTCTCATCCCATTTTATTTTCAGTAGGCTTTGATGGTTTGAAATTCAAAAGCTTACACAGTAACAAACGCAGTGAAATTCTCTCTCTTACTCCATTCTCTGGTCTCCCAGCATCCAGTTTCTGTCCTGGAAGTAACCCATGTGTCTGTCTCAAGTGTCCTTGAAAGAGAAAACAGATACATGCAAATAGGTATCTATCACCCCTTTTGCATGACCAGTGTTAGAGCACCGCCATGCATTGCTGTTCTTGTGCTTGTCTTCGCTCTGCATCTTGGAGCCTGGCAGTATGCAGAGTCATCTGCATTCCTACTATGGTTATAGTATCCCCCATTGATGGGAATTTGCAGGATTTCCAATCCATTGCTATCCTAAGCACTGTTCCAATGAATAGCCCTGGGCAACTGTCACTGAGCTATTATTCCTACAAGTGGGGTTCCTGGTACATGCATTTATAATTTTGACAGAGACAAACTGCCCTCCATAGAGGTTGTGCCAGTACATACCCAGGGCAACAGTTGGTCCCCATCCCTCTTTACCCAACTCATTGCAAATCCTGCTGCCAGATGCTACCTGCGTCATCATTATAAAGTCTGAGCAGCGTGACAGTCACGTCATCTCAGCTCCTGAGAGGCTAATGAAGAAGATGGTGAACACCTCCTAGCAATGTCACCAGTGACCTTCATGTTGCTGCATCCAGGGAGCACTGTGGATTCTGATCCTACTGACCCTGAGCCGCATTTGACACTACTGACCTCTCCTTCCTGCATGATAGTCCTCCTGTTTATTTAGGTGATACTTTCTGTTTCCTTGGAAGCTCTTCCCAGCTGTTAAGTCAGTAGTTTCTAACCTTGGGTGCACATTAGAATCACTTTGGGAACTTTAAAAAATTTGAATGCTCAAGTTACACCCAAGACCAATTCAGTCATAAAATTGTAATCTCTAAATGTGGGACCCAGACATCAGCCTTTTTAAAGACCTCTGCATGACTCTAATGCACAATCAAGGTGAAGAACAACTTTGTTAAGTGGTGGAAAATTCCATGCATGCTCATGGCTTTAGTCACACTCTACATACAGAGGACTTGCTACTTTATGATTCCATCCTAGATCTTTCCTCATGCTCTATACCTGAGTATGGGCCTGGTTTAATATCTTTCTCATAGACACCCCAAATTTAATGATCCAAAGCCAAATTCATAAGCTTTGCCCCTCAAACTTGGTGTTTTCCCATTGTTTCCATTTTGGTGAATGGTTCCACCTTGCATCCAACTGTTCAGCTCATAAGCAGACGGATCTTCCTTGATGCTTCCTTCTCCCAGCCTTGCACTAGCCTCCTTGCTGGTCCATCTGCTTGTGCTCTGCACCCCCTCCAGTCATTAACACCATGTTGCAGCTGGAGTGATGGCTTCCAGAGCGCATTTGTGTATAGTATCCCTTTCCACTCTGCTACAAGGGCTCCAATGACTTTCCCTGAATAAAGACACATCTGTCACCCTGGCCTTCCCTGGTGGGGTTCTTGCTTTCTCCTCCATGCCCTCTTCCCACCATGAATCCCATCAGTCTTTTGTTCTCTAGTCACCCAGGCTTCTCTCAGTTCTCATGTACTTTGCTCTTTCTCTCACACCTGGACCTGGCCTCTGCTCTTCCTGTTCTCAAAGTACTCTTCTTTCCCCTCTCAACTGTTTGAATCCTTTTAGCTTTATAGATCTTACAGATGTCAGCTCAAGGGTTTCTACCTAGGGGAAGCTTTGTCTACCCTTGCTGAATGGGCCAAACCAGATCTCTCTCTGAGCAACCCCCAGTGAACTGCATATCTTTCCTTCATAGCAGTTGCACATTTATAATTTTACATTTTCTGTGTGATTCTTTGACCGACACCTCTGTCTGCCTTTGGACCATGAGCTCTTTGAAGGCAGGAATGGTGGCTCTTTTCCTTTGCCATTGTATTTCCAGGGCCTTGTACAGTTCCTGTAATCATGTAGTAGGTGCTAATTCATACTAAAGAATAAATGAACTGCAAGGATGACTGCCTCTCATTTTATAACTGGGAAAAGAGAGGCCTGAGGAGTCAAAGGATGGTCAGTGATCACTGGGTGAGGTCAGGATAGCTGAGACCACCTTCTGTTCAGAAGGAAGATTCCAGAAGAAGCTTCATGTGTCTGACTCTGTAGAGGAATTTTCCTTCTTACCATCTTCAGTTTGAGTCAGTTGGCAGCTCCTTCAGAATGAGAGTTATCAATGAAAATCATTCCCGTTTAATAACCTCTAATGATACTACATAAATACTTGAGCAAAATATGGAGAAGTGTTTACAGTAGCTGCATCTCATAAGGGAGATTTACAGGACTATTAAAAATTATTAGACTTCTTCCACAACGGAGCAGCTTTCACAAGCTGCACTGCACAACTTCATACCCAGGCTCTGCAGAATGTTTATTTTTGTGTTTTCAAAATACCGTATTTCTTTCACCATTAAATTTTATCTCAGCAGCGTTGTTTTAAAGCACCAATTTCCCCAACTCTTCTGATCTTCTAATTCAGCTCCAAAATATGTTGCTCTGGAAACCCTTTGGAGACCACACGGGTCCAGGGCATGGGTCCAGGGCATGGCTGCAGGGACTGCACTGAGTAATGCACTGCATGAGGCTTCTGTGTGTGTGTGTGTGTGTGAGGGCCACAGGCCTGCTGCTCTACCATTGGCTGGGAGTTCTTGGCATAGTTGGAATGTTCCAACCGTGGGTTGGACGGTGGAATGTTCCAACTGTGGGTTGACAGCTAGGAAGGAACAGATCTCAACTGGCTTTTGACTTCACTTTGGCTGTGGAGGCATGGGTCTGCCTGTCTTTATTTCCTCCATGGTGTCTGTTTTACAACATGTACAAGATATGAACTTGAGTCATATCAAGTTCAACCATGCCTACTGCCCACATCCCCTAGCACATCCCAGCATTATCAGTGGCTGATGGAGTTTCCTTCCTCCATGAGTGGTTGACCTCCATGACAGGAGCCAAGGCTCTAGGGCAGAAGAAGGCATCCTTGTGTGGTAATGTGATAGGTTTCTGGTCCAGATCCCACTTCAGAGCAGAGGCTGTTTGAAACCATATCAGAAGGGAGAGGTCTATGGTATGTTGAAATGTGCCCAGGAAGAAGGTTTGGGAACCTTTCTATGTCCCTGGGACTTAACATCACTGTGGTCAGCTCTTATGCAAATCCCTGGCCTTCCCCATCCCAATGCCTTGGCTTTAATGTCCCCTTGCTGGAATGTCTCCTCCAACCCTTAGCCCATCTGAGGAATCCAACACAAATGCCATTCCCCTACCTGTTTGGAAGTGACTCTTCCCCATTGGGGTAACCCCTTGCAGGCATTCTGATCAGATCACATGCTCTGCCCTACATTCCCTGATGAGTGCTCTGAGTCCAGTGCCTCTTTGGCACAGTCTCACTATCTAGAAGATAAGATTCACAGACTCAGGTGTTCATGGGGGCCAGACTGGTGAGGTCTGGGAACCAGGTCTACAGGTGGCTGGATGAATCCTTTGTCACGATGAGAGAATGTGGGCTCAGTGTGGCCAATTTTCTGATTTTCCAAGTGAAGCCAGAAATCTGGATTTTTATGTGAACTTTGCTGATTTTTGTTTCATGTTGCCAAATTTCAAAATATTGCAGTCTGAATAAAGCATACAAGTCAGTGACCAACCTTTCACTTAGTCCTTTAGGGTCCATGACCTCACTTCCCCTACCTCTAGGTCCTTCCAATGTCCACAGAGTCCTTTTCCTAAGAGGCCAAGACATCTCCAAAGCCAGCAGTAAGGCTGCCAGGAAAGGCCTGGAAGGAGAGGGTGAGCACCAGGGTGGAAGGGCAGGGAAGTGTGACTTCTGTGGTTCTGTGGCAGGCTCTGCAGTGGAGTCCCAGTCTCCCTGTGTTGGTTCTCTGTCACTCCCTTGCTCCAGTGATTAATTCTGAAATTTAAGAGCCCTTCCTGCAGTGGGGAAAGCTGGAAAGGAAAGAATCTTGGAGAATACCTGTCCTCTGTGCACCAGCAGAGCCGCTGGACCAGGGACTTGGAGTCTCCACTGGGCTCCATGCCCTGCTTCCTTAATGAGGTGGTGACACCTGGTTTCAAGCCCAGCACAGCAGTGCCTGGAAGCTTCAATTAGTTGCACCTATGCCCTGCTGACCCTCTGTCCCTCTGCCCCCTCTGCCCACTGGAATCCAAGTGCAGGGTCACCATCAGTGTTCGGTCCCATTAATTAATTAAACTTTGGGTGGGGCAGGATTGCCCATCATAATTCACACAGTTTCATCAGGGCCCAACCTCTCAATGGTAAATCAAGACAAAGAAAATGGTTTATTCAGGGTAATCCTAGTTAAACCAGATAAATTTTCTACATATCCCACTGGCCCCATTTACAGAGGAAGAGGATGTGACTAGAATTGCTAAGGATGGATTCAGTCCCAGAGATGCCTGCACATAGAGAGGTGCTAAGAATCCTGCCTGGAGGCATAATAAAGCTGTTTCAAAGACCACTTTGGCTTTCATCTCTGTGAGTCAGGCCCCCTTTGGGACCACTTAGCAAAACTTGGGAGATCATTGAAGCCTGGGTGAAGAGCTCACCTTTACCATCAATGCCCTGGATGGCTAGGGTGGGAGAGGTACAGCTGGAGGCCAGGAGGGGGTAGGGGGCTTGGCCACATGAGGATAGAAGAGTCTGTCAAATGCTTCCTTACAAGGGGCCAGAGCTCCTTTTGGATTCCAGCCTTCCCTTGGAAGCTAAGTTCCTGATTTTTATGCTTGGGATCCCTGGGCTAGCCATTCTAGCTCCAGTAAGAGTCCTTTGTGGATGAGACCTCACGTGAGCACAAGGCCACCCAACCCTGTTCTCTGGGCAGTCTGCTCCTGGAACAATGTATCCAATCTCTCCACTTGGCCTCTTGGTGTTCTCTGTGCCTCTAACACCATCCCTGACCTTTCCCTAACTGCTCCAGCCCCACAGGGAGTTGAAAGAGAAAGAGAGAGACGGTCTTCACTGTTTTCCAGGCATGCCATATTGGGGCTTTTGGTTGCACTTGCTGTTCTGCCTTGGCCCAGGTTCATCCTGCCCCAGACTCCCACAGGACTGGTTTCTTGTCATGGAGCAGGTCTACATTCAAGTGCCTCTTCCTCAGTAAGGTCTTCCTGATCACCAACTCTCGGGCACACCCCTCTATTTTATTATTTTCTGCACACTCTATTCTAATGCCAAGTTCCAATTTATTTACTGCTTGTTTGTTTTCTCCATGGCAACAGAGACCCCATGCACTTGATAAGGTATAAAACCCTCAGTGCCTGGCTCGGTGCCTGATACTTAGTCGATGCTGGACAGAGAGCTGTTGAATGGAAATGAGAGTGGCTGCCAGAAGGGGTGCGTGGGCTCAGGGTGGTGAGTCCCTTGGTCAAGGTAGGATGTGACTTGGGCAGGAAGAAGTCCTTAGGATGGATAGCAGGGACACTTCCTTCTTCAGGATCAGCTCAAATGTTGCATTCTCCATGTAGCCTTCTGTGGTTTCTCTGCCTGCCTCTTAAAATTATTCTCTGTTCCAACAGCTTCTTACTCTATCACATTGGACACTTCCTGCTCTGTGCAGTGTACCTGAGTATTGCTCTTGGCTTTAATATCTCTGTTTGCCCTCTCTGACTCAGCCCAGCCTCTCCAGCCCAGATCAGGTGCTTGGGATGGGTTTGGGAGTCAAGCGCCAGAGGCGGATGTGAGGGCCTGGGAGAGCCCATTCTCCACTTGGGGATGACGAAAGGGAGTGCCTCAAGGAAATATTATTTTTGTGCATCTTCAGGATGAGAAGCAGGATAAAATGGGCACAGGGACATTTTTGAACCTGGTAAAATTCAGAGTTCTCCATTGCATTTTCTTTATGCCAGCTCAGTCCTAGGTCTACAGATGGCCTGCTTTTCCCAAGTGAAGCATTGCTTTTCCTCAAGAGCTTTCCTTCAGCTGAAACCTCACCATTCCACATCCTGCTCTTGTATTTGGACTTTAGAACAGCTGTCATCAGAAAACTCTCTGAGGAAGAGCCCTGGCCAAAGAGCTAATTGCTTAGGGAGATGACAATCCCTGATAGTAAAAGGGACTATAGATGACTGAATGTTTGTGTCCCCCCTCCCCAAGTTCATATGTTAGATCTTAATGTTCAGTATAATGACACTAAGAGGTAGGGACTTTGGGATTGATTAGATCATGAGGGTGGAGGCTTCAGGAATGGGATTAGCGCCCTTATAAAGAAAACTCCGAAAAAAAAAAAAAAAGAAAGAAAGAAAGAAAGAAAAAAAAAGAGAGAGAAAGAAAGAAAAGAAAACTCCACAGAGGTCCCTTGCCCCTTCCATCCTGTGAAGACACGAGAGAAGTTACCATCTCTGAAAAGGGAAGTGGGTCCTCACCAGGCACAAAATCTGCTGGTGCCTTGATCTTGGACTTCCCAGACTTCAGAACTCTGAGAAATAAGATTCCGTTATTTATAAGCTATTCCCCACCTCAGCCTATGGGTTTTTGTTTTGGCTTTTGTTTTTAATAGCAGCTAAAATAGACTAAGACAAAGAGACTGTAGATACTGTTCCTCAGAAGGACCTTCTGGAAATGACTTAAAGGCAGAAACCTTGAACATATACTCTGTGGGCATAGCTTGGCAGTGATTGTGGAGGGCTTATAGATTAATTCAAAGAGAAGTGAGTAATGGTCACTGCAGGGGAGAGGGGAGAGATGACAGTCCTGCTGGCTATTTGTAAGGGTCCAGCAGGGGACAGGACGCAATGCCATTCATCAGAGACCATTTGGAGCCCTGCATCTTGGCCTCTGCTCTTCCTACCACTTGGTCTCTGGAGCTCTAGAAAAGGTGATTTTTACAGACAAAGCAGATGAAAATGTACATAGAACACATTCTGCTCAGCATCAGTGTGCCCTCCTTTATGAACCTTTCTGAAGGACTGAATAAAGATTCACTTTAACATAGAATTTAATAAGACTTGTCTGTAGGGACTTCCTTTCTCATCATCCTGGAGGCAGGAACTGGTGGGTTGGGATGGCTGGGCAATTTGTCATCTATGATAGATTCAAAAACCAAAGATCGTTAAGAGAACAAGTGTACTTTTAACATAATACAACCAATATTGGGTTCACAGAGAATTGCCAAGAACTGTGAAGGGTCTGAGACCGCAAACTACCTGCAAGCTAAAAGTTTGCCCACCACAGTTTCCTGGAAATGGGAAGAAGACACAGGGTTCCTGGGTCAGAGACAAAGAACTTTATTACTCACAGCAATAGCAGTAGCTAAAGTATCGATATTTTTGGCAGCATGTTCCTGAACCCCAGTTCCCACGGGGTGATATAAAGAGAACCAGGTCATATCTGCCCACTCAGTGGTATGTTATGGAAAGGAATCTTGAGCTTAGAGAACTTGAATCTTCCATGATGGGAAGTAACCAAACCTAATCTTTGCTCCAGAGGGAAATATTCTCCTTGTCTTCCAAGGCTGTTCACCATACAGTCATTATTTTTAAGATCATTGAAGACAAAGCCAGTCAGTTTCTCTGCATGCAAGATGTGCACAAACATGGAAACCCAACGAGCTTAGAAATCTCTTGTGTTGACCTAGTGAGGGCTTTTCAGATTGTCTTTACAATATAAGATGTTGCAACAAAATAAGATGACTTATTTATTTTAGATACTTAGAACCTAAGAGAAACAAACTAAAATAAAGTCTGCAATCCAGACTAGAAAGTCATTCTATCTCTTCTCTGTCCAACAGTGGAAAATGGCAGGGGAAATAAGCCACGCCTGGGGCCATGAACATATTAGACAGGAAGAAACTCAGATCTGGAATAGAGGGTGCAGGTCCTGGAAAAGGATATAGGTGTGGGAATTCATGTGGAGAGAAATTGAGGGAAGATGGCCTTGAGGAAGGGAGGGGTGAGAGGAGATGTAGGTTTTGACTGGGGGCCAATTCCCAATTTTTCTCTTAACTCTTCATTTTCAGTTTTATCACTGGATACTTAGATGAGCTGATTGAGTCTTCTCTAGGATTCTGAGGATGAGGGATTATATAGATAGGGAAGAAGTTACCTCTCCTGACATTCCATCAAGGACCAACTGTACATACTATCCATGTAGGCAGCAGGCTGTGAATCCCCTGGAGAGAGAGAGAATAGTGCTGGTTCTCTTAACATTTATTCCTTTCTTCCTCTTAAAGGAGAGAGAGAGATAGAGACCCACAAAGGGAAGAGGCAGCTCAAGTAGTACCCAGATTGAAAGTGACTTTTTTGACTATCTTACATGAGACAGATCATGAGGACAGGTGCATTCAAGTCAAACAAAAGGGTACAACTTAGCAAAGCATCAGAATGGATATGAGTATGAAGAAAATTCCTTCTCCATGCGATAATTCTGAGGTAGCCAGGACCATAACTTCATTGTCTCTGGGAGTCACTAAGTCTAGAACTGAGCTTGCCAGGAAGGGGGAAGAGCACTTGGAGATGCCACACCAAATTCTAGACTTGCAGCCTCTCCAGTCCACTTTCTCCAACAGTATTTACTGAACCCACATCTTTGCCTGAGGTTGACCCCTTTTGATCTCTTCTCTTGGGAGCTGGGCTTGTTCTTCTATGAGAGACATTAGATAATGTTAACCAGTGCCATCGGCCCCAGCTCAGAAGGATGAGAGAGAAGCAGTGCACCCAAGTGGCATTGGAGAGGCAAGGGGAACTTCTTGTTATGCTCAGCCAAAGCTGAATAAAGAGCTCCCCTTCTGTGGTCAGCAGCGTGCATTTCCATTCTGTCATAAGCAGTGCAGCATGCCCAACAGAGCTACATGTTATGTCAAAGTGCTTTACAATAATCTTTAATAACAAATGCCAGAACATTTCAAGTAGTGCCAAATGGATCCTGAGGTGGAAACAGGGAGGCAGTTTCTGAGCATGGCAGCCTTACCACCTTCCTGCTACCAGGCCACTGAGGGGGTGGTGAACGAATGAACACCCTTAATTGACTTGTATGTGGGCCAAATGTTATTAGTGAGAAATAAGTTCCTCAAATTTGGCACTTTGGAACTGGATTTTGTTGTCAGTTGTGATGTGGGGCAGATCTGGTGGTGGCACATGCATGGGCACGTCCTTGGCTGCCAACTGGACATAGGGGAAGCCCTGCAACCAGGTAGCAGTATGAAGGGAGAGGGATGAGTCTATTGACCTTGGTAGTTTGAGGATTTTCTGTTTGTGTACAGAAGACTTTTTATTTAGTGTTTCATGTCTCAGGTAGGTGGGCTTTTAAGGTTGTTTTGTCTTACATCCCTCTTTGGGGAATGAAGAAACTGAGGTCCAGATAAACAATTTACAAAAACAATTAAACTCAGAGTCACCTTCCCCATTAAATGGATGAGGAATAGGATTTTCTCCAAACCAATGGATAAGTTAGGACCAGAACTAGGACTCAACCATCAATATGTGGGATTGGTGCCTCTCAAGATTACCATGAACATGTTTGGGCATCTGCTTTGGGCAGGTCACTACTTTGGGCACTGAGCATGTAGGGGGAGATATGATGGAAACATCTTTGTTCTCAAAATTTCTTTAGAAATAACAGGGTGATTTGGTTCCTGGGTACCAGGACTTAGCATTGTTTGTGAGGCTGACCACTAGGGTGACCTCTCTGGATGAGTCAACAGCAATTCCCTTAAGGACTAAAACATACGGAAACCCAAAGAGCACATACATGACAGGCAGTTTCCCCAGACAGTGAGGACTGGCACAGGAAATACGAAGGAGGATATCCACCCATCAATCATGTTTGGAAATTAGAAAATAATTCTCACATTATTGTGTTTGGACGGTTAATGTTCTTTGTTCTTTCCTGCTTTTCATCAGAAGTGCTGTCCTCAACAAAGGAGTGTCTCCCTTCTCATCCAGGCAGGAGTGGGGTTTTCAGAAAGATTTAATTTTACTGTACAAGGAAACAAATACTATTTATTTATTTATTAGTATAATTAGGACAAGAGACAAAACACATCTCAGATGTGTTTGAGCACTTTATTGCTGCAGGTATGTATCTTCTTTCAAAACATCTTAAAATTAAGCCATGAAGCAGCATTCACAATCCCCCAATTGCCAACAGGATGAGTCTCCCTGGGAAGGCGAGGGGAGCTGCTAGAGCTGGATCATATGCACTTTATTCATTAGGCTGTAATAAGAATTTTACCATTTTCCATAAAGGTGCCATTTCAGATCCCACCAACAAATGAGCCAAGGTTCCAACAGGTGTGAAATTCTTCATCAGCATATGCATGAGGGAGCAGAATCACACCTCAAATATTTAAGATAAAACTCCTTAATAACAGCATGGAAGCAAAGCAGGTGTTAAATTACTGCAGAATTTGTGCTACCATCCGGGACCAAATGTGGATGCTCCTGAATGATTGTGACATCCCTGCCACAGAGAGCTGAGTGATCTGAACTTGCTAAATCGGGCTGGGTAGGCTCTGGAGCTAAGGGGATGGAGGGCCACAGAGAAAAGGGCAAAAAGGATCACCTCTCAAGGACTGAAAACTGATGGTCACAGTCTGGCCTCCCTGCCTGTGTCATCTTTACACCAAGAACAGAAGACAAGGAACTTCTGCAAAATTCAGTGATCATTCGTATCAGGCTTTTGTTGATTTCTGTATCTTACTCATGCCCTCTTTTCTTAGTAAAAATATTTTGTTGCTTTTAAGAAATCACTTCTGTTGGGGCGCCTGGGTGGCTCAGTGGGTTAAAGCCTCTGCCTTCGGCTCAGGTCATGATCCCAGCGTCCTGGGATTGAGCCCCACATCGGGCTCTCTGCTCAGCAGGGAGCCTGCTTCCCCCCTCTCTTTCTGCCTGCCTCTCTGCCTGCTTGTGATCTCTCCATCAAATAAATAAATAAATAAAATATTAAAAAAAAAAAAAAGAAATCACCTTTGTTCTACTATCTTAAGGCTCACTGGGATTGTCAATCAAAGCATCCTGCCACTCTCACTCCATTAGATAAGGGACTGACCTGATTGGTTTCTCTCTTGGAACTTTGACTTTCCTGTGTCATGAGGTAAGATGGACAGGAAGGTTAGGGCTGATAAGCTGCCAATTAGCTCCTACTGCCCACGTCCCTGGAGTGGCCACTGTTCCTGTTTCTTTTATGCCTATTTATCTGGATGGGCCTTTGATTTGGTGAGCTCTCTAAGATCTTCCCATTAAATTTTACTTTTGCTTAAGTTAACAACCAGCGTTGGTTTCTATTGCTTGCAGTTAAAGAACCTTGACTGATATAAAGATAACAAGAGCAGCCACAACAGATGCAGATGTTGTTTATCAAGCACAAAGAGCTTTACAGATGCTACCCTATCTAAAGCTCACACTATGACACTCTGAAGTAGATATTATTATCCCTGTCTTATACCATGGGGTAGTCAGAGGCATAAGCAGCCCAGGCCAAATTACAAATTACTCTTTAAAACCCTGTTTATAATCCTAAACAAAGTTCTCTTTGGTGGGCCTCTACCTTGCCCTGCGCATGCTTGTTGAGGGGAAATTACAGCATGGCCCCGGTTCCCACACTCAAGGTGAAAGTGACTTGAAAATCATTTCTACTAATGGTAAGAGATCAGAAGGAGACCTGACTCCAAGCATTTGTCTTTCTTCAGAATCAGTTGTTCATGTGCATCAACAAACTTCCAAAGGGGAGAAATGAATTCTCAATGGAGTAGCCAGAGAACTGGCTTCAAAGGACCAAAGGTCTGTCATCAGAGAAAAAGCAGAAACAGTGCCAATGATGAGATAAAACAGGGATGTGGGGGCTTCTGGACTGAAGACCTGCCTATGAAACAGGTCTATCCCGTGATGTAGCTGTGGTCTTGCAGAATGTCCTTCAAGGCTGGCTTCAGGCCACTTGTGGATAAAACCATGCACATAGCCAAGGCAGTCCATGCAGATGGTCTAGTTCAGAGGTTGCAAATCCAAATATCAACTCAGCACTGGGTGTTATATGCAGCTCATGAATTGTTGAACACTACAACAAAAACTTATGATGTACAATATGTTGGCTAACTGAACATAACAAAAAAATTTTTAAAAATTTAAAAAATTTTAAAAAAAGCAAATCTCAACACAAGCCAAGTGCAAGTGGTACAATACAGAGTGAAGTGGATCAGTTATGAACACAGAAGGACCATGAGGTCTATGGCACAGTGGAGAATATTGATCTCACAGGGGTGCCATGCACTTACTGCTGGAATTTTAAGATCTTAAACAGTCAAGGACAGAATTTATTTGGAGGCAGGGATGCTTCCAAGAAATTAGGGGGGAAGATTTATTCACTAGACTTCCTTAGAAATATTTGAGAGGATGCCTTGACCCACGTGTGTTAGGGGGAGAACTGCCCTGTTTTTCCTCTACCTTCTAACTAATTGCATGGGTAGCCCACAGTTACAAATCGGCATTTCATTGAAAAGTCTGGATTCCTGACTTCTCCAAAGTACTGGCTTGCTGTTTTCTTTGTGTTGTATCCCACCATGCTAGCTCTGATTAGCTAGCAGGCTAATGAGAACCAGGACACATGAGGCTACGACATTATAGTGAGTGGGACACTGTGAAGGAGGGCGATCGTATGAACACAAGAGGACTTCAGTGTTTTGTTGCAGACCTGCTCTTCACACAGCATGTTCCCTGCTTAGGATGGCTTATCCAGGTTAGTGATCAGTTAAGGGACCAGCAATTCTTGTACCTCAGGTAAGCCTGGGGACATTCTGCCTTGTGGGGCAAGACACATTTCTCTCCTGTAAGCAAAAGCCTGCCAAATGATCTTGTTTGCTATCTCAGAGCTGGCTCACACCCCCCTCCCCAAAAGATGGCACTCACTTTGTTAACTCCAGAGCCATCACTGGGGTATCATTATCCATGCTCAAAAGATCCAAAGAGTCCCAATTATTCTGGCCAGGCTATATAAAATAAGGGAGTCTGATCTAATAGTTGATCTATGTAAATCACTTTAGGAGTCATTTCATTTGAATAATGTTTGCATTCACACTTAAATTCTCTATGATCTGAAGAAGAAATAGTCATTAGATACAGACAGGGCTCTCCTTACTCTTCCTGCTGCTACCACGGTTTTTTACTTACACCCCGGGGCTGAGCCATCAGAGGCCAAAGGTGGAGAGTGAAATTTTCATGGTGATAGCAGGTTGGGTCATCCATGTGCTCCTCCCTAAGCTAACCATTCAGTTATAGGAGGGCATGTGCTGTACTTCTAGAAGCCGGTACTTTGAGACTTCCACCAACTTGCTGAGACCCCAGAGGAGAAAAGCAAAGAAACATCTTTTCTTTCCTGTTTCCCCTTTTGGGAAGGATGGGAGGAATTATTGGGATACTTTCCAAAGCCAGACAGGCATGATTCAGGAGTGGAGCAGACCCAGGCAGACAGAGGTAAACTGGGAACACACACTGTTTAAGAGACACCAGATACTAAAGGGCTTGGTGTCAAATCCTCTGAATATTTTTCAAGGGAATTGATACCTTAATTTTTCTATGGAACCTCTAAGTGTTTAAATGTGGTAGAAACTCAACATTCATTCATTCATTCATTCATTCAAGTAGGCTCCACGTCCAGTGTGGGGCTTGAACTCACAACACTGAGATCAAATTTTCATGGTCTACCGACGGAGCCAGACAGGTCCCAAAGGTCAACTTTTAATAGGAAAAAAACCCTCAACTTTAAACACAGTCTGGTGCCCCTGCAGACTGGATTCGAGCCACAGACCAACATTCATATGACTCAGACCAGCTCATCAGGCCTACAGCTGGTTTTTGCACCATCTGCATTACCAGCAGAATGGGATCTGTGAAGTCGGCCCAAAGTGGATGACTTGTGGTAAGATGCTTTGTAGGCAAACAAGAATTTTATTGTGTTTATACTAAACACCATTCATGCCAATGACAGAGATGTTTTGGCAGTGGCGAGTAGCGATGGGGTAGGGTGAATGGTCCACAGGTTCTTTGGCTTGGAAGTTCAGGAAATTTCAGTCTGGATGCTAGGACCATTAGGCCATCAAGCAATTTCTGATCTGTAACTCGATGTTTTGGGACTTCAGAAAAGACCCTAGTTTTCTAGTGAGAAAGAAAACTAGCCTGAATGACTGCCCTGTGCTCCCGAGTGTTGTGCAGAGGAGGCTTCCCTTCCCCACGTTCTTGAGACCCCTGGGAAGGAAGGGCTGCCCATTAGTGACTGTGCACTTCAGGAAGCTGTGTGTGAGACTTTGTCACATCATCAGGAACATTTCACAGCTCTCTGAGTGGTAGGGCTTTCTTGAGCGTTTACATGGGCTGTGGGCAGACCATAATTTTGAGTTCTTAAAGCAGAGTTGCCAGTTATAAGGGCTGTAGACTGAGAGAAGTAGCCAATACCTATTTACCCTGCTAAAGCTTACAACTAATGCAGCAGAATAGTGTTTATGCAGAATGCCGAGAGCAAAACTGGCAACACCGTGTAAGGCAGGGAGCTTTTCTATAGGATTTCTGTGGCAGCCCATTTACCCAAGGAAAAGACAAGGAGGGAGATATTAAAACAACCATTCTCAGGTCTGATCTTATGATGTCTCTAGTGAACCAAAGGAAGACTTTAAACAGAACATATATTCCAGTTACAAAAGCAGCTCAGAGCCAATGTAGAGAAAATTATGGGAAAGAACAAAATAGAAAAACCCAAATCATCTTTAAATTTGCCACCCAAAGATCATCACTATTTACAAACAAATCTGGACAGCAGTCAAGCTGGTAAAAATAGATTTTAATAAGTAATATACTACTCTAATAAAGGGAAAGTCCCAGGTGAACTGAACTTGATTTGTAAAGGTAGCTGGGTGTCTTAAAGGAAGCATGAGGGAATAGGAGGGGTAAGTGGGGCTGAGCAGAGTAAGGTGAAAAATTACAACAAGAAGGAAAGAGGGGTTGGCCAATGTGATTAGGCCATCTGGGTTTGCTAACAGACATTTATGCAAGTCCTCCTCCCCCTGCCAACACACACACACACACACACACACACACGCAGAGGCTGGGGAACAGGGTCCTATTTTTAGGTGGGCTGGAATGAACAGTAAATTCTCTTGGCAGTCTTGAGTTTTCTCAGGCAGGCACTTTAAAGGGGCCTAGGTTGCCTCTAGGCATGTGGCCTTGAGCTCTTCAACACTGTGCTAGTATTTGCTCAAATCCTCCCAGACCAAGGTTGAGGTCTAGCAGAGAAGAGTGCTCAGAGCTTTTCAAGAGTTTGGTCAAGCAGAATCCTTGCCATACGTTTCAGAGGGACCTTCCAGTATGTTTCCTGTGGGATGGTTTTCTATGGGATGGATGTGTGCATGCCTACACAGAAATGACACTCTCCTATATGTTTCTGCAGCTGGATTTCTCCTCTCAGCAATTTAGCATGAACTTCTGTCTATATCAAATATCAAACATTCTATCCCATTACTATTTTTATGGAACTATGGTTGTACAGTACTCCATGCTTTGGAACAAAGTTAGACTTTACCCTTCTTGAACACTTCAGTTCCTTTTCTGAAGCATAAATAATGCTGCTATGATTATCCTTAGTTATACCTTTTTGCTTATTTCTGATGATTTCTTTGGAATAAATATTGAGAAGCACAATTGCTAGGACAAACGACATGTAGCTGCATTTACACTAGTCACTGCTCAGCCCACTTTCTCCACACTGTTTTCTCTACTCCCACTTCCTCAAATGTCCTCGAGGTGCCAACAACACCCAAATGTTGAAGCCTGTAGCTTCAGGCCCCTAGAACCAACAGTGTCCATCAGACATCATGTCTCTGCCACTGTAGAGTGGACATGCTGAAAATGGAACTCAGTCTCTTCCAACTCCTGTCCTGGATAACTCCTCTTTGCAGAGTTTTAATTCACCATCTGACAGGTGGTTGGGACAAAAATCCAGGACTCAGTGTGTCCCTCCCATATCCAATAAATCACCAAGTCCTGGGAATTCTTCCTCTGAGGGTCTTGAATCTTTCCACACACTTTCATTTTGTCTGATACCACTGGAACCCAAGCCACTGGCTTGTTTGCATTGGGGGATTTCTTTAGGAGATTCCAAAACCCTGAACCCTCTTGTCAAAGATAAATCAGCCTGATAAACATATTCAAACCAATGAGAATGGGACATAAAGTACTCTTTCTTCTGGGGATTTACACTTAACAGAATTCAAGGCCATGCTCACGCTGAGGAATGGTGAGCTATTGGGCTATCTTGACTTCTGGTCTGTAGAGATTCTTGAAATAAGGAGTTTCTTAGTTTGAATCACTGTGCTTTTACATTCCAGGCTGGCTCTGTCCTTCATTTTCCCTCTTTGAGATAGTGTCCAGGTCTGAGTGACTTAGGTAGGGTCCTTGACAGCAGCAAGGCTGGGCCATGGCCCTGTGCCTGATGCTCACCACCCATGAGCTTCTCCTCTGCCAGCCAAGAGCCTCCCAGACACAGGCTAGATTCTACCCCTCCTCCATGTCTTCAGGCCTGGCTCAAATCCTGGATGAACTGAATACTCAGGAAGAAATTGAGAATACACCTGGGCCCATGCTGTGCTGGGGACCTGGTCAAGGTGAGAAGCAGGGCCAGAATCTCTAGCCTCAGACTTGAGTAATGTAGGCAACTGCTCATGTAAGGAAGCCCTGGCCACTGGCAAAGAGACAGCTGTGGCTTCAAGCATCTGTTGCCGGCACTGCCACCTGCCATTTCTCTGTCTTTATTACCTATGGAGCACTGTTCCATCAATAGCCAGGGACTTAACATGTGTATTCAAGCCATATGCTGCTTGCTGAATGTGTTTATAAATCACCTGCTGTCCCCAAACCAGGGGACATAAATCCAGATATGTATTCGTTATCTACTGCTGCATCACAAATTGTCTCAAACTTGGCAGCTTAAAACAACACACGTTTATTATCTCCCTGTTTCTCTGGGCTGGGAATCAAAGCAAGCCTGTTCTGAACCCTCTGCTGCAGCATCTCTTCTGAAGCTGAAATTAAGGTGTCAGCTGGATTCTCATTTGAAGGCTTGACTGGGGAGGCAGTTGGCAGAATTAAGTTCTTTGAGAGCTGTTGGACTGAAGGCTCTAGTTCTTAGCTGGCTGTTGACCAAAGGCTCCCTCATTTCCTTCTGGCATGGACATCTCCAACATTCCAGGTCACTTCATCAAGGCATGGAAGCCAAGAAGAAAATAGAAAGAGTCTAACCAGCAAGAAGTCGATCTTTTGTAATCTAACTACTGAAGTGACATCTCACCATCTTTACCTTTGCTGTGTCCTTTTGATTAGAAGCAGGTCACAGGTCCTGCCCAACCCCAGGGGCAGCAGACTGCACAGAGGTGGAAACAGAGGGAGGAGGGGATCCCCGTTGTCCATTTCAGAGGCTGTCTGCCACAAAGTAGGTGGCTGGTGATGTTCTCATGGTCTCTAACTGAGCAGCTGTGCCCCCTGGAATTTGATGCTTCACCAAGGGCTCTCCTAGACCCCGATATTAAAACCTCCCCATTCCCCTGGCTAGTTCATGAGCTCTTTGAGGGCAAGGCCTGTGTCTACTTTGCTCTCTACAATTATCCATAGGGTAGCACCTACTAACTCTCAGGTACTGACTACATACTTGATGGATGAATATATAGGGAGCTAAGATCAGAGCATGAGCTGCTGGTGCTGAGGACAGATCAGGTGGACCTCACTCTGGGCTGTGCTGTTTCTTTAGATGCT
The DNA here is from genome assembly GCF_002288905.1 of Enhydra lutris kenyoni. Taxonomy (NCBI): domain Eukaryota; kingdom Metazoa; phylum Chordata; class Mammalia; order Carnivora; family Mustelidae; genus Enhydra; species Enhydra lutris. Next base: position 672,278 of record NW_019154188.1, read on the forward strand.
TCTGCAAAACCTATCTCCTCCAGGAAACCTGAGTCTATTAGCCTAATTCCAACTTCTAATCCTTTCTAAACCACTCACTGTCCTAGTGCTGACAGCGTTTCCAGGCTTTGTTTTCTGGATTAGAATCAGAGTCAGGGAGATTCCCTTTTGCTAAATCCCTTAAATACCACTCCCCTACACAGACACCAAACACCCACAGCAGGATGCCTCAGTTTCTCTGCGGCTGACAATGTCAACATGCATTTGGTACACTGGTACTTCCCAGTGTTCCCATTTTTCAAGGAAATTTGGAAATCTGGACTTCAATGTACAGTTTCCCAATTTTAAAAATGTGTGCAGGTAAAACAAACACATCTGTGGGCTCAGTCTGGCATGTGGGCCATCGATGTGTGACTCCAGGTTATACCATGTGTTCACTCAATGACTGCGCTTCACTCTGGGATGTTTGAGACGGGACCAGTGCCTTGCCATGACATGTGCTCCCTAAGTGCCCGCACCCAGTATGTACCCAGCAAGTGATCACTGGGTTCAAGTGCTCTTTGGGCAAGGCAAGGAATGGGAGGTACCCATTCTGAAATTCTGCCAGGAAAACGGTCACTGCTTTGGTTGCTGCCATTTGGAATGAGCCCACGTGGGGGTGCCCCTTTGGTGGTGAGGTGTAGTTTGGTGGCCCTCAGTCCCATCTTGGTGAGTTATGGGATTGCTCTTTCAGTGAAGCGAATAAAGAGTAGGTTTCTGAATACCTGAGAAGCTGTGCAGAAACAGCACCGAAGGGTTTGTTTATGTCCATACTCACAAATAAATCAAAGTACATTTGGACAATTCAAAGTTCAGAATAAGTTAAAAATAGTGCTGGGGACAACACAGCCAGCACAGAAAGTCCATTAGTGGCTGATCCACATTAATGACCTCTAGCGAGCTCAGCTGCCAACAGCGGACCTTGGCAGCCACCAGATCCCATCACTGCACTGTCCTTCCATGCTGGCTTGGCCTCAGGGCCGTGTACAGCCATCCACATCACTGCCATTCTGGAGATTAAGCAGCACCTGCTTTCAGCAAGAGCTAGAGAGGGAGGCCTCTGGCGGAATGTCTGAGCTAATGTGGGGCTAAAGAAATTCTGGGGATCAGAGCTGGTGGGGCATTCTGCTTCGCTTGCTCGTCTCAGGTGGGGTGAGAAACTTTTCTGGCATAAAGCAAAAATAATAAATGAAAAACAAACTCTGGGATGAAGAACAGCTTGGTTTTTGCAGCAAAAGCTGATGGGGACATCCTATAACCACAGCTTCCCAACTCAGCAGCAGTGAAAGGCCAGGCTTTATTTATTCCCCAATCAATTGCAGACCAATACTTTTGCAAAATTCAGTAAAAAGTAAGTTATGAGAAAAGTGAAATTTTTTTTTAAAAATGCAAAATACATGCCCAATATTTTTATTATTAAAAGATTGAATAGTCATACTCTTTTACCTGTCAGATTTCTGTGGAGGTTTCAAAATGCCCTCAATTTCAGTATTTCATCACTCAGGCAAGAGCAAACCAGAGGTTTCCACCACATCTGGGCTATCCCACTCTTTATCCTTGCTTGGCTCTTCCCCCTGTACTTTATTCATCCTATCTCTCCCCACGTCGAGTGGGTGCCCGCAAATGTCCTCTCAGCCCAAATCTGTGCCCTTGAGTGTCCACATCAATCCTCTCCACCCCTCCTCAAGGTTGTTACAGTTGACATCTATGCCCTATCACCTGGGGCACCCACCCAGCTCTTCCTGGCTGGGGCCATGGTCTCCTGTACCTGTCAACAATCTCTTATCTTCCCTCTACAAGGCTGCCAAAGAGACCAACTCCATAAAACATGCATCTGCTTATATCCATTGCCTGCCAGCTAAAGTCCTTCAGCAGCTTGTAGGCAACTACAGAGTGGACTCTAAGTACCCAGCTGTGGGCAGAGCCCCCACATACCTAGCTACCTCCCTCCTGGCCCCACTCCCAGCAGCTGCCAGATCTCTTGCTATGCTTGAGTGGACTCGTTCTGTCTTGCCTGAGTCCCCACTGTGCTGCTGTCCTCTCTCTCTCCCTCCCCTTTCTACCTTCTCCTCCTCAGCCTCCTCTTCTTCCTCTTTGTTTATATGATCTCAGACCTAGGCAAGTGCCTCCCTTCCTCACCCACCCCCAGATCCAGGTCATCCATAGAACATTCATTCATCTTGCCTTCTTCTAGCACTTGTCACATTATAGTTTCTTTCCTTGGAGCCCATCAATGGTACAGGATGATCTTCTTCTTAGGGAAATATCTCTGAGTGTGCTTATCTGCCTCCTCAGCCCCACGTGCTAGGCTCAGGAGCCACCCCATAACTGTGTGAGTGACTGGAAGTTGGCCAGAGGCTGAGATCAGGGATGTCAATGACACAGTAGTGCTGTGCACATCAAGAGAAGTGGGAAGATCTGTGGGGAGGGGGCAAGGAGGGGAATCAGGTCATGTCACCTCCAATGGAGGGACAGCTGCTCACAAGCACAGACTTTGGAGGTAGAGTTGGATAAACCTCAACTGCCTAGCCTCCTGAGTGGGACAACTCCAAAGTATGTTCCACTAGCCTCTCACTGAGCATCTGGAGTCCTGGGGCCACAGAGCTAACCTGCTCATCCTTCCTTGCCTGTATTCTCCACTCCCTCTCTTGCTTCTGAGCATCACCTCCCACATAGACCACCTGCTCCAGGCTCAGGTCTTAGGTCTGTTTCTGGGATCCAGAACTGGGACAGAGAACACATGGTTGCTGCCTCCCATCACAGTCTAGATCCACGAGTGGGAATAGTCATTGCAAGGAAAATATCTCAGGGAGGGATAGTAAGTCTCTGGACGAGTCAGAGAAGGCCTGTGGGACTAAGTGACATTTATGAAGTTGCAACCCCTTGTCATAGAGGAGCTTAGAGGGGGAGGGGCCAGTCCTATTTGGAGTCAAAAAAATTTCAAGAAGCAGAGATTGAGCTAAGAAAAGGGTACAGTGCAGATGTCCAAAACTGAGCAAAGCAGAAAATGCAAGCAAGGATGTGGCCACTACCTGGGCTGCCAAGATAACCAACATCTGGAGAGTATATCCGTGTGCAGGACCTGGGCTGGATGTGTTACATGCATCAGCTCATTAAATGTCTACAGCAACTTTCTGGGTCATCCCCAACCTATAGAAGAGGAAACCAAGTCTTGGGGCCTGACCAAGGTGGAGTCAGGGTGTGAAATCACAGACAGAGAGAAATGGGATGGACCACAGTGATTGCTCTTAGTGGTTCCTTTTAGATTTCTTGTCCTTGGATACTCCTAGTGGGCCTGCTGTATGCTAGGACATGTGCTAGGCCATTCATATCTGGTATTGTATTCTAGGCTGGCTCTTTCTAGATTAAACATTAGCATTAATGTTTTGTAATATTCTGTCTTCTGTCAATGTACTTGTGTTGACCTAGATTAAATAATTTATGTGGCCGTAAAGTTGTCATCCCAGGTGCTGGGAATAGAGAGTTGTTCATCCCTTTTGTCCTGTGCTACTGTGCCCCACACACTGAACTGAGAAAGGGCTGCCTTTGCCTTCCTGCCACCTACTGCTGTCAAGGGAAAAGATGAAATAGAGACAGAGGGCAGAAGACAGAATGAGAGAGTCTCTGAGGGCTTGAGCCACATGCAGGCAAAACCACTACCACCACCCTGCAATAAACTGCCCCAAATCCCATCTCTTTCCTTCCAGGCTAGGCTTCTTCTCTAGGGCCACATTCCTACTCAGTCCTTCAGGAAGATCCTAAACTCTAGCCTGCACTGATGGCTCTCTTCCTCTGTCTCTGTCTCTGTTTCCCTCTGTTTGTCTCCATCTTTGCCTGTTTTATTTTTTCCTGCTGTCTCTGCCTCTCTCTTTTTCTGTCTATTTCTGTCTGTCTCTGTCTCTCTCTCTGTCTCTCTCTGACCCCTGTCCACATCCCCATTCTGTTAACCTCACACCACTTTTGAAGATTCTGGCCCTCCACAGGCAGCCAGATTCATTGATCTTGGCTCCAGTCAGAGCCTACTTTCTTCATATTTGTCCCAGAGTCTTGTGTTACTGTGGGATTCCCTGAAACCATGGTTAGACATGAAGCTCTGAGAAGTGGAGCTGTGAGACCAGAATGACAGAGCAGGCCAGGGAGACAGAGAAGAGAGGAAATCCTATCCACAATGAGTTCTGGGGCTTGTTACCACTGTGGGCAATGAAGGCTTGATCCCATGGAGGCTCCCCTAAAAACTCATCAGCTATGTGCCCAAGACATGTGCCTCTGTGAAGCATGGGGTCTTGGAAATATGTGTTTACTGGCTTTTGTGAACTTGGTTGTACTCTGGGTTTCCTTGGGAGCAGTTGAGGGAATTTGGGGCAAGGCTGGGGGAGGTTGCAGAAAAGTATAGAAACTTGGCAGGTGCTGGCAGTGTGTGTGGTTCTGTGCAGGAGAGCTGTTCCCGACAAATGCAGCTGAAATCTGAGCTCTGGCAGTGACAACACCTGGTGCAATTCCTGGGTGACTGCAGAAGGACACCCAACACCGTTAGTGTGGAATTCAAGTTCTCCGTTATTTGGCTTTGGTTGACTAAATGACCTTATCTATTACTGCTACCACAGCTGCCACCAAAGCAGGCTGCTACTTTGGCATGTGGTATTTCTTGTGCTTGGCCGTCTCAGAGTCTTGGTGTCACCATTCCGACACCCCAGGATGTCCTGATCTCCTGTCTCCTTCCCTCTCCATCCATCCAACACCTGTACAAGTCTCATTTCTACCAAATAAACCAATGTGAGCTCTTGGTTCTGCCTTCAGTAGTTAAACTGCTAATTTGTCATTTATTAAATCTATCTCCTCCATTTCTCTTTCACTTGCTTTTCTTCAACTAAATTACCAGCCTTCTGTTTGCCAGGCAAGACACCAGAGACCAAGGTCGTGGAAATGTATGCCTGCCCTCAGGGAGCTGGTAGCACACTAGGGTATCTGCACAAATAGAGCATGAGTTCTTAGGGCAAGAATTTTCTTGTCATCCCTGTGACATTCTAGAACCCATTAAGCTGCTGGCCCACTGAAGGCACTGCTGCTTTCATTCTGGGTGTAGAGCTATCCCCTTCCTCATTTAGTCTAAATTCCTCAGAGAAAATGGTACCAGCCTTGCCAAACTTTGCTTCAGTCCTGCAGCCTTAGGCGTTGGTGGAGATTCCAGTTCTTATTGTAAAAATCTTCTGGCAGCCTGCATACATGAGTGGTTGCCCTGAGCTATCTAACAGAGGCTGCAATGCAGCTGGATAGGTGACCTACCAGAGGGAGAGAATCAATCAGTCAGGGCCAGGTAGCTCTGCCAGATTTCCCCTGAGAGGTAAGTGCATTCTTCTGGCTAATGGCAAACACTTTTCTCCTCTGGCTGCTGAGAACCCCTCTTTTCTGACCTCTTATGGAGTCCTGGCATGGGATAGTCACTTTGGGAAGCTGCAAAACACCTCATGCCAACATCAACATCATTGTTGATCAAATGTCCCAAGACAGGTGTGAGACTTAGTGACTACAGGGAGTGTGTCTTGAACCCAGAGATCTGGCAGTCTTGTCTGTCAATCCTCAGTGCAAACGAAGATGAACTTTAAAATAGATCCAATCAGCTAAAGTTTTGGGATGATTAGGTGAAACATTCTGATTTTTTAAAGTTTTTAAATCATAAAATACATTCTATCTTAAAGTGTATATAATATATTTACAGTTTCACTAATAAAATGAGAAGCCATGTACCCACCATCCAGTTCAAGAAATAGAACATAACCCTGTATGCTCCTCCCCAAAATCATCCCCTCCCCTCTTCACCCCAGAGGTAACCATTACCCTGAATTTTGTGTTTACCATTCTTTACTTTTCTTTATAGCTTTATCACATTACATGCATTCCTAAATAAAATTCTAGTTATGCCCATTTTTGAAATTTAAATGTTTCTACTGTATATACATACTGTGTGATTTGTTGCTTTTGCTCCATATTTTTTTTTAAAAATTCACCTACATTCATGAATATGGCCGTAGCTCATTTATTTCCACCATGATATAATAGTCCACAAAATACATTTATGCATGCATTTATCTAGTTTTCTCTTAGGGGAGATTTGGATTGTTTTTGGTTGTTTGCTTTTTATATATCATGCTGCTGTGAGCCTTTTTATACATAGATTCTGGGGTACATATGCAAGTGCTCTTGTTAGAGCAGTGGGTCTCGACACCAGTGCCCCCTATGACAAATATTTTATGATGTCCTTTTTCTTGTTTTGAAATGAATTTTTGCGGTCCTCTACTACAGTATACTTATGGAATTTTAAGAAATCAGTCTAATGCTCTAACTGTAATACAGCAGAGAAATAAAACACTGCAATTTATAACAAAAGATGGTTGTACCAATATGTAAATTTGGGTAACAATTACACCAGGAGCCGGAATAATGATGTCAGATGCTTGTTACTTGTATGGAGATTCACTACGATCTTTCCAGCTACAAATGCAAAGAGACATGGATGTTTTACAACATCAATGTAAAGCACAGTCTTCCTTCAATTTAGAAGGTATGCACTCCTAGAAAATTCAGTGTGTTAAAAGTCATGGAAACAAGAAGTTTTTTATATGTACAACAAAGGTGGAGTAGGTTTTCAGGATCAGCTAAGTAAAAACAGATGCTCACTTGTATAGATTATGTAGTCACATGGGATGCAGGCTAATTCATCTTTGTGTGGGACTGGCCCAGAAACTATAGGACACCCAGAGTTCACTGCCCCACCTACCAATGTCAGTGTGCCCCCCACTCTTTCTGACATCTGCATGTTTCTAAACTCCTCCTGGGGTGTGGTAATGAGCCTGTTGGGAACCACCTTTCTAGGGTGTTTATTTAAGAGTGAAAGTGCTAGGCTTGAATAAGTTCACATTTCAGTGGTTGGGTAATAACAAATGGCTTTCCAAGACGATTGAATCAATGCACTGCTCCATCATCCATGCATGAGGATTTCTGTTCTGCTTTCTTACCTGCACTAGGAATTGTCAGACTTCGGCATTTCTGCCTGTCTGGTAGGAATAAAATTGTCTTTCATTATATTGTCTCAACTTTCCATATAGTTAAACACTTTCTTATATGTTTATGGGCCATTCATGTTTTTATTCTGTGGAATTGACTGGTCATGTCATTTGCCCATGTTTTACTGTTTATTTTTAAGGCATATCCATTTTTATTGGATAATTATCTTATGTCAGTTATGTGTGTGAAAATATCTTCTCTTCCTTGGTGACTTTGTGTTTTCACCTATTTTATGGCATCTATTGATGAGAAGTTTGTAATTTGAGTTTTATACATAAAGATATAATAGAATTATCTAGTCTTATTACTTTCCCTTGGGAAAGAATTATTCAGTCTGCTCAATGAGCTCACTATATATCCAATCTTTTTCTGTTAGTAAAACATCACTTCTCTCCCCATTTACCACTCCCACACATACACACTTGCTCTGAGGAGGAGTTTCATGACAGCTGTTTGCATGGTGGGCCTTGCATCTCTACTTTCTTGGGTGTTGATTTAATAGGTGTACCTTAGTGAATGTAGACCAAAAGTACCCAAAAGCAGAGTTTCCCATGTCTCCAGATATCCTGTGAGAAAGTGGGGGTCTTTTTGAGGATTCCAGAGATAACTGAAGGCACAGAATCATCCAGCCAGTCTGATGTGGGTTTTGAAGGAGGCTGTATAACGTCTCTGTCTCTAGATGTGTAAGTGGAAAAGATAACAGATGGAGACAGACTTCCATCTTGGCCTCCGTATCTCTTCAGTGAAGTTACCTCCTGAGAGAGCTGAGTGGATTGATGAGTTGGTATGAAAGGAGGATTTCTGAAACTCTGAGAATTTCTGAAAGCCAAAGTCTAGTAAATTTGGTGTGAAGGCTGGTCAAGCCCATTTTTCCCTCATAAGCTTTATCTTCTGGTGGTTTAAAAATGTGAAGAAAGCCAACCAATTATACTGATACAGACCTACAGAGAGATAACTGCTTCCCATGTGAGCAGTCAGCTCCATTCTCCTCCAGAGGTTCTGGAACACTTCCCAAAGTAGGTTTTCTGAAGCTTACCCAAGCTTCTATGTCCTGCTCACAACTAGTGCTGGGGGCTGGAACCCACCAGAGCTGGCACGCACCAGAGCTGGCTGCCGCAAATTGCAGCATCAGACCTCTCTGACCACCACCCTCTTAGTGGAGTCTGACCAAGCCTCTCAACCAGGGATAATTAGATGGATTTGTGCTTAATGCATTTTCCAATCAATGCAACAACTTGAGGACTAATTTATGAAAATTGAATATGGTGACAAAACACTGCATTAAAATCCTATGTATCTTTATGGATTAGAAGCTAGTGTTAGGAGCAGATTTATAGCTGGCTTGGGGAACCCACAAGACAATAGAGAGTTTTCCTCTTTTTTTTTTTTTTTTTTTTTCCTTATGGACTGATAATGTCCATAAGAATGGAAGGAAAGCTGAGAAATTAAAATCTCTTCCTGGTGGGTGAGGTATATCTTTCCCTTCCAGTATATTCTATTGCATTGCCAATTCTCCTCTATTCCAGTGACAGAACATAGACTCTCAGGTCTCCTAAATCCACCCCTTCGTCCCCCAAAAATTAAGATTTGAGAATGTGTCCCAATGTCTAACGTAATTTCCAAAAGAGCTGGTTTTCTAAAGCAGGGACAATCTTACGTGGGTCTGACCCAAATGGCCAGTTATTTCCACACTCCTTTGGTGTTTCATTCTGGGCTGAAAAGAAACTTGAATCCAAGCATCTAACCCTGGAGTCTTACGCTGGGAGGAAGGGCCAGCAGATCTTTAGAAGGCTTTGACAGGGGCACTCAGGTGGCTCAGTGGGTTAAAGCCTCTGCCCTCTGAGATTGAGGCACCCATCAGACTCTCTGCTCAGCGGGGAGCCTGCTTCCCCCTCTCTCTCTGCCTGCCTCTCTGCTTACTTGTGATCTCTGTCAAATAAATAAATAAAATCTTTAAAAATAAATAAATAAATAAAAGCCTTTAACATACTAGTTAACAACCTCCCCGCTCGAAAACAAACACCCCAAACAAAACAAATTTTTTAAAAAGGCCATAAAATCACAGAAAACCTCAAAGCCCCCTGGAAAGCTCATCAGAGAAAAGGAGGAGGGAAGAAATCCTTGTTTTATTGCATTTTGTTTCTGGAGGGCCAGAGGGATTGTAAAGGAAGAAAGCCCAAGAGTTTTTGTGTTTGGTATGAACAGCGGTGTCTGGCAGAGGAAATGCTCCTGACGGGACATGGGTGCAAACACTTCCTGACAATTCTAAACAAGGAGTGTTCTCGTTAGCATTCAGGATGGCTGGGATGATAAATTATATGAATAATTTTGGTTCTTTGTCAGGGCTTACATGATGTCTTTCTGCAACACATCTGTAACTGTGCATACTTAATTACTAACTAAAGAACAGACAGGAGGCATGAAGTGCAAGCACGTCCTTATGCTGCAGAACTGACATGTGTGTCCAATGGGACATACATTAGAGAAGCAAATGAGATGGCAAGCTCCTTAGCCAGGGCCCTCCTGGGACCCTTGGATGAGCAGAGGATCCAGCTGGAAACAAGGAAGGGGCTTTGATCTAGGCAGGGTTAATTTAGGGGATGGGGCTGGGTCAGTGCAGCAGCCGCAAACTCTCACCAGGCTCCCTTCAGACCAACTTTGCATTCCCGAATTCAGATAAGGCAAGCATGAAGATGACGGCAAGTTTGAATACATACATTGTGCCGAGCATTATGTAAGTACTTCATAATGACACTGATATGACCAGCTTCATCTGCTTCAGGGACAAATATAAAGATAGTGTTTGGAGAAAACATTGACTTAAAACTCTACATGTTCCATTAGGAACAGGTATCCTTTGGTGTAAGGGGAGGAGTCACTGTTATCTGATAATTTATCATTTGAAAAGCCATAATATGATGATATTCTGGTCCTTATGAAATTAGTCATCACTGCACATCTCTCTTTATTTTGACATTGGTCTACTTCTACCCTGTCTGCCTTGTCAACATTTCTCTACTCAGTTTCCTGCTCCTCATTGGCTGCCATAAACCTCTGACTACAAAGTATAAGCTGTTCAAAGTAAAATTCAGATCTTGAGAATGGAGCAAAATCTGATGATGCTGATGAAAGGGATGTGGGAGAGCTGTTCAAATCCCATGCAAACCCTTAGCTATGGGAGGCTCTGGCTGAGGTACGCTAAGTAACTATGGAAGAGAAAACTAGCACAATGACAACAGAAAAAGCACTTGAAAGAGAACTAATTAGAAAATCAAGAGTGAAGAGAGGCCACTGGGAAAACTGAATGAAGTTTTTTACAACAGTCACCTTTTTATAATAGTGCACAGAAAATCTTTCTGTAGTACTGCTTAGAAAGTAAAACGTGAAACCAAAGACAATCTACCTTCCTATCATATGTATTGCCAGCTCAGTAATCTCTTAAAAACAGCCACTGTTTGAGGGATGGGATCAGGAAGACCTTTCAGCATCAGCCATGAGCTGTGCTGAAATCAACCCCTTCATCATGCCTCTCTCCTCCACATAATTTCATTCTAAGAGCCTTATTACCCTTCCTAACTCTGAGCCTTGGATGGGCTCATCTGGACCTCCCAGCCAGGTCTGAATCTTGGAGAATGGGATGGGCAGATGTAGCATGTGACTTGCTTAGGTCAATGAAATGTGAGTGGAAATGGCACGTGTTACTTCCAGAAAGAAACTTTATAAGAGCCTGTGGGAGTTGCACCATTGCTTTTCCCACCTTGGGAAGCTCTTGGGAGCATGTATCATTATGAAACCCAGCAAAGATGTATTTCTCCAAGGTGATCTGCTCTGCTCTTCTGACATATACTGACTGCATTTCTCTATCAAATCTCTTAGTTCAGTTATGGCTCTCCATGACTGAAATATTTCATTAATAGTATTGAAGAAACACTATGAAAAAGCTAAATGTTGTATGCTGATTGTATCATTTAATCTCCACCATAACTTTTGAAACAGCTTTTGTTAGCTTCGTCCATAAAGAACAAGGAAACTGAGACTGAGAGGTTGTTCATCTGGTCAGGGGTCACACAGCAGGACTGGGATTTGACTTGGTCTCTCTAGCACCAACACATGTTCATTTTACCTTCATGCCCTACCAAGTTTCTGATAGGGCCCAACCCTATCAGCTCATGTGCAAAAAGTCACCTTTCTTTATGCTCACTGAATCTGTTTCTGGCAGGCTAAACGCTCTTCACTGCTTGCCTAGTAAGTCATGCATGTGCACATATGCACACAGCCGCCTTGAAAATACATGATGTGTGTGTCTGTGATTGTGCACTTATCTCTTTGAAGATGCTGAGCATTGCTTAAGCAGCACCTCCATGCATCGGCAGGAGGCAGCACACAGCATGCATGGGCAGGTGTGTGGGGACAGGTATGCGGTGCTGTGGTTTTGTGCTGTAATAGGCAGAGGCATTGGTTTGGGTGCCCCAGCAGAGCAGCTGTGCATATTACTCTATCAATAATTCTTACACCTGTTTCTCCGGTAAAGGCACAGGGCTTGGTTTTTACTGACAAACCCACTCCAGAGAAGCATGGATCTATATACTCTGACAAGGGGTGATGTTCCTGAGGCCACAAATTCTGACTATGAGTAAGGCATTGCCCTGTGTGTCATGTGCATATATGTGGGGGACGGGTACTTGGGAGAGAAAAGCAGGAGGCAGAGCCCCTCACTTCATACTGCTCACTCTCTGTAATGCAAGAAAATTGCTCTATTATGGGCCAGTGTGAGTTGACATGGAAACCTTTCTGAGATACTAAGTGTAAACTGAATGTGGAGTATCCCTTCATTTATGGAAAATAGAACACACACACAAAAAACATGATTTAAGTTGAAATTTCGTTCAAGTATCTATGCCATGAATAGCAGGTCCTATGGAGTCTTGGGGAAAGTTGACCTGCATTTTTCTCTGTGCTTGAATTACTGAGCTCACATAGTCCTCACTTCCTGTGACTTCTCTCCTCCCAATCTTCACCCTCCCCAGATGGAATGCAGTTATGTCCTTTGTTTCCCACACCTGCCTGTGCTAAGCAGAGGCTGGTGTGGACTTTAGAGGGGTAGATGCTGCCTGGTATCTGCAGAGGTGATGGGGACCTGCTCCAGGTGGGGCTGCCTTAGCTGAAAAGACCGGAATGAGTTGGGGGGGGGGGATGTTGGGTTACTCCAGGGAGCCTTGATCTGGATAAAATAGTACGTAGGCAGAATCTGGGCATAAGCAGGACCTAAGCAGTGGGGACTGTGGGCACAGAAGAAACTCTTCTGTTTGGAGAGAGTTCCAGGAGTAGTAGGAGAGAGACTGCTAAGGCCCCAGAGCTCAGGTCCTACCTAGTACTCAGATGCCCCTCTCACCAGATTGAGCTGGAAGGAAGACTGGTCAAAAAGCCATTTCCATAGCCCAGTGGGAGGAAGTAGGGCCTGAACTAGAGGAGCAAAAGCGAGAGCAGAAGTGGGAGAGTAGGTTAGAGTGTTGACTGTTGTAAGCACACATGAGGGGATCAGGTGGAGCCAGGCACAAAACAGACCCCCCTGGAGCCTCGGAGCAAGACTCTTGGATTGGTGGGAGGAGAGCCAGAGGAGATTAAGGCTGGATGCTGCTGAGACAGAGCACCTTGTTGATGCTGGGTGCAGGCACAGCTCACACAGAAAAGTTCTGGCCTCCAGGGGAGATAAAACCGTCCACAGATACTGGATAGCCTATAGTTCTTGCTGAGCAGGCCACATACCTGAGGAGCAGTGGGGGCCCAGAGAGGGGACCCTCTATAAGTTGGAAGAGGGACAGTGCACTCCTGGAGACAAAGGAGTTTTACAGGCAGTGAATAGGTGGGGTTATGGAGGAGGAGGGCATTATGGGCAGAGGGGACCTCTATGGATACAAATGTACCGAGGCTGCTCTCAAAGATTACAGCCCTGCTTTCAATGCCCTGTGGTTAACTCTCTTCTAACGAGTAGGGAAACATGAATCAGACCTCTGATGTCCTGCCCCAGGACCAGGGCTCTCCATCAGATACATGGGCTCCTGGATATGAATTTCTCATTGGCAACTGAGGTCAGGCCAGGGAAAGTTCTGACCCAAGAAAATGAAATGGTGGGAGAATTGATGTAGCACAGTGCTCCTTGCACAGTAAGTCTTCAACCTTATCTCTATTATCATCATTATTATTTTATCAACAAGTCTCCAAAAGAGAGAAGGAAAGCATTCTATGAATGTAAGTCCTTAAATGTCTAGGGAGTTCATGGAAACCATGACACATGAGCCCTGAAGGCACGTGGTGGAGGGCTTACGGTGTTCTGAACACAGTTTCTTAACTTCCCTCTAATCGTTTCTGACTCTTATGGAAGACACGGATGCCTATGAATGCCTCAATTCAAATAAAGGAGGCATGTGAATGCTGCCGTCCTCTGCGTGTGGACAGAAAGGTTATCTGTTTATTTAATAAGGTTCAAGGACTCTCTTCATTCTTGTGCAATGTGAGAGGAAGGAGGATGTAGTATCATGAAGCACTACAAAGCATGGGCTTTGGAGCTCAGCTATCAGAGTTGAAAAGCCAGTGCCACCAGGATTTTACCTGGCCTAACTCTGTGATCTCAGACAGGTGGCTTTACCTTTCTGAGCCTCAGTCTTCCTCATACGTAAAATAGATTAAAGAATATAATGTGCATTTGTAATGGTTAGCACATTAACTCTGTTCATTAAATGTTAGTTGTTAAAATATTTATTTCATATATGAGTAGACGCTTTTATAAGGTCATATACTTAAAATCCTATATTTGCTCTTCTGCTGATAAAAACTGAAATTTAGCAAGGAATGGGACCATCTTAAGTATACAGATTGCTTGGTGGGTCAACTGTATGTTTTAACATTTGAAGGAAGCATCAGCCTTCTGGGCTGCCTATGTTCATCTACAAGTATTCCCCTGATGTTTCTGTCAAGAGATTTTCATGTTTGTCAAACCTTTTTTCCTACTTCACTGGCAACCTGAATGTGAGTAAATAAATTTGGGATAATTTCATGTTGAAGTTCAACAGGATTTTGATATTTAAATCTGCCCTTGATGCTGGGGGTCACTGTTGCTGCCCTGTGGGGGGAGGTGCACAGACAGACTGAGGTGCACCAGGAGGAGGGGCATATCCTCAGACAGAACACGGGCCACCTCCCTTCACTTTGGTTTTGAACAGTGTTAGGAGCTCAGTATTCCTAAATGCGAGCTGCTCTGAATGATCAGAGCTGATGATGCCAGAGTGGCCATGAAGGAAGGATTGATGAACATGCACTTTTCTAAATGAATTGGATGAAAAGCAGGTCAGTCTGTGTACAAAAGCCTCCCAGCTTCAGCAGGGTCATTTCTGCCAAGGCAGTTGGGGTTAGATATATCATCCTAAGGAAAGATCTGATAAAGATGGTTAAGTTCATGTCCTTAGCTTACACATCAGAAAACTGAGACCCAATGCAGGGCAGGAGATTCCTCAAGGTCACAACCCATCCAACCACAAACACTGTGTGAGCAGCTCCACAGTAATTTGCTCTGTGGTTTAATTCTTGCAATTCTATACAAAAAGTTGCTTTATTGCCAAAGGGAAAATTTCTCCTGTGCTCTTGGAGCTGAAGAAGGTCAAATAGCTACAATTTAAAGGAAACCTTAAACTAGGAGTTCAACAACTCACCAAAAGGAAAAGTGGGCCAAGTGGGGGTTGTGGGCAAATGGAGGTGATGTAGCCCTTTCCAAGAGCCACTCCCAACATGATGCCAGTGGGTCATGCTTTGAGGGAATTCAAGCAGAGTTACCCATATTTATAATATTCCCATGTTTCACTGTTGCTCTGATTTTTCTATAGAAGCTGGGAATCCAGAATTTTATGTAAAACCCTGTTTTTCAGTGTTGCCAACTGAGTGGGCCAAACAATTCATATCAGCAGAACCCCTCCAGACTGCCATGTCTGGCTTGAACATGCGGCAAGCTGGCAAGCAGCATGTCGCTCGGGTGAGTTTTAGGAGGTAAGGAGCTGTAACTGAGGCTTCATGCCATTTCTGTGGTTTACACAGCTTCCCCCAGCAAGGAGAAGATGGATGACCCCATATTCTCTCTACATCATTGTCTTATGTCATCAAAGATGACACTTTTCCCATTGAGTTTGAAAGCAGAACTTTCAATCATCCTGAAGAACTTGGAGACTCAGAGAGACTGGAGAAGCATGCTTCACTGTCTATGGCAAAACATTGTGGAAAAACCCTGCCTTCCATTCATCTTTATGCAGTTGCCTTCCTGTGACACCCAGGCTTTGTTCTGTGGTCTCTGCTGCCAACCTGGTGGGTCCTAGGCAAGCTGAGGTGCACCAAGAAGAGAGGTAGACACTCAGGCAGAAAGCAGGCACCCTCCCTTTGCTTTTGATTTTGAGTTGTGTCAAGGACCTTACTAATGGTAAGAATGATGTCTTAGAGCCTGTCTCTGTTCAGAATCCAAACACTGAACTTCCCTTTCTTATTCCTATGCCCAAAGGAATCAGGTGGCTGGTCTCAGATGCCAATCTGGGCTAGTGGGGAACAATAATTGCCAGAGAAATTGTCCTATTGAAGTTGAGGTATAATTTACGTGTAGGTCAAGCATATTGTCCTATCAATTTTGATACATACACATCACCTCCAAATGTGCCCTTAGGGAGCTTCCCACTCCCCCATTTTGCATATACTATCGCTTCATGCATAGTCTTGATATTGTACATTCTATGTGTGAAATGACATGAATCTACCACCATAATATCATACAGAGTAGATTCACTGACCTAAAAATCCTCTGTGCTCTGCCTATTCATCCCCTCTTTCCCCAAACCCCTAGCAACCACTTATCCTTTTACTGTTTCCATAGTTTTGCCTTTTCCAGAATTTTATATAGTTGGAATTAAATAGTACGTAGCTTTTTCAGACTGACTTCTTTCACTTGGCAATATGCATTTAAGGTTCTTCCATTTTTTTTCATAGCTTGATAGCCTTTTTTCTTTTTTTAAGATTTTATTTATTTATTTGAGAGAAAGAAAGAGCACAAGCAGGGGAGAGGCAGAGAAAGAGGGAGAAACAGGCCCCTGTCTGAGCAGAGAACTCTATATGGGACTCAATTCCTGAATGCCAGGATCACAACCTGAGCTGAAGGCGGATACTTAACCAACAGAGCCACCTAGGCACCCCAGCCTATTTCTTTTTAGCACTGAATAATATTCCATCATCTGAATGTAACATGATTTATTTGTCCACTCAATCACTGAAAGTTATCTTGGTTGCTTCTAAGTTTTGGCAATCACGAATGAAGCTGTTATAAACACTCATATGCAGATTTTTGTGTGGACGTAAGTTTTCAATTCTTTGGATAGGTATTAAGAAGTGTGATTGCTGGATTGTATGGTAAGAGTATGTTTAGTTTTGTAAGAATCCACCAATTTTTCGTCAAAATTTGTTTTACCATTTTACATTCTCATCAGCAATGAATGTGTATTCTTGTAGTTCCACATCCTTACCAGCATTTGGTGTCAGTATTTTGGATTTTAGCTATAGGTGTAGCAGTATCTGATTTTGTCTTTTTTTTTTTTTTTTTTTTTTTTAGATTTTATTTATTTGTCAGGGAGAAAGAGAGCACAAGCAGGGGAAGCTGCAGGCAGGGGGAGAAGCAGGCTCCCTGCTAAGCAAGGAGCCCAATGTAGGACTTGATCCCAGGACCCTAGAATCATGACCTCAGCCGAAGGCAGACACTTAACCAACTGAGCCACCCAGGTGTCTCTCATTGTTGTCTTAATGTTTAATTCCCTGATGTCATGAGATGTGGAACAACTTTTCATATGCTTATTTGCCATTTGTATATCTTGTTTGGTGAAGTGTCCAGTTCTTTTGCCCATTGAATATTTCCCTGTTTGTTCTCTTGCTGTGAATTTCAAGAATACTTTGTACATTTTGAATAAGTCTTTTATCTGATATGTATTTTCCAAGTATTTTCTTCAAATCTGTATCTTGTCTTCCTATTCCCTCAACAATGTTTTTTGCAGAGCAAAGGTCTTAAATTGTAGTAAAGTCCAGTTTATCAATTATTCCCTTCATAGATTATGTCTTTAGTTTTCTATCTAAAAAACTATTTTCATATCCAAGTTCATCTAGGTTTTCTCCTATATTATCTTCTAATACTTTAATGGTTTTATGTTTTATATTTTACATTGGTTGATAATCCAATCTTTTGAAGGATGTAATTCTGTTTCTAGATTCATGTTTTCACATGTGGATTTCCAGTTGTTCCAGCACAATTTGTTGAAAAAATTATTTTTGTTCTGTTGTATTGTCTTTTCTCTTTTATTGAAGGTAAACTGGTTATATTTGTTTAGGTTTATTTCTGAGCTTTCTATTCTGTTTCATTGATCTATTGGTCTATAGTTTAGTTAATACCATAATGCTTTGATTACTATAGCTTTCTAGTAAATCTTGAAGTTGTGTAATACTAATCCTTTAACTTTGCTCTTGCTTCTCCAATATAAACTTTAAAATCACTTTCCTGATATCTGCAAAACTTCCTGGGGTTTTGGATGAAACTGTATTGAATCTATAGTTTAAATATGGAAGAACCAATATGTTGACAATATTGAGTCTTCCTATCCATTAGCCTGGAATATCTGTACATTTATTTATTTATTTATTTATTTATTATCTTTTTCATCAGAGTTTTGTAGTTTTGCTCATGTACATATTTTTTAGAGTTATACCTAAGTATTTCTTTTCAGGGAGCATTACTGTGTTTTTTATTTCATATTCATTGACTTCTATTCATATATTGACTTCTCTCCTGCAACCTTGGTATAATTGCTAATTAGTTCTATGATTTTTTTTTTTGCTTTTTTCAAATTTTCTACATAAAAAATCATGCCATCTGCAAGCAAAGATGGTTTTATTTGTTACTTACCAGTATATATATACCTTTTCTTTTCTTTTCTTTTCTTATCTTATTGAATTAGCTAGAACTTCCAGCATGATGTTGAAAAGAAGTGATGAGAGGGGATGTTTTTGCCTTGTTCCTGATTTTAACAGGGAAGTTTCTAGTTTCTTTCAAATTAGTGTAATAGCTACAGGGTCTTTGCATCTATTCTTTATCAAATTGATAAAGCTTTTATTTCTAGTTTGATGAGTTTTTCTTCATCATGAAAGGATTTTGGATTTTGTCAGATGCTTTTTAAGCATCCATTAATATGATCGTGTCATTTTTTTTTCTTCTTTACCTTACTGATGTGATGGATTATATTAATTCATTTTCAAATATTGAACCGCCATTGTATGTTTGGGATAAATGCTACTTGGTTGAGGTGTCTAATTCTTTTTATACATTGCTGGATTCAATATGCTGATATTTTGCTGAGAAGTTTTGCTTCTATATTCATGAGAGATATTTTTGTGTAGTTTTGTTTCTTGTGATCTTTGGTTTTGGTATTGGTATGTTGACTTCAGAGAATGAATTAGGAAGTATTCCCTCTGTTTCTATCTTCTGAAATCACAGAGAATGGGTATCATTTTTCTTTCCTTAAATATTTGATAGAATTAGCCAGTGAACCCATCTGAGCCTGGTGTTTACTTTTGGGGGAAGGTTGTCATTTATGGATTCAATTTATTTAATAGATACAGGCTTGTTTAAATTGTCTATTTTTTCTCATGTGAATTTTGGCAACTTATCTTTCAAGGAATTAGTCTATTTCATCTATGTTATCAAATTTGTGGGCATAAGGTATTCATGATATTACTTATTATCCATTGGATGTGTAATAAAAACCTTCCTTTCATTTCTTATTATTAGTTATTTGTGTCTTCTATCTTTTTTTCCTACTTAACCTGGCTGGAGGCTCTTTGATTCTATTGATCTTTACAAAGCACTATATTGGCTTTGTTGATTTTCTCTACTGATTTTCTGTTTTTAATTTCATTGATATCTGCTCTAATGTTTAATACTTCTTTTCCCCTGCTTACTTTAGATTTAATTTTCTCTTCTTTTTCTAGCTTCATAAGATGGAAGCTGAGACACTCATCTTAAATGATTCTTCCTTTCTAATACATGCATTCAATACTATAAATTTTACTCTAACACTACTTCTTGTGTCTCACAAGTTTTGATAAGTTATGTTTTAATTTTCATTTAGTTCAAAATATTTAATAATCTATCTTGAGAATTTTTTGACCCATCTGTTAATCAGAAGTGGGTTGTTTAATATTTACTTATTTTGCGATTTTCCAGCTATATTTTTATTATTGGTTTTCAGTTTAATTCCACTGTTGTCTGAGAGCAGACACTGTATGATTTATATTATTTTTAACTGTGGTATGATGTGTTTTATGCCACAGGTATGGTCTATCTTGGTAAATGTCCCATAGGAACGTGAAAATAATATGTATTCTATAGTTGTTGAATTAAGTGATCTATTGATGTTTGTTATATACATTTGATTGATGATGCTGTTGAATTTTCCTGTATTCTTACTGATTTTCTTCCTGTGTGATCCCTCCATTTCTGATAGGGATGTTGAAGTCTCCACATAAAATAATAGACTTATCTGTTTCTCTTTGTAGTTTTATCAGTTTATGTCTCACATATTTTGATGCTGTATTGTTAGGCATATACGCACTAGGGATTGTTAAGTCTTATTGGTGAATTGACCCCTTTATCATTATGTAATGCCCCTCTTTATGTCTGAGAACTTTCCTTGGTCTGAAATATACTCTGTCTGAAATTAATACAGCTATTCTTCACTTTATTTTGATTAGGGTTAGCAAAGTATATCTTTATCCAGCCATTTATTTTTTGTTTAAATCAATTATTTTATTATCAGATATTTATGTATTTTGACATATTTTATCATATACTTATATCCTTATAACAAAGAAGCTACTTAATCAATTTTAATGCATCAATTAATAAAATATGATTTTGATTTTAAACTATTATTAGATAATACAGTGTATCTGTAAATGAATGATTATATTCTTTTCATTTGTAGCCATTCTAGAAAACTTGCAGATAGATTATTGAAAGGTTAAGTAAAAATACTTTATCAACGTATAATTGACATACAAATACTGTACATATGTAATGTATACAACATAATGAGTTTGGAAATGTGTATACACCCATGAAATTATCACAAAAATCTATGCCATAAACATACCATCTCTTTCAAGTTTCTTCCTGCCTCTTTTATCATTTTTTTGGTGATAACACAGGAATAAAACACTAAATTTAAAAATCCATTAGTCCATACAAATACAAAAATTTAATTTTTTTTAAAGATTTGTATTTATTTATTCGACAGACAGAGATCACAGTAGGAGAGAAGCAGGCAGAGAGAGAGAGGGGGAAGCAGGCTCCCCGCTGTGCAGAAAGCCCAATGCAGGGCTCAATCCCAGGACCCTGAGATCAAGACCTAAGCCGAAGGCAGAGGCTTAACCTACTGAGCCACCCAGGCACCCCCCAAAATTTAAATTTTTTAAAAGGTGTGAGTACAAAAGAATGAATCTATCTCAGAAACATTTTACTAAGTGAAAGAAACTAGACTTAAAATAGATACCTTCTTCATTTATATTACCTTCTTTTATATGAAGATCTAGAATAAGCAGTATAAATGTATAATGATAGAAACTAGATCAGTGGTTGCTTCTGGAGGGGAAGGCTTGACTAGAAAGGCCCATAAGAGAACTTATGGAAATGTTCTGTCTTCATAGTAGTCTGAGTTGTGTATGTGTGTATTCATCAAAATTAAGCACTTGAGCTACATATGCATCTCACTGTATGTGGATTACATCTCAATTAAAAAGTAATGTTTTAATGTGAAAAAAAGAACACGGCATTTAATGCAACATTTTAAAAACTACATGTACTATGCCTATATAAATCTTTGTTTTTAAAGTAAGTTTCTTATAGATAACACAAAGTCAAGTCCTGTTTTTTGATCCACTCTGACAATCCGTCTTTAGTTGATGTCTTTAGACCACTGACGTCTAAAATGATTATTAATATAGCTGAATTTATATTTATCATATTTGTTACTGTTTTCTATTTGCGGCCCTTGTTCTTTGTTCTGCTTTTTGTCTTCCACTCTTCCTACCGTTTGTTGTTTCAGTTAGGCATTTTATATGATTCCATTCTCTCTCCTCTCTTTTCAGTTATACTTTCTTTAACCTTTTTTTAGTGCTTGCACTAGACTTTACAATATACATTTACAACTGCTCCAAGTCCATTTGTAAATAACATTATACCAATTCAGAGGTAGTGCAAGCATCCTATAATAACAAAACATTCTTGGGGCTCCTGGGTAACTCAGTCAGTTGAGCATCTGACTCTTGATTTGACTCTCTGGTCATTATCTCAAGGTCGTGAGATCAAGCCCTGAGTCAGGTGTCATGATGGGCAGGGAGTCAACTTGAGATTCTCTCCCTTCTCCTCACCCTCTCCCTCTCCACTTTCCCGGCTTGCATGCTCTCTATGTCTCTCTCTCTAAACTAAGTAGTTTTTTAAAAAGTTTTATTCATTTATTTGTTTGTTTATTTATTTATTTTAGAGAGAAAAAGTGTGTGAGTGGGAGGAGGGGCAAATGGAGAGGGAGAGAAGAGAGAGAGAAGCAGACTCCCTGGTGAGTGCAGAACCAGATGTAGGTCTCCATTTCACAGTTCTGAGATCATGACCTGAGCCTAAACCAAGAGTCTGACACTTAACAGACTGAGCCCCCCATGCACCCCATAAATAAATAAACTTTTAAGAAAAAACACAGAATATTCTTAATTCCTCTCTCCTTTCCCTTGTCTCATTGCTGTCATTCATTTCGCTTAAACATATATGGGAATACAGATAAACACATAGATAGATAAGCATACATAATTAAATATATTATTATTCTTTTGAACAAACTATTATCAGTTAGCTCTATTAATAGAAACAAAAATAAAAGTTTTTATTTTACTTATACTTATTCCTTTCTGATGTCTTCCTTCTTTTATATAGATCTGAGTTTCTGACCTGTATTATTTTTCTCTTCTCTTGAAAGTGTATTTTAACATTTCTTACAAGGCAGATCTATTGTCTACAAATTTCATCATTTTCGTTTGTCTGGGAGTCTTTATTTCTTCACTTTTGAAGGATAATTTCAGAGAGTACACAATTCTGCTTTGGGTGAGATTTTCTCTCAACTCTTTAAATTCTTCAATCTATTCTTTCTTGTATGGTTTCTGAGGAGTCAGATGTAATACTTAAGTATTCTCCTCTACAGGTAAGATTTTTTTTTCCCTGGCTACTTACAGTATTCTTTTCTTTATCTGTTATTTTCTACAGACTGAACATAGTATGTATAGATGTAGTTTGTTTCTGTTTTATGTTTGCTTGTTTTGACATTTATTCTGTGTGGTGTTTTCTGAGCTTCCTGTTTCTGCAGTTTAGTCATTAATTTGGAGAAATTCTCAGTCATAATTTCTTCAAATATTTCCTTCATTCATTTCTCTTTTTCTTCTTCTGGTATTCTCATCATACATATGTTTGTAAGTTGTCCAGTGGTTCTTGCATATTCTGTTCTTCTTTTTTTTTTTCCTTTTTCAGTCCTTTATTGTCTTTGTTTTTCTATTTTGAAAGTTCCTATTGACATATCCTCACCCTCAGATATATTTCCTTCAGCCATGCCCATTTCTTTCTTTTTTTTTTCTCTTTAAAGATTTATTTAATCAAGAAAGAGAGAATGAGAGACAGAAAGCATGGGTGGGGGAGGGTCAGAGGGAGAAGCAGACTTCCCACTGTGCAGGGAGCAATGCAGAACTTGATCCTGGAACTCCAGGATTAAGACCTGAGGACCTGAGCCAAAGGCAGACGCTTAACCAACTGAGCCACCCAGGCGCGCAACCATGCCCATTTCTGTTACATTCTTTTTTAATCTCTAGCATTTCTTTTTAAAACTTTCTTAGAATGCATCTCTCTGCACATTGCCCATCTGCTCTTGTCCACTTTATCCATTAGAGTATTTACTGTATTTACCATATTAAACATACTTGCTTTGAATTCCTGGCCTGATAATTTAAACATCTCTGTCATTTCAGAGTCTGGTTCTGATGCTTGCTCTATCTCTTCAAACTGTGTTTTTTGCCTCATAAGTTTTATTGAGAGCCAGATGTGATGTTCTTGTTAAAAATAACTGCTGTAATTAAGTCTTTAATAAAATGGTGTTAATATGTGGGAAAAGGGAATAATTCTATAGTCTTCTAATTAGATCTCAGTCTTCTAGTGAGCATATGCCTCTGGACTCTGAACTTCACGTGAGCTTTTCAGTATTCTTCCCTAACCTTAGGTGGGACAGGATGGGCTGGAATAGAATGGGCTGGAATAGAATATTTCTCTTCCCTCTAGGTTGGTGTGGCCTTGAAAGAAACCCAAAAGTTTAGATTCCAATAAAATAATTTCTTTCAAGGTCAGACCTTGTTAAGAACAGAAAGGTCTGCTATGTTCCAAAATGTTTCCTTTTCCCTTCTTCCTGTTGGGAGCACATGGGACTTTTCTTCACCGGTCTAGCTCCTGGAGGTAAAACTTACAAAAGAGTGAGGCCCTCCTTGTGATTGGGCCTTCCTGGAATTTTTAACTCTCAGATTTGTCCACAATGAACCTCCTGCAATTTGTCAACTACGGTTTAGGTTTTCCTAATTTGGCACTGCTTCTCTTGGAGATTTCTGCTTATGAGTATCTTCTCCAGTCAGTTGTGATTATCTGTATTTGCCTCTCTGATTCTCTCACTTGGAGACAGTGTTTTGTCCTATTGCCTCACTTTTCCGATGGATCTAAGAAAAGTTTTTCATTTTACAGTTTTTTTTTCAGCTTTTTATGCATTGGGATGGACTTTTAACCTCTTTTCATGTTGGACCAAAACCCAAAAAACAGGGCATGTTTTTTAAAAAGTTCTAAAAAAGTATTTACAAAATATTATCCTAAGAATTATAGTTTTACAGGGCATCTGGGTGGCTCAGTGGCTTAAGCCTCTGCCTTTGGCTCAGGTCATGATCTCAGGGTCCTGGGATCGAGTCCTTCATTGGGCTCTCTGCTCAGCAGAGAGCCTGCTTCCCCTTCTCTCTCTGCTGGCCTCTCCGCCTACTTGTTGTGATCACTATCTCTCTGTTAAATAAATAAATAAAAACTTTACAAAAAAAAAAAGAATTATAATTTTATAAAGCTTTCATCTGGACAAAAGTATAATCACTTAAGTAATAGTAGTATCCTGAATTAAAATGAAAGATAATCCAAAATTTAAATAATTTAAATTTGAAAAAGGACAAAACATTTTAAACTTATTTCTATAGTTCTAGATGTTCACTGGTTAGTTATTTGAAGACTGAAATTCACTAAAAAAAAGTCACTAAAGGTGACTCAGTATTATTTTCAGGATGGCAGAGTGGTGGGGTGAAATTTAGCAAATGGGATTAGAAAATGACCACTGTCCCTTGGAGGATGCTATTCTTATTATCAGCGAAGGATGTGGCAAGCCAGAAAAATCCCTCAGCAAAAGGTATTATTGGGGTGGAGGCAAGGGAATTGTTCCTGCATACTTTCTGGAAGCCAGCTCAGGAAAATACAGAGAGCCTTGTCTTGTGATTCCCCAACAAAAGAGTTGTTGAACTGGAGAAGTTAAATAAATTCTGGAAGTGAAAATATCTCCTTGGAGATAAATGATATCTTTTGATGAGAGACCATGTGGGAAAGACTCTCTGTCACATGGTCTATTTGGAAAAGCCACTGATTATTTGATGGATTATGATTGATGTTCCAGCAGTGTTTACTTCTTGAATATCAGCAATTCATCTAGTTTCCATGGATTTCACTGATTGCCTTTATACTTTCTGTTTATGATGGCTCTTTTTGAAGACTGGCATCTTTTGGTGATGGCTCTAGGCTATCATATCTCTTTCATTAGTTTAATGAGTTGGAAAGTAAAGTATTTATCCTTCTATACAGCTGTTAGTTGTATTTTTTTCTTAAACAGAATGGAAAGTTTTCCAAAACCAGATAACTGTGGCAACTTTCTGTGCTCATGCTGTCATCTCCCAAGGAAATCCATCCACGGATGTCAGAACCTAGACTTTGTTTTGGGGAAATTCTGCTGATACAATTTTGAAGAGCTTCTCCAGGAAGAGCCCAAAGCATAGCTCTGAGCCAGTACAGTCCCTGTAGAGTTCCAAAGTCCACCCCAAAGAGGCCTCTGGCTGCCTTGCCTGGCTAAGCTTACAATCTACCACACAGAATATTCCACATACTTCCCCTCAAATCAAACCTGTACTCATTTACTTTGTCTAGCATTAAATTCTCTCCTGTAAATCATAGTTTGTGGTTGGTATCATTTCCCTAAGCCTGAAAATGTTCTTTTTCTTTATTTTTATTTTATTTTATTTTATTTTTTGTAGTTCAGGTTTACTGGTAGTTTATTCATTCTTTTAGCTTTTATATATCTGAAAATGTCTATTTCATATATTTTTTAAAAGGATTTTATTTATTATACCAGAGAGAGGGGAGGGAGAGGAGCAGAGGGAGAGGGACAAGAGGACTCTGCACTGAGCACAGAGCCCAACACGGGGCTCAATCTCAGGACCCTGAGGTCATGTCTTGAACCAAAAGCAAGAGTCAGACAACCTACTGAGCCACCCAGACACCATTTGTGTTTATTTTGAAAAATATTTTTGCTGACCATAGAATTCTTGGTTGAAAATTTATAGTGTTTTTTTCCTTCAGAATTTAAAGATGCCTTTACGTTCACTATTTTTGATGAGCAATTATTCTTATAATTTCCCCCACTATAGGTAATAAGACTATTTTCACTGAATAGTTTATTTTCAGGAGCTGGAAAATAATGAATCTACATGTGATTTTCTTTGCCTTTACCTTTCTTGGGTTTTATTGAGCTTGAGTCTGTGGGTTGAGGTATTTCATCAAATTTGGGGAAAATGCCCATTAGTTTTTCAAATACTTTTCCTTTCCTATTCTATCTCTCATTTTCTTCTGGAACTCCACTTGTAGGTATTTTATATAATTGGGTATTTTTGTACTGTACAAATGCTCTTCTTAGTATTTTTTTTCTCCTCAATTATTTTTCTCTCTGTGCTTCTGATTATTTCTGTTGCTCTGCTTTCATTTTAACAAACCTGTCTTCTGCTGTGTTTAATATACTTTAATGTCCATTGAGTAAATTTGCTTAACTCTTAAGCCAACATTATTGTGTTGTAATTTACATACAATCAAATGCTTTGATTTTAAGTGTCTACATTTATGAAGTCTGTGAGTTGTATATGTCTGTCTGAATCAAGAGAGAACATTGTGTTCACTCAAAGAAGTTCCTTGTTCCTTTATGAAGTCAACCCTCTAACCAACCACAATTTTATTGATTTATAGAAGTTTTTTTGTTTGTTTGTTTATATTTTGTTTATTTGACAGAGAGACAGAGAGCATGAGCAGGGGGAGCAGCAGGCAGAGGGAGAGGAGAAGCAGGCTCCCCACTGAATAAGGAACTCAATGCGGGGCTCCATCCCAGGACCCTGGGATCATGACCTGAGCTGAAGGCAGGCACTTAACTGACTGAACCACCCAAGCATGCTGATTTATAAAAGTTTTGAAAGCAGGTAGTAAACGTCTTCCAACTTTTCTGTCTTTGTTTTTGTTTTCCAAAATAGTTTTTCCCAGTCTCTGTCTTTTGTATTTCTGTGCAAATTTTAGAATGGGCTCCTTAGTTGCTATTAAAAAATCCTAATGAGATTTTCAATAAGATTGTGTTACAATCTTATCTTTTTGGATAAGAGGTGGAGTCTTAACAATATTGACTCTTGCTTTCTATCAACATGGTATATCAGTATAGCCATTTATTTAGCCCTTCTTCATTTTTTCTTAATAATATTTCGTAGGGTTTTTTTGTTTTGTTTTGTTTTACAAATCTTGCACATACCTTAATTCATTTAACCCTAAATATTTCTGGTTTTGAATGTTACTGAAAAGGCTTTTACATATTTTTTGTTTATATATTTTTAAAACAACTTTATTGAGAAATATCTCAACATGTACAATTTATCTATTTAAAGTGTACAAATCAATAATTCTTAGTCTATTCACAGTGCTGTAAAACCAGCACCACAATCAATTTTAGAATATTTCCATTACCCCTCTCCCTGTACCCCTCAAAATACTTTGTATCCATCAGCAGTCACTCCCCATTTCCCCATTTCCCTGGTCCCTATCCCTACATATCTATTCTGGGAATTTCATATAAATGGAATAATATAACATGTGGTCTTCTGTAATTATTTTCTTTCATATACTACCCTGTTTTTAAGGTTCACCCATGCTCTAGGGGTGCCTGGGTGGTTCAGTCAGTTGAGTGGCTACCTTCAGCTCAGGTCATGATCCCAGGATCCTGGAATCAAGCCCCGCATCAGGATTCCTGCTCAGCAGAGAGCCTGCTTCTCCCTCTCCCTCTACCTGCCACACTGCCTTCTTGTGCTCTCTATCTCTGTCAAATGAATAAATAAAATCTTTAAAAAAAAAAAATTCATCCATGCTCTAGCGTGTGTCAGTAGTTTATTATTTTTTATTGTTGAATTATAGT
The DNA here is from genome assembly GCF_002288905.1 of Enhydra lutris kenyoni. Lineage (NCBI taxonomy): Eukaryota > Metazoa > Chordata > Mammalia > Carnivora > Mustelidae > Enhydra > Enhydra lutris. The sequence continues at coordinate 700,015 of NW_019154188.1, forward strand.
CTATTGTATGGGTATATGATATTTTATTTATACATTCATCAGTTGATGGACATTTGCATTATATTCCTGAATTCCTATTATTGTTGTGGAAAACCAAAGCAAAACAAAAAATTAAATTTCCTTACTGCCTACAGCCCATTGACAATTCTTTGAAACAGGCAGAGTGACCTTCATCTGGGAGCTAAGCTGTCTCAGTGCTGACACTTTGCTGAGGTTAACAGGCAATCTTAGCCTAACTCCCCAGGATCCTGTAAGTCTACTTTAACATAAAAAATTCCTTTGGAAACTTCCTTTATCTCTACCTCACAAGATACATGTTAGCAATCATTCTCCAAATGTATGGCCCTCTGGTACACATCTGAAGCATCTCATAACTGAGAGTTTACTGGACAGTAATAAATGACCTTTTCCTAACAATAGCTCAAGGTCCTAGAAACCTTGCTTCCAAAATTCCTTAGAGACTTAGATTATCCCTAAACCCCTCCAAACTTGAAAGCATATAATCAGCTACTCCTCATGACCCACTTGCAGCCCTTTCTGCCCAGAGATAAAACTCTTTCTTCACTGAAGACATCTCAAGAATTCTTTCTTGGCTATCAAGTCTGAACCCCAACATTTCTACATCATTATGAACTTTTACATATATGTTCTTATGTGAACATTTGTTGTTGTTGTTTTTGTTGTTTTACTCTTTGGTATATATCTGGGAGTGAAATTGCTGGGTCATACTGTAACTCTATGTTTAACTTTCTAAGAAACCACTAGATTGTCTTCCACATTGCTACACCATTTACATTCATATCAGCATAATATGAGGGTTTCCATTGTTTTTATATCCTCATCAACACTTGTCCTTATGTGACCTTTTAATTTTAGCCATTCTCATGGATGTGAAGTGGTATCTCATTGTGTTTCATTCCTCACTTCTTATTGATTTGCATTTCCCTGGTGATTAGCAATATTGAGCAATTTTTCATGTGCTTATTGGCCATTTACATATCTTCTTTGGAGAAATTGTATTCAAATTCTTTACTAATTTTATTTTTTGTTATTTATTTATTTTTAGAGGCAAGGAGAGGGAGAGGGAGGAAGAGAAACTTAAACAGAGCCCATGCCCAGCATGGAGCCCAATGTGGGGCTCAATCCCACCATCTTCAGATAATGACCTAACCCAAAACCAGGAGTCAGATGCTTAACCAATTGCATCACACAGGTGCCTCCTCATTTTTAAATTGGGTTGTCTGTCTTTTTATTATTGAATTTTAAGAGTTATTTATATATTCTAGATATAAATCACTCATCACATATATGATTTGCAAGTACTTTCTCCCATTTTGTGTGTTGTCTTTTCACTTTCTTGATGGTGTCTTTTGAGGCACAGCAGTTTTAAATTTTAGTGAAGTCCAATTTATTGGTTTTCTTATATTGTTTCTTGTGCCCTTTGATTTCATAGCTAAGAAGCCATTGCCCAATTCAAGGTCATGTCATTTTCTGCCTGTGTTTTCTTCTAAATGTTTGATAGTTTTAGCTCTTATAAGTCTTTGATTCATTTTGAGTTATGTTTGTATATGATATGAGGTAGGGCTCAAATTCTGTGTTTCACATCTAGATAACCAGTTTTTTCAGCACCATTTGTTTAAGAGGTTATTCTTTCATCATTAAATTGTCTTGACACCTTTATCAAAAATCAATTGACAAATAAATAAGGTGATGATCTGTTGCTTTTCAAATAGTTATTTCCAAGTATTGCTTCTAACATAAATAAATACAATTTTTTGAAATATAGAATTTATGTCCTTTGACCTTGCAAAACTCACTTATTAGTTATAGTAAATTTTGTGTATGTAGATTTCTTATAATTTTCTATTTAGGTAACATCCCCTCATCTTCCCCTCATCCCCTCATTATCTAAAAATAATTTTATTTTTTCCTTTCCAGACCAGATGTTTATTTATTTTTCCTGCCTTATTCCATTGGCTAGAATTTTCAGTGTAATATTGACTTAAAGTATTAAACACAAACAACCTTACCATTTTCCCAGGTTAAGGAAGTTTTCTTCTATTTCTGGTTAGCTCAGAATTTTTATCTTGAATGGTTGTTGAATTTTTTCAATGGTTAATTTTCTTTTCTGCATCTAGTTAGATGATTATATATATAGTTTTTCTTTTTTTAGTATGTTAATATGGTTATAATAATTTGGTTGATTTTTTTTGATGTTAAGCCAATCTTGAGTGCCCTGAGTTAAATCCCAACTGGTCATGTTTTATTACATTTTTAAATACGTTGCTAGATTCCATTTCTAAAGTTGTTTCTATGATGTTTGCATCTATGGTTGTAAGAAATAAGGTGGATCTGCAGTTGTTTGGTTTGTTGTTGTTGTTGCTTTCTTTCTTTCTTTTTTTCTTTTTTTGTCCCTTTCTAATTCTGGTATCAGGGAAATGCTGGCCTCATAAAATTAGTTAGGAAGTGTTCCTTTCTTTTCTATTTTTTAAATTTAAAGAAATTTAAGAGAGAGAGAGAGAAATATGAGCAGGATGGGGATGAGCAGAGGAAGAGGCAGATAGAGAGAATCTTAAGTGAGCTTCGTGCTCAGTTTGGAGCTGACATGGGGCTTAATCTCATGACCCTGAGATCATGACCTGAGCTGAAATCAAGAGTCAGACACTTAACCAAATGTGCCACACAAAAGCCCTCCCTTCTTTTATATTTTTTTGAAAGAATTATGTAGAATTGAGATGAATATGTTCTTAAGTGTTGGGTAGAATTCACAGTGAAGCAGTAAAGTTACTGTGGTTTTATTTACAGAAAGAATTTATGGATTTACTTTCATAGTTTAATTTCAGGTTATCTATTCTTGAATGAGCTTAGGTAGTTATAGTAGTTTGGTAGTTATATCTCTTAGAAATTTTCTCATTTTATATTCATTAACTAATTGGTATGCTTTTTAAAAAATGTTTAACTTTTTATTTAATTAATTTGTAAGCAGCTCTCCTATTTGTGACTCCAAAATGCAGACCTCTTGTGTTCTTCTCTCATTCAGCCAGTAGTGAGATGACGTGTTGGCTCTAGCAGCACTGGGATGTGTCCTGGATCTAGAAAGAAGAGGTAGTGAGGGGTCTAGAGACCCTGGTTTGCCCTGGCTTTGATGGCAAACTGCAGAGCAACACTGAGCTCTTTCTTTTCTGGGCCCCACAGCACTCAAATTTCAAGGGCAGCTTCTCTACTTCTTGGGGGTTTCAATGAGTACCTATAAGGAAATTATTTTGAAAAGTATAAAGAAGAACAAGTATATAAGGTAGCTTTCTTTTCCTGGTTAGTGGAGTCTGCAGGCTGTGGGGTTAACTATTGTTGTGTCCATTTCAGTTCTGAGCTTGTAATGGGATGAGAAAAATTAGCAGAGTTTTCCATCCCCTGTTCCTTCAGGGCTGCCTACTCTGCTGCCATGCTGGGTTTTGGGGAGGGGAGGAATCAGCCAGATGTGGCCTCACATGGCCCTCATTTAAGGCTTGTTCGGTTCCTGCTGGCCAGAGAGGGGATTTCTAGCTTTTAAGAAGAGGATGAATTAAATCTGCAGCAACAATGAGCTTACCTTGGCATTTTTCATGATATTCTGCAGCATTAAAAACTTTTTCCAATGTTTGCATTTAATAGCTTCTGCCTTGGTGAAATTATTGAGGTTCCCAACTGTGATTTCAATGGTTCTTAGAGTAGTAGGGCATTTGTAAATTGCTGTAAGAAATTAGTAGCAACCTATGAAAGAGAAGAAAAAAATAGTAGAACAGGAACTAACAAATGAAAATTTAAGGGAAATAAGAGAAAGAGAAAATATATACATTTTGGTAGCTAGCTAGATAGACGCATATATGTATGTATATGCATTTTTTTACTTTGACAGTTTTATTTAGTATAGCAGGGAAACCTGATAGAAACATAATCTTGTTTTCTGCTATGATAATTATTTCACAAAGGAATGAGAGGAATCCCCACATCACAACTCTGTGCCCCTCCTCCGCACCCCCATGTACTCCTGGAAACTAGTCCCAATACCTCTTGAAGAGCTTTTGGGGCCTTTGATTATGTGTTTTGATGCCTGAGTACATGGTTCAAAATCAAATACCACAACTGAAGATCAAGTGCCCACCTGGTTTCTGACTGGAACCAGAAATCCAGAATTTTATGTAACATTTTCTGTTTTAAAGGATGAAAACAATTTTTTTTAAAGTTTTATTTATTTATTTGACAGATAGAGAGGGATCACAAATAGGCAGAGAGGCGGGGGGGGTGGGGGGGGGGTGGGGCGGGAAGCAGTCTCCCTGCTGAGCAGAGAGCCCGTTGTGGGGCTCGATCCCAGGACCCTGAGATCATGACCTGAGCCAAAGGCAGAGGCTTAACCCACTGAGCCACCCAGCTGCCCCTAAATGATGAAAACAATTTTTGTTAAAAGCACACAGTAGGCAGACCCACCCAAAACTACTAGCGTGAACCTATGAAATTACCTTTTGTGAGGCCATACGTTGGCTATTTGCCCCCCTTCAGTTCAAGCTAACAAATTTTTTTGTGTGGAGGTAAATTTTTTAAACTGAGCGGTAATGTATGATGAGTGACTGACACTGAATGTGCAGCTCCTTGAATCTCAATTTTGCACACCCTGTGTTGGTGAGCATCACCCAGATGCAGACAGGGACATTTCAGACCCCGAAAGTTCCCCCTGTATCCTCTCCCAGCCAATACTCCCCCATTGAGGGGACCTTAAACAGAAGAAATGGCCTAATAAAGGAGAGGGGTATATGGACATTGGGGAGGGTATGTGCTATGGTGAGTGCTGTGAAGTGTGTAAGCCCGACGATTCACAGACCTGTACCCCCCTGGGGCAAATAATACATTATATGTTAATAAAAAAAATAAATCTTTTAAATATTAAAAAAAAAAAAAAAAAAAAGGTGAGGGGCAGTGAGCCTCCCCAGAGACAGGATTTGGGAATTTGAGATGGTGGAAGGAGACCTATGCTGCCTTGTACATATGGGATCCTGGAAGAGGGTAGTTCCTGGGCATTCTTAGGGAAGCTTCCTAGATATTAGGTACACTGAATCAGAAAGGGTATGGGCCAGGCTTGGTGTGGCAAGATTGGAAGCACAGCCTTGGAGTGGACCTCATAGGCCATTGGTAGGCAGGGAGACTGGAAAGTGAAGCCCCAGAGACTGAAGACCTTGGAGGCCACGAGGGTTTCTGCACTACAGAGACTGGAAGTGCTGCTGCCCACCAACAAAGGTTGATAAAGGAGCGGGTAGGCGGGCGATACATGAGCCACATTCATTTATTTAGGATAAAACAGACATATAGTGCTCATATTTCTTGTACTGTGTGTCAAGGGCAAAATCATAGGTGTTATATTTATTTTACTTAAAATGTTAATTGGCAGAGCCCAGACTGATAGGCTGTGTACCAGGCTGTACTGACCACCGAAGTTCTAATCCAGCCCGGTGTCCAGCCTGAGGAGGGGTTGCGCAAATGAAGCAAAATCCCTGCTGCGTCTCAGCTCCTAGTTAAACAGTCTTCCAGATTTTATTTTTTCCCCCACAGACTTTTGTTCTAATACACAAAAGGGAGGCTGTGGGGGAGAGGAAGCCTGGCAGGGGATTCAAGCCCATCAGTGAAGAATTACTAAGAACTGCAACTTTTTTCTAATCCTGGAGGGAACTGGCACCCCTCCTTGGTAAGAGAACATGCAAATGCCTTTTTTGCCCTGTGAAGTCGGGGTGGCAGCTGCAGTCCGATTTTCACCTGGTAACTACTTGCACAGTATTAATGACACAGCAGAGCTGTCTTCTGAACTTCCTCTAGCTCCCGTTGGCCTCTGAGCCTTCCAGATGGAAGGTGGCTTTGTTTAGGCATGTGCTAATGGCTGCTGTTGTAACTCTGCCTGCCTCTTCTCTCTACTCCCAAAGGAGCAGACTTGGGAGTCCTATCCTTTCATTCAAGGTGACTGAGGAGTCCTGTCCTTTCATTTAAGGTGACTGAGTGGACAGTGTGTCTCCCCAGCAATCAACTCCCTGTGCCTGGCCAGGTCTGGCAGAGTTGACTTTCCAGGCCTCAGTTCTCCTCCAACCTTCACTGCAAAATCTGTACTCAAGTGAAGGTTTGGGAGCTGAGATTAGAATGTTTGGTCTCAGGAGGTACCCTTCAGGGAGGGGGGCCTGTGCCTGAATGGTAAGACGTGGGTAGCATGAAAAGGTAGGTATAGATTTAGGAGGAAGCCCCACATTTTCAAGTAACTTTCACATTATGGGTACCAGTTTTGAGCTGAAGGCACAAAAGCACCAATAGTTCGGTGAGCTGAGACTTTCCACTTGTGCCCACAGGCTCTCTGCCTCTAGTTAACTACCTCTGTTTAAAGGGACAGGGCCTTTCTTCAACTGGCTGAAACTAAAAAGGGATTGAATTGGCTCGGCAACAAAGACTTTTCAGGTTTCAGATCCGGCTGAATTGAGATGCTTAACAGATAAACCATCTCTTGCATTGTGTTTCTAATTCACAGCTTTGTTTCCTTTGGTCGCTCTCCGGCAAGTTTTCTTGATACAGTGGCTCTCAGCAGCTCCAGGCTTTCATCTGGCTACTTTTAGAGTCAGCCTGACATCCCCATGTGCCTTCACATGAAGGGTCCCACCATCCCCCTGACACCAGTTAGTACCCAGGCTAGGGCTTGAGGTGTTCAGAGCAGCCAGCACATGGCTGGCCCTCTGCCTGGGAGCTTCCTTACCCTTCCCAACCATAGCGGGCTCCTCCTTTCCTAAGTATGCTTCTAAATATGTGGTTCTCCTTAGCCCTGTCCCTGTCCTGCCAATCTCTTCACAAGGTCCTGGTAAATCAGGGGAAATAGAAATGCGTTGGGTGACTGTGCTGTTCAGTTAGCTAGCTCATGGGCACGTTGGAAAGCTGCCTGCTACCTGGTACCCATATATAGAAGCCCCAGGTTGTTCAGCTCTATGCTTGGGGACAGGTCTTAAAGCAAGAGGTATTACACTCTTCTTGCATTGGCTTCACGGTAACATTTCCATGGCACCATTGGACATGACTTAGAAGAGCATCACCTATACCAAGTAGGACGTTTGCTGTGTCTGCCAGGAATGAACTGTGCATGTGTGCGTGCACATATGTGCATGCACACATGTGTCCACCTCCTGGGATTTACGCTCTGTTTGTGCTTATGCAGCCAGTGCTGCCACTTGGCAGGTACTCTGTAACAGTAAGGTAGCCTTCACTGCTGGGGCACCAACTGTGTGTAAGATACTCTGTTAAGCATTAGACAGTGGGTTAGTAGAAGCTCTCCCCAGGAAAACACAGGAGAGAGGTGGAATGTGGGCCTGGGAATGGAAATACGGTACCAAGCAGAGCCCTGTAGAGGAGGACCTTGGAAGTATCTAGTCTCAGACCGGCTCAGATGTAGCACAAGAGGCCGGATGCATTCATGCCCATTTGTACTCCTGTGCTGTCAGGCATTGGTTAAAGAGTGGGAATGAGGGAGGTGTACATTAACCAGGTGTTTCTGGCTCTTCTTCCTTAACAATAGATGAAGTAGTTTCCAGAAGCCTGAGGAGAGCCTTCCCAGAAAGAGACCTAGGTTCTGGCCTAGGGCCAGTGAGGGGATGGTGAAGGGGATGGTGAAGAGACCCCTGGGAATAGGGGCAAAGCCTGAGAGTATCTGCTGCAACCTGTTATTTAATCCCGAGAAAATTCAACTCAACCCAGCCAAAGACACTCACTTCTGATGCTTATGATTCCCATTACATGTATGGAAATCTGTGACTTTTTGAAATATGAAGGAACAAGATGCCATAGCAGGTAATAGAGTAGCTGGAATGTGTAATTAGCATCCCTCTAATCCCTGACTCTGTCCATGTATGCAGCTACGTGGGCCCAGGAGAGGGGCGGTCCACAGAGGCTGATCTTGTCTGAATGGAGAATGAAATGATGAACAAGAATTGTGATCACAAAAATCACAAGGGTTGCTCCAGTAGACAGAGGAGTCCTGGGGCCGGGGCCCAGTTCCCAGATGTGTACACTGAGGTTGGGCCCCACTGCTCTTCCTGGACTAGTTGCTGGAGGTGAAGTTAGGTGCAGGGAGAGGATCTGGCCCTTGTGAAGAAATTGTGGTGTCAGAACTCAGAGTCTTGGGGGCTAGGAGACTGGAGAGGAGAGCATGGGCTCCAGGGCACACTCTCGGAGGAATCTTCCACAGAGTCCTGGAGAGCTCTACCTCCACTCTAGGAAATACATAGTACCAGTAGGGAAATGGAGGCACAGAGAAGTGATAGATTTGATCAAGGTCACACAGCCGCCCAGAATCCGGACAATAGAGTCCAATGAACCATCTAAAGCTGATTTTCACCAGATCCCTATCAGCAGAATTAGAGGAGGCTCATTTCCTTGTCCGTGACCGAAACTCATCTCCGGGTGGCTCGCACCCAGCTAAAGGGACTGAATAGTCTCAGGCAACTGCAAAGTCCAGAGGACGGCCCAGGGCTCACATGCTGTCATCAGTTGTCTTTCATGCTTCTGTGATTGCCTCCATCTTGGTCAGAATCTTCCTATTTGTGGGATGATGACCCTCAACAGCCTCAGGCTGATTTCTTGCAGATTAACCATCTCACTAGAAAGAGGGCACAGCACCATTTCTCCAAGAGTTCCAGCCAAACTCCCATGGCTGAGGCTCACTGGATCAGCTCAGATCACCTGCCATCCCTAGACTCTGATTGTTCAGGCCTAGGTCAGATGGCTCCCTCTAGCGCCTGTGTGAGTGTCTGTGTCTGTGTGTGTCTGAGAGAAATTATGTGTGCGCACACGCACACATGTGTGCTATACCTGAATCTTACAGATTAAGAGAAGAGAAAGTTTGATTCCTCAGAGGAGAACTGAAACAGTATTACTAGAAGAAGGGAACATAGATTCCCTGCCGGTGGGAACTGCAGGAGCCCACTACCTCAGATGCTGTCCCTAGCGTGGAATGAAGAGACTTGCAGGACAAGGCGGGCCTGAGGTCATCAAAGCAAGTATAACTCTCGAGTGTCAGAGCTGGAGGGTGTCCTAGGTTGAGTTTTTTGGAGCAGTGTCTGTGATAAGGGTTCCTGTGCAGACAGGGCTCCCAGGAAGCAAGAAGGGGAAGAGAGGAGACGGAGGAGGCAGGATAGAGAAGGGGAGCTCAGCTTGAATGAGCTGGGAAATGAGCAGGGAAGACGATCCCTCTGCTGCTGTGAGTGTGGGCTGCTGAAGACTCTTGGGTCTCCCATTGGCAGAGTATCCACGCCCTGACGGTTGGCTCACAGCCAGACACTAGCTGATGTGGGGATATAAAAGTCAGGTCCCCTTGCCTCAAGGTAGGATCCTGTATGAGCAGGCAGGGGCAGACTGGAGCTGAACCCACATCTACCGCCCTCCCTGCTTCCTCAGGACAGACTTCAGTCAGGCTCCTTGGAGGCCTCTTTTCAACTTGGCTCATCCTCAGGCCCCATCTTTGGCCTGTGCCATCTATTTGTAGCAATAATCCTGCCAAGTCAGCCTCACATGAATCCTCCTACCGTCGTTAACTGATTACCCTCGATGTCTGATCACCCTGGCCTGCCTTCCGCACAAATGCCCCTACCCTCAGGGTCTTCTTCCTGTAGTTGTCCACGCACGGATCCTTCACTTGGCTTGCTGGCTGTGATTCCCCGCTTGTACTCAGAGTTGAGCCCGATCTTTCCACTCTATTGCGATAGTCTGACACTTGTTACAACAGTCTGACTAGTCTTTACTGTTTCAACAAGTGTCTCAATAACTTTCTGTAACACCCCATTCCCTACAAGGTTCGCCTGAGAAAACCCCTCTATAAAAGATTTGCATGAGAATTTCCTTTTCGGGCTCTACTTCAAGGAACCATACCTAGTACAGAAGTCAAGCTCTGCTGTGATCTCAGGTGAAGCCTAGTCCCGGCCCCATCCTATGGGGGGTAAATGATACCCCAGAGTTTGTCCCATCTCAAGGCAAAGGACCTTCATGCCAGCCATTGGCCACAGATCCTAGGGAAGCTGGGGAGCAAACCTTCCAGACACCCCTGGCTGGCTAAGTAGTGAGGGTAGCTCCAGAGCCTCAAGACCATTGCAGGTGGGAGCCCTTAGCAGCAAAGTCCACAAAATAAGATATGGGCACACTGATCCAGGAAAAAGAGGTTCATGGGAATTAAGTGGGGTGCCAACACTTTTTACTTGTAGGGCAAAGAAATCAGGCTGCTGAAATGTCATGGAACAAGAATTCTAAATTGGTACCAGCTTAACTATTGGCAGCCATAAGGGTATTCTAATGATCTGACAACAGGTTGCCGTTTATCAATTTGTTGCTACTTATATAACAAGAAGTACAGAATACAGTACTTATAAATCCTTGTAATGAAATATTTTCCCTTTATTGAGGCAGTGTTTATATAGATGCACATTAGTTTAAACTTTTTGACCTCATTTGCATTCTAAAATTACAGCACCATAATTTCCTTTTCCCAAATGCATTTACTCTTAATTAATCTTAACCACTCTCAAGCTTTTCTGATTTCTATTATCACTATTTAAAGTTGAGAAGACTTTTAATGGATCTAAATCACATATTCAAATTAGTTTCTTTTTCTAAAGTTATAATGACTTGAAATTTTATTTGATTTGAGCCCAAAGTATTACCTGAAAAGTAATTTGATTGTTTTACAATTTAAATCATCTGTGTGGAATAAAATTCATTAACCTTATTTACATGTGTGTAAAAATTATGACACTTTAACCAATTAACATTTCTAAAAAGTGTGCAGCATTTTATAGCATAATGCCTCCATTGCAGCCCTGTTCCCTATATCTCTGAACTCATTTAGCAGAAATTTCCAACTTTGGCTAAAATTTGAGTAATTGAATTGTCTGGCCAGACAGTGCCTTATGTGAAATCGTGTCTTCTCCTGTAGGGCCTAAAGGAGCTGTGGCTCATTGAGGCCCAGTCTAGAATAGTCTTCCTAGGATGGTGGCAGACAGCTCACCCTCACAGGGCTGGTCTGGAGACCACAGGTTGGGAAATGTCATCATTTCTTTCAGAGCTCCGCTCTGGAAAGGCACAAACTTGACATTCTTTGGACATCATTGTGCCTTGGTAGACACAGTGCCAGAGAGCCTTTCTCAACAAGCCTCAAAAAATGGACATGGCAGCTCATGGAGTGGTTAAGATGTGTACCCATGAAGCTCAGTGCAGTGCATTCAGCTCAAGGTTGGGTTTGAGACCAGGCTTTGCCACTTGCTACCTATGTGATGCTCCAGTTCAAATCCTCCGTCACCCACACTCCCTCACAGTTCCTCTGCATGCGTGCTGCCCCTACCTCCAATGTTTCCTTCATTTTATAGCCAGAGTGATTAATTTGTGTCACCTACTTAATAAGCTTCCCATTGGTTTCCTATTGCTGTCTTATAGGCAAAGTCCTTCATATTGAATAACAAGGCCCTCCTCCTCCACTCCTGTCCTCCAGCTGCACTGCCTTTTGCTGACCTTTAGGTTTACCCTTCTTCTTCATCTTCTCCAGGTGTTGCATGTGCCATTCCTCTACATGAAACTGTCCTTCCCTCTTTTGTTTGCCAGATCATCTCTTACTCATCATTCTGGTCTCAAATTGGGGGTCACTTCAACTTCCTTAACTGGGTCAAATCCCTTGCCACAGGCTCTCAGGAGCTCCTGTACAGAAGGTTCCTGATAGTCCTCTGTCATGACCAGCACCACATCACAGTTTTCCATTTGCTATTGTGATCTCTTCCCTAACTGAAGGCTGTGTGAGGGCAAGGGTTACCATCCTAGTTCAGTGTCTGCATCCTTAATTAATACATATTAAATTAGTGGTGAATAAGAATGACTTCCTACCTTGCTTTAAGGTAGGAAAACTTATTCCTCCAATATCCCTATAAAGTCCACAGTAAATGAAAAAAATATGTGGAAAATCTCTAACTCAACCCTGTGCCTCAGCTATTTGGATGGTCCCTTGGGGATATTTTGGGTTCTGGGTGGGAGCCAACAGGGATCGGTTGGGACAGAAGTCCAGACGGGAGCCTGGGTGTACATGCCTGAGAGTAGGAAAACCACACCATAGCACCTGGCCTTTGATTGCTCTGCCTTTAATTTTCTAACATTCAGGGAAGTGAATCACATCAAAAATAAACAGTGAAGAGAATAAAAGCAGTTCATTGCTCTGGGGAGTTTTGTCTTGATTCTCAGTTTCTCTTGAGGTTAGAATTGCTCATCTGAGATGAGAAAACTGGAAGAAGTTCTCTTACCCAACAGGTATTGCCCCTTAAGACCCAGCCTTCCCCCGGTTTCTGGATAGAACTGAGCCTCCTGCCTCTCTGTGGGCTGGTCATTTATCCAAGAACATTACTGATGAAGACTTTGTTACTATTTCCTTGATTTTGGCTGAGGTTTTTTTTGACTTGCCGACCATGGGAATGTGGCAGTAGCAGTGGGTCCCTGCAAAAGTCCATGCAGTCCCTGGTCCTCAGTTTTCCACTTACCAAAAATAAGAGGGATACTTGGCTGACACCTCCAGGAAGCTCATGAGCATATTTGGGGGTTAGTTTCTGAAGGATGGGTACAGGACTCTGAGGATTGTTACCCAGCCTAGGCTCTTCACAGAGCTGGGCAGGTTGCACTCTCTCTGAAAGAGGAGGCAACAGGCGAGTGGTCCCAGGTCCACAAAGGATGAAGACTCAACCTTGGTCCTGCAGATGACCAGCTTGTTACTTTGACCCATTGCTTACTTTCTCCCAACCTCGGGTTTTCCTGTTGTAAAATGAACATGCTCACATTGGGTTACATATCCTCAGAAACCCCTAAGTCAACTCTCATTCTCCAGTATCTTCTGACTCTGGCCATTTCCACAGTAGTTCTGGAAGCTCTGGGCCTTTGGAAATTCCCCCAAACCACTGCTCTATTGTACAAGTGGGGGCAGAAAGCTTTCCATTCACAACCTTACGTGTGTTGTCTGTATTTCTCCTGTGACACAAACTTCCTGTTCTTTTCTATCAGTGGACCTGAGGCAGCTCTGTTTCCCATAAGCCCCTTTCCCTGATCACTGCAAGGGTTGGGGAGGAGAAGGGTGAGCCCAGCACTGTTCCACACAATGCTCAGTACATGTAGATTCATGCCGGCTCATTGAGAATGATATTCAACAGCAATCCTTCCAGATTTCCTTGTGCCATTAACTCTGTGCTAATGCCTGGAGGCCCTGTTACTTTGCTGTGTGGTTTGTTTCTGTGTGACTGAGTAGAAATTATGACTCTGTGATCTCACTGGCATTTCCAGGTCTTCATTAGTCCTGAAAACATGCCTGCCTTGCGATTCAATGCAATGGGAGCCTGACTTTCTCCAAGCCTCACGGCTCTCGGGTTAGAGTGCGCGTTGTAAAACAATAGTAATTCAGACTTCACTGGCCCTGTGAAGGACCTTAACTCTCTGAAAACTTTCCTCTCTGAGTGGTTTGGAAAATACTTGCAGTATTCCTCACAGCAACCTGAAAATTGTCATCCATGTTTGTACAGTTGAATAGTGTTCCCCCAAATTCATGTTTGCCCAAACCTCAGAATGTGACCTTAATTGGAAATAGGGTCTCTGCAGATGCAATTAAGGTGATATCTTACTGAATTAGGGTTGGCCCTAAATCCAGTGACTGGTGTTCTCATAAGAAGAGACACACATGGAAAAGAAGATGTGAAGACAGGGCAGAGATTGCAGTGGTGCGCCACAAGCAAGGGACATCCAGGGCCACCAGCAGCTGGAGAAGCAGAGGAGTCTCTTCCCTAGAGTCCTTGAAGAGGCTTGGCCCTGCTGACACCTATGGATTTTGGACTTCTGGTTTCCAGAACTGTAAGAAAATAAATTTGTGTTGTTATAAGCCCCTCGGTTTGTGATAATTTGTCAGGCATCCCTAGTAAACTGGTGCAGTGTTCTTATACACCAGCCATGTATCCACATGCTCCTTCCACAGATCCATTTGAGGGTAAGGGCTCCCAATGCCACTATTGCTGCCATCCTATGTAGCAGCCCTACCCTCTGTTCTCTTAGAAAACACTTGGTTGCAACTAAAGTTTCTTGGGATAGCAGTGGCTTAAGCAGTAAGAATTTACATTTTTATAATGACAATAAATACAAAGGCAGGACATTTGAGCAGACTTTCAGTAGCTCAGCAACCTCTGGGTTGACTTCTTATGGTTCTCTTGATCTTCCCCCCCATGGTTGCAAAATGGCTGCCAAGCTATATGTATTATGATCTCACACAGACCATTTACAAATGGGAAGGAACAAGGGATTCCGCAGTCATCTTTGTCTATTTCATTTGGAGAAGAAAATATAATCCAAAGACCCCCAAATTTTCTAAGTCCCCTTGATCAAAACATGGTAACGTGTTCTTGCCCTTGTTGCAAGGGAAACCTATAAAAAGAACTTCTGTGGTTGATAATCTCTCTCATAGAAGGTGGGATGTTTAAACAAAACAATGTGGAGAGATGGTTGTTGGCTAGGATACAGATTTTGCCCCCCTGGAGCAGGTTGGGCAATGCTTTCTGTGGATTCACCTATGCTAGTCCTGCTGTACACCAAGAAGAACCTGGGAGAAGCTCCTTGTTCACACTCTAAGGTCATGAGGCCTCAACAATAGTCTAAATAAAGACTCCCAAAGATACCCACAAACTAATCCCCAGAACCTGTGACTATGCTTCCTTACATGGCAAAAGGGATTTTGCAGATGTGGTTAAATTAAGAGTCTTGAGATGGAAATACTGTCTTGTTGGATCCAATGTAACCATAACGGTCCTTATAGGTGACAGACAGAGGAGCAGAGTCAGAAGAGATATGACTATGGAAGCAGAGGTTGTAGTAATGTGACGATAAGTCCCCAGAAACTGGAAATACAGGCAGCCCTTAGAATCTGGAAAAGTCAAGAAACAGATTCTCCCCTAGAGCCTCCAGAAGGAACAAAGCTCGCCAACATGTTGATTTTTAGCTCAGTAAGATCCGTTTTGGACGTCTAACCTTGAAAATGGTAAAATAATAAATCCATATTACTTTACTACACAAAGTTTGTTGTTGTTTGTTACAGTAGCATTAGGAAACTAACAGAGCCCTGGGTCATCAGGACTCAAAGAGTTCCTGGAAAATGGCCTTTTCATCATCTTCTAGAACCCCTCTCTCCCTGGGGCCAGCCATGTGCCCATAGACCTGGGCCATTCACCC
This sequence comes from Enhydra lutris kenyoni, assembly GCF_002288905.1. Taxonomy (NCBI): domain Eukaryota; kingdom Metazoa; phylum Chordata; class Mammalia; order Carnivora; family Mustelidae; genus Enhydra; species Enhydra lutris. The sequence continues at coordinate 715,285 of NW_019154188.1, forward strand.
CATGTTCTCCATTCCTTCATCCTCCCCATCCCCCTTCTCCATACTTCCAATCTGCCCCTTTCTCCCCATACCCTTATCCTTCCCATCCTGCCCATCTACCCTTCCCTCAACTGCCTCCTCCCGCATTCTCCCAAGCTCCTTACATCCCATCCTCCCCATCCTTACCATCCTCTCTACCTTCACAATCCTCCTCATTCTCCCTTTCCCCTTCCTTTCCATACTCCTCATCCTCTCCATCCCCCCATCTTCTCCATCCTCCCCATTTTCCCCTCCCCTCTTGCCCTTTCCCAGGCTTCCATTCAGACATCTGTGCCTTACTGAAACACTGTGGAGGTTAAGCTACTATGCACAGGGGTGCTCAGTCAGGCCTACCTCTCTGCTGAGACCCACCTGGGGACCTTGTTTTATAGCTCTCACTCCTCACTTATGAGATTTTTGGCCCCCTTTTTGCTAATATTCACAGTAAAGTCTTCTCATCGGTATGACCCCCCAGTCCCAGAAGAGAGGTACCTGTGGCTAGAAGGCTACTAGGGCTTGGTCCCCAGTGTCTGGGCAGTGAGGGGTAGAACAGCCTGGCCCACAGACCTCGGCTTTTCTGTAAGGGGTGGTGCCAGGGAAGAGGGAAGTTCTTCTCCATCTAGGCTGGGGCCTGACCACGGCAAACCAGGAGAGGAATGATGGTGAGAGCAGCAGCACAGATGGCCTTCCCTGCCTCTCCCATCCCTGCACTTGCCCCCCTCCCTGGAGAGTAAGAGTTGTAATTCAGTAGCTGTGGTGCTGCGTATGAAAATTGCAGTGAGCTTCCTGGGTCTGCAGAGTTTCCCTGGTTCTGAGAATGAGATGGGGTACTGGCAGGGGAGCAATTGGAGATGGTTTCCTTAGGCCCTTCCAGCCCAACAACAGGACTTTTCTGGTGAGAAGAAGCTGACGGCCCCTCTGCTGCCTCAGCTAATCGTGAGTCTCCTGGAGCCAGCTCCACAGCCCCGAGTCTGAGAAGTAGCCGGGTCAGCAGCTGTGCCTTTTCTAACTCCCAACCCACAGGGATCTCTTCTTTCAACGTGAGCTTTATTGTCCTCTCCCCACAGATGGAATTCCTCTGCTTACTTACTGCCCGCTCCCGGCCCAAAATGGAGGCAACACTGGATCCTTTCTAAGGCACAAGGGCTCTGCTGCAGGTCCCAGTCCCAACAGACTGAGGCCTCACTGTCCTGTGCAAACTGCGCCAGAAGTATTGACGAATCCAGTGGACACGCCCGTGAGGCCAGTGCTCACCACTCTGGAGATCACAAACCCAGCAAAGTCAGTGGGTAGGGTAAGGTTTTGAGAGGATAAACTGCATTCAGGACCGACAATTTGACATGTGCCCAATATCAAGTTTGTCCCCCAAGCACTGTCCAGGGAGAAAGTAAAATGTCCAGAAAACAAACAAGTCTCACCCAGGCTGACTAGAAGATTGGGGAATGTATCTGTTTCACACATGTATATTAAAAGTAAAGCAAAATATAGGGGTGCCTGGATGGCTCAGTCGTTAAGGATCTGTCTTTGGCTCAGGTTATGATCCTGGGGTCCTAGGATCAAACCCCACATCGGGCTCCCTACTGGGCAGGAAGCCTACTTCTCCTTCTCCCACTCCCCCTGTTTGTGTTCCTGCTCTTGCTGTCTCTCTTTCTGTCAAATAAATAGATAAAATCTTTTTTTTAAAAATTAATTAAAAAAATAAAAGTAAAGCAAAATATAAAAAATTAAAATTAAAAAGCCCTTGCACAGGACAATGCCTACTTTCAGAACATCCTTCATGCCTTTCTCAGCTAGTGATCTCTGTTCCCTCTTCTTTCCCCAAAATTCCACTTCTATGGAATATGGGGTTAATCTTATATGTTTTAACCCAGTTGTGGAGTGTGGTCATTGTTACAGAGCACTCCTGAACACACACACTGCTGGAGCCCTAGAGAACATTCATGGAATCCTAGGAGCTAGGACCAAGGGGAGGTGGGCTGATCCGGTGATGTGAAAACCATCAACGAAGGATTGGAAAGCAACTGTAGGATTCCTTTTGCTGTCCCTCTAGGAGAGTTATCTTGAGGAAAACAGCCTTGCTCAAGGTCACATACCTTCCCAGAGAAGCCCACATCCAGTGACTGATCAGTGGAGGGAGGGTATGAAGTCCCAACCCTCATCCCACCAGGAGCATCTCTGCAGGTCCACAGCTGCAGGGCTTCTTGCAAGGCTGGCTGAGGCCTCTGTCAGTCCTGCATCCCAGCCCAGTGTTTCCCTCTGCCTAATCCTGCTCCTTTCTCCCCTCTTCCAGCAGAGGCTGATCCCTACAGCTTCTCCTAATACATCCTGCCTATTCTTCTCCATCTCAGAGTCTGTTTCCCAAGGAACGTAATCTGTGATGGGATTCCCCTGGGCTTACAGGGAGTTTTAGAGCCATGAAGTCAAACCCATGTTCAGATCCACCCATTACCACTACAGACACCTCTGTGCTTAGGGACAGGGACAGGGACTGCTGCTAGACAACAGGCCTTGTCTCCCCAGGGCTTGCTTTTTGTCTGGCCCCTTCCAGGAAGCTCTCAAAAAGATTGCTCAGGCAAGGTGTTCCCAGAATGACTGGCTGCCCAGGTCTTCCTGGCAGGGACAAAGGTATGTGATCTCGCACAGGAACATAGTTTTGTGCTATGATCTTCAATGCCACAAATGTCTAGGGAAAATGGGAGTGGAGGAGAGGTCAGTCTGCTTTATGTAAAGTCCTAGTGAGCAGAGCTTTTCCCTCTTCAACAGGATAACCCTTCCAAATGAATGTCTAGCTCCTCGAGGTGGACAAGAAGAAAATTCCACATTGAGAGCCCTGGGAGGGGAACTCCTGAAGGACCGCAGGAGTAAGGCTTGTTCTGGTGGAAGAACTCTGGCCTCCTTACTGTTGATCACAGAGAATTAAATTTCCTCCTGCCTGCCCATTGCTCCCCCCACCTTTCCCCAAAAAGAAAAGAAAAAGAAATGATAAAGGCCCAGGAAGAATTCCCTATTCATGCTGCATGATTTGCAAAATCAAGATAAGGGCCACCAAGGGTCTTTGTTATTTTTATGTGACATGGATAAACCATTTTGCACTGCCCTCTGTCACCACCCCCCCCCACAACAAACTCACAGCCACTCATCTTTTTGCACAGAGAAACAACTTCTGGAACTTCATTTCTTTATTATAAACAGAAGCATTAAAACTGCTCCCAGCTGGTCTTGGTTTTTAAACAACAGTCTTCAGTCCCCCACTTCCTCTGGTAGCATCCTCTCCCTGTTTTGTCTAGTAGAACCCATCAAGGGGCATTTGCACTGGAAATGAATGTTAATTGACTGTGGTTTTCTAAGGATTTTTATCTTACCAATTCCCCAAACATAAAAGGTCTGAGCCCTTATGAGACTGAAAAGATATGCACCTATAAGTTCTGGGACCTGCAGCCCTCACTCAGATTTGAAGCCTGATTCATCAAAGGCTGGGGGCTTGGTGAAAACTAGCACCCTCCAATCTGCTGCTGGCCTTGAGAGTACAGCTGCCATTCTCCTTCTGTTGGGGGCCTTTGTCTTGGGGAATGTGTGTTAGTCTGAGCTCTCCAGAGGGGCAGAATCAACAGGACATATATAACAATAGGATACACGCACACATACATCTTATATATACAAATTACTATAAGGAATTCACGCACATGATTCTGGAGGCTGAGAAGTCCAAGATCAGCCGGAGATTTGGGAGAGTCAATGGTATAGTTCCAGTCTGATTTTGAACGCCTGAAAACCAGGGGAAGAGGTTATAAGTTCCAGTCAGAGTCCAAGACTGAAGGCAGAAGACTGATATACCTCCTTAAAGATAGTCATATAGAGGGGTGCCTGGGTGGCTCAGTGAGTTAAAGCCTCTGCTTCAGCTCAGGTTATGATCCCAGGGTCTTGGGATCGAGCGCCGCATCGGGCTGTCTGCTCAGCAGGGAACCTGCTTCCTCCTCTCTCTCTGCCTGCTTCTCTGCCTACTTGTGATCTCTGTCTGTCAAATAAATAAATAAAATCTTTAAAAAAAAAAAAAAGATAGTCATGTAGAAAACCAAAATTCTTCTTACTCAATCTTTTATTGTACACAGCCCTTCAGTGGATTGGAGGAAGTCCACCCACAGTGGGGACAGCAATCTGCTCTACTCAGTCTACCAATTCAAATTCTAATCTCATCCAAAAATACCTTCATAGATGTACCCAGAATAATGCTTAACCAAATATCTGGGCACCTTTTGGACCAGTCAAGTTGATACCTAAAATTAACCATTACAGGAAGGAAGAGCTGATTGTAGAAAGGATGATGCAAAGAAATCCCCACATTGACGAGTCCTTTGGCTAGATCAGGACAGGAGAAGCAAAGAGTTCTTCATGTGAGGAAGAGGCAGGCTTCAGGGCTATTGATGAACAAGTCACAGTGTGGTGGGTACCTCTTGGTGCATCTAGACCATCTGTGCGTCTCACCTTACCAGGCTTCAAATCCTGCAGCCCCCACCCCCAGTTTCTCTGGCCAAGTGTCTCTTGACAGCTCCTGGCTCTAGCCTGTGACCCACAGCGGGATCAGGATTTTCGCATTTCCTGGGTTTACCCTGGCCATAAAGAAGGCATGGCAGCTGGATGCCTCCTCCTGAGGTCTTTTTTTTTTTTTTTTTTTTAGTTTTTATTTATTTATTTAAGTAATCTCTACACCTAACATGGTACTCAAACTCACAATCCTGAGGTCAGGAGTAGCATGTTCTTCCAACTGAGCCAGGCAGGAGCCCTCCAAAGTTCTTATAGAGAAGTCAAAGCTCAAGATTTTCATTTGGGGAAAAAGGCCTCTAATAAGAAGGCAGAGATGGATTCTTTTATCACTAGGGATTCTGATTGGCTCTGAATAGTTAGGACTTGAAAACAATGACTTAAATAATACAAAAGAGTAAAACCAAAAAAGGAAAAAAAATACAATATTTTTCTTTCAGGTAATGATAAGTGTAAGCAGCTCTGGGCTGTATGTTGGCCCCATACTGTCATGGAAAACTTAGTTTCCGTTCATCTCTCAGCTCTGCTGATCTTTAGGGAAAGGTCCTCAAATTTATGACTTTATGATGGCAGCCACTTGTCTGTGTGGCAGGCAGAAAGGAAGAGAGTATGGGTATATCTGGGTGGTGGGTGGGTGCAGGGCTAAAGAAGCCTGTCACCTCCATTAGCCCCTCCTCTTTGTAAAAGAATTGCCCAGAAGCCCCACCTCATGACTTTAGCTTATCTCGTTAGTCATCTCTATCTGTAAGCAAGCAGGACATTCTTGGTAAAACCATGCATCCATACATCAGTATGCCAGTCACTAGCTTGCTGATGCCCATACTGTGTTCAGTGGGGCTACCTGTACTTCCTTGCCCTCTCAGCTTTTCTTTTTCTTAAGCAAAAGTTTTAGCATGAGGTCAATCTCTTCTTTTTCTTGCTTGTTCAGAACATCTTTGTGTTTTAGTTATAAGGGGCAGAAATCTAATATAATACATTAATCCGGAAGGAAAATCTGTTGGCTTAAGCAACCATATTATAGAATGAGTAGAGGTAGAGCAGAGCAGAGGTAGGGTGTTCCTTAGTGATTCCTAGAATCATGGACTCAGAACGTTTCTAGTCTCTCTCTCTCCTTTCTACCTTTGTTTCCCTCTCCACATCAACTCGACTATGTTCTGGCCCACTTATATGACTTTATTCACATGTCAGAGGTCAAGGACAAGGGGTACATACAGACACCCATGCTTAAAACTCTACAACCAGAGCAGACCCCTTTCTGCCAGCTTCAGTATGAAAAATCTTGGTGATGACTGGTTGTCTCAGCTTGGTCAGACGTCCTTCCTTTGCCAAATCACTACAGGCAGGGAATAAGGATCACATAATAGGCCCTATTACCCCTCTTTAGACCCCACAGCGAGATCAATGCTGAAGAAGGGAAGTCAGAAGAGAATATGATTAAGGGATCCTAAAGAATGTGGGGACGGTATAGGCAAAGCTGCCCAATTCCTTTGGCAAATCCTGTGTGCCATGGCTTCCTGGATCTGTCCTGTGCCTGTTTTAGCATCTATTCATATTCTACCTTTTCTCTCTTCTGCTCTGTATCACAAGAGGTCTGACTCCCACAGGCTGCTTTCTCCGGACTTGCATTGTAACTTTCAACTGGTTTGGCCAATGGTATAGATTGGAGGATGGGAGAAGCAGGGTGTTTCTTTACCTTTCTCTCCTCCCTGGGCAATCTCTCTGGCGGCGGTCAGTTTCCTCTGTGGCTCAGCCCCAGCACATGGGGTCCTATGGTTAAGTTTCACAGGGGTGACCTTGGTCCCTAGGCTTCACAAACTCTGCCTCCTCCTTTCGTTCAACCAGCCTAGGGGAAGCAGGGACTTTCTGCTCTTGCTAATCTCTGGGTTTACATCATTTCTGCAATCACTCGGCTGCGTTAAATTTTCCTGTTATAAAAGCATAAAGGGAGTTGTTTTCCTAGTTAGACCCGATTTATATACCTCCTTTCTCCACACACATTCCCCCTCCCCCTCCTATGGACATTTGCAATTGAAACCTTTTCTGTAGCCTGGGAATAAAAGGTTGTGTCTCCAGTAAATGAATTTTAAACTTCAGCAAGCAGCTGTAGCAAGATTACTCTGAAGGGGAGGGTGGCTATATGTACTCACCCCTACTAGGCAATCACCCATTCAACTACTTGGGGAAATGTAACCAGTTCTCAATTAATTGTGAGTGGATGTGCCTAGAGAATCTGCATGGAGACCTTCATTCCCTACCTGTTTCACCTGCCTGTCAGCAGGAAAGAAGACTTTTTAATGTGAGCAGAAACAAAGCCAAGAGCAGACAGTAAACTAGCAGCAAAACATCCAGTATAAAAGGAAATTACAGCACAATGGTTCAGCCATTTGTGTGTGACCTGCATTCTGTGTTACACAACCAATTGAAAGTTGACACAATAATGGATTTTTTTACATTTGATTGCATATACTCTGGAATGTCAATCCAGGTAAAGGTCACACTCCTGTTAAGCCAGCTGGAGAAACAGTACTAGACAGCATTTTCTAGCAGCTGTTTTTGGGGAAGGGAAATAGTGTTTATATTATTTTTCCTTCTAAAGTACCATTACATGTAAAATTATTTATTTTTCAACATCAGATCCCAAAACTACCTTAAATTATGTCCCTCATCTCTTCTTACCCCTTGTTGTAATTAAGGAAGGATTTCTGTACCAGTCAGGATAATTCAGTCTCTGCTATGGTAACAATATCCTAAATTCTTAATGGCTTATAACAATAAAGACACTTCTCACCCATGGAGCACATCCATTGAGGGTTGGGGCACTGCTGACTGGCACACTGAGACATTGCTCTGACCACATTTCAAGGTCATAGAAAGTTACAGGGTGACATCTAACTCTTGTAGCCATCTCTATTTTCCCAAAGTCACAATTTTTCCCAAGGTTGCAGCTCCAAAGTTCTATCTTGGTGGCAATTGAAACCCATGCTTTGTTGTTTCATAACAATCTTAAATGCAATGTCAACAAATGACACTATTGATTTTCTCTGCCTCTACTTACCCCCATCTCAGTAAAAGACACCACTTTCTACCCAGTTGCTTATATCAAAAAACTAGGCATCAACCCTGTTTCTCTCTTTCTTTCAGGGGCTGCATTCAACCCAACTTCAAGTGTTATTCATTCAACTTTCAAAATAGTTTTAGAATTTCTGTCTACTTTTCCCCATATCCACCTTATCCATTTATCTTAGTTTAGCTCTCTTCCAGAAGTAGACCTTGATATAAGGATTAAAAATGCAAATTGTTTTTCTGGGAGGTGACAGAAACATTAATAGGGGAGTGAGAAAATGAGACAGAATGAATGCATACCCCCCCCAAAAAGGAGAAGTATCATTATTGAAACATCCAACCGCAGCCAACTAGAGCTTAATCTTGTAGGGAACCTCTGGTAAATGAAGAGGAACAGGTGCCTTAGTGCTATTCCACTGTTTTTGGGGCAGGGGGTGCATATCATCAAAGAAGAGCTGCTCCTAGGTGATATCAATTTTTAAATATCCAGGCTGTGCTGCAATCAGGAAGGGTAGCTTCACATGGCTTCGGAGAAAGTCTTCCGGGAAAAAGGCAAATATTGGCAATTTGAAGTCAGCTACCTCACTGAAGTGATACCATCTGAAGATGGATATGGGGGGGGCGACCAACAGCATCTGCTACATCTGTCTCTTGACCCCTCAGGTCCATTTATGACCCACATTAAGGTTACCCTTAAAACAGTTGCTCTTCAGGATGGTGGTCAGTCATAGTTAATGAACGAACAAACAACACAACAGGAAAGTTCGTGGGACAAGGTGAAGTTGGTCATTTTGTCCCAAGGTTGGGTCTTTGCTATTCATTAGCTCTCTCTTCCACCACCACTTCTAGAATCCCTTCACTCTCTGCCAGAAGTTCAATGAGTCTAGGCTGCTTTCCTGGTAACTAGACTTTCATGCTTTGTGGATTTGAGCATCTAGTTACCATACCTTTGTCAAGCCATAGTTCAGAAGTTACCTATTTGCAGTTGTTACCATATAAGGAATCATCAAGAGTTGCCACCCAAGTAAGTTCCTTGAGTTCCAGACAAACTCCTCCTGGCTTCCATTATGTATTTATCATCTATCAATCCATCTATCTATCTAATCATCTATCTATCTATCATCTATAGAGAGAGAGGGAGTAGAAACTCTATGATGATAAGCAGGTCCAATTACTTCACCAGGTTAGCAGCTCCTTGCTTTGCCCGCAGGTACACCGATGTAAGGAATTCCAAATGACAAGGCAGCAGCTATACAGCTTCAGATTTAGTCAAATGCACACTGTGTCCCCTAGTAGAAATCTTCCTTCTAGGATCTCTAGTCTAGCAGAAACTGAAGTTCGGGAAACAGGAAGCATAAATTCCCCTAGTGGAATTATTAGGGAGGAGGGTCATCTCCTGTTTTCACTCCTTGGCTCCCAGAAAAATGCACCCTACCTATTGTGGACATAGCATCACATAAGGTCTTTGGTTCAAATAGGTATTGCATCTTGAAAAACACCACCCAAAGGACAGTTCCCAATCTGGTGTCCTAGCTTCTCCTTGAAGTGGTCATTCCAGCATTCTCTGAGGTTGCCAATAACTATGGGCAATTTAATACATTAGTACCACCAGATTCACTGGTGTATTGGTAAATGGGCTTGTGTGTAAGAAAAAGCTCCAATTTGTAGTTTGCCTTAGTCTTGTTAGGTAAATACTTCCACAATGGCCAATTTCAATCCATCAATGTTTTAACAATGATCTCTCAAAATTTCTGCATATGTAACAGTCAGGTCTTCTGAAACAGAACTGTCTGAAACAAATATAACACTTACTGGACCCTTTGGTTTTCTGCTATGTTGAGCCTCCTTCCATATAAATTTTGTCCCTTGGTTGGAAGCAATGTTACGTGAGATTTTCCTGACAATGGCATTGTGATACTGAGGCTGGAGAAAACAAATCCTTACTAAGAATCAGTAACAGTCATAAGCAAGCATGAAATACTATCCCCTCCATGGTGTGATGTGCCTGATGTAATCAATTTGTAATCAGTGTGGCTGGTGGGTAACTTGGCGGTTATGAAGGAGCCCTGCTCAAGTTCCCTTTCCATAAATAGCCCATGGTTAAATGACAAGTACCTCCATCTATGGGTGCCTTAAGACTTTGCCTCTCGTTTCAAGCTTAGGGCACAGATTTTTTAGGCTCACAGTTCCTGACCAGCATATTTTTACCCAAGAGGTGCCCCCTGGCCTCGTGGAGACTTCTCGTTCACCTCCGTTGGAGCTCCTTCTTACCCCGGTGGTATACCTTCTCTCTCTTCTCTCACTGGTGTCAGATTTGCATCACAGTTGGCAGGCTCTTCCTGTCTACTCTGCTCCCACTTCCGTTTATCTTTCACAGATAATGCATCCCCCAATAATTCTATTGTATTTCTACTTCTATCTTGCTCCCTGTTTCCCAGAGACCCCACTGACACAGTGTCCTTGAGAGATGGTACATATTTAGAGCCCAGCCTCGATATCTGCTACTGATCTGTCAGACATTCAATAATGGCAGTGGCTGGATTAGTCCTGGTGAGAAACAGCCCAAGCTGTTGGAACTAACCTCTACCACGGCCACTATGGCTATTCTACACATGGGCCTGCTGTACAAGCACTGGAATGGCCAAAGACAAGTCACCTGGTCTACCCAGTTGGGCAGTGCCTCTTCTGTAATGTGTGCTCTCTAGTGGCATTAGCATGTGAAGCAAAGGTCCTCACACGTTGAGACCCGCCCATAAACCCATCACTGTGCTTCTTCCTGAAACCTCGTTCTCCTTTCTTCCAATTCCCCAACTCTATCCAAAGTTCCTGAACAACAGCCAAGGGATTAATAACCATCTAAGCCATTGACAACAGCTAAAAGTCCTGAATATTCTTATCCCAGGGCACTTCTTGCTCCAATCTGAGTAAATGACCAGGTGTACTGCTTAAAGTTCTAGATACTGAAAAGCTTTGTCTTTGTCTCCTCTGAAATGATGCTACAGAATAGCACTTGTGCATTTTTGGCTTGTACTAATATCTTGTACTAAACCATTGATGAACCAAAGATTCTTCTTCCCTTTTCAGGTAGTCATACTGAAAATTTATAAGTCCATAGGTATAGAATGAAAGAAACTCATCTGTGTAACAGAAATAGTAATATGAGGGTCTGGGCCAAATATTCATTTATTTGTAGTCTCTGGATCTACTTGGCCTGATTCCAAATGTACCATTGTCATTACACGATGACATTTTGTTGTATCTGCCCACCTTATGAATTGGCAACATTCAGCTTCAGGAGGCAAAGCTCAGATCATGTTAGGAAGCAATTTGATGTGCTATGATCAAGTATCCAGGCTCCACTAGAGTCTAGTAGCATGCCAGCAGCTGCTGTTTAAATGGTGAATAATTTTCTGTTGTAGATGTGTTACGGACAGACTTGTTTCCTCCCCAACTCCCCTCCCTAAATTCATGTATTGCAGCCATAACTCCTACTGTGACTCCATTGGGAAAGAGGGACTTTAAGGAGTTAATTAAGGATAAGTGAGATCATATAGGTGGGTTCCTAACCTAATAGAACTGATGTTTTAATAAAAAAAGGAAGAGACTCTAGATCTCTGTCTCTCTCTCTCTCTCTCACTCTCATTTCTAAATATACATAGAGGAGAAACTATATGAAGACACAGCAAAAATGTGGCCTGATTGCAAGTCAAGAAGAGCTCTTATCAGAAGCCAACCCTGATAGCACTTTGATCTTGGACTTCTGGCCTCCAATACTGTGAGATAATAAATTTCTGTTATTTAAGCTGTCCTGCCTGGGGTATTTTGTTACAGCAACCCTGATAGACTAATACAAGGCAGCATAGACTTGCTGCAAAACCTTAAGCATCCATATTGAGACTCATCTACTAGGACTTGCCTGAGATACAACATCCTGTCTTTATTTACTGTGATACCTCTAGCACCCTGTTCCGTGGCCCACTGGCAGGACTGATTGCATTGCAACCTGAATATGCTCTTTTGCTCTGAGTTCCACTCAAAACTGGCATCTTTCTGAGTTATTCAGTAAATGGATTACTGCATTTTCCAAATGTAGTATGTGCTACCTCCAAAGTTAAGAGGCTTATTAACTATTGTACATTTTTTCTTTTTTTTTTTTAAGATTTTATTTATTTGACACACAGAGAGAGAAAGCACAAGCAGAGGGACGGGCAAAGGGGGAGAAGCAGGCTCCCTGCTGAGCAAGGAACCCAATGCAGGGCTCTATCCCAGGACACCGGGATCATGACCTGAGCTGAAGGCAGACACTTAACCAACAGAGCCACCCAGGTGCCTCTGCATTTTTCTTAATGATAAGAGCTACAGGTGTTAATACTGCCCAGCATTTCTCAGATCATCTTGAATCCATGTATTGTTTATCTCCCACCCATTGGTGTATCCATTATACTTGCCACTTCATGCTCCCCAGGTTCGATTATTATTATGTCACTTGGTACAGTGACAAGGGAATGTCAAAACAACCAAAGTCAAAAACAACAAACTAACTGGACTGGACTGTGACAGCAAAAGAGTTAAGTCAAATTTCTGCCAAGACTGTGAATGTATGCTGCGGTTCATTCCCAATGAACACGAATGTCTTCTCGTTGCTCCTTGTGATAGACTTCTGTGATTTGTGTGTGTGTGTGTGATTGTATAGAATACATTCACCAGATCAATAGTTGCTACTAATGCCAGAGATTAGGTTGATCTATTCTAGTAATATGATTTCTGCTCTAGCAATGACAATTAGGGCTACAATTTGGTTACATTTGTGGTAGTTGTTTTCATTTCCTATGGCTCTTGTAACAAATTGCTGCAAACTTGGTTGCTAAAAACAACACATGTTTATTCTCTTATAATTTTGGAGGTCAAAAGTTTAAAATTAATTTCACAGGGCTGAAATTGTAACAATAGGGCCATGCTTCCTTTTTTAGCCTCCAGAGCATATTTTTCAGAGCTCATGACCCCTCTTTACACTTTCAAAGCCTGAAACATTGCACCTGACTCTAGTTGTTGCCTTCTTCTTCTGTAGTCTGATCTCCCTCTGCCTCCCTATCATTAGGACACTTACATTCAGGGCTTACCTAGATAATCCAGGACAATCTTTCCATCTTAATAGCCTTAATTTAATCACACATTAAATTATTCTGCAAACTCCCTTTGCAGTGTAAATTAGCACTCAGAGTTTTCAGAGATTTTAGGACCTGGGGCTTTGGGGATAATTTTCCACCTACTGCAGAAGTCTTTTCTCATCTACCACGGCCAGTTGTTCACTGCCCCTTCACCCACACACCCCAGATCCTATTAAGAATCAGAGTAAATCCCAGGTGAATTAAAAATCAGGGACAGGATGAAAACCACCCTCACTGCATCTTTTAATCCTTGAGGGCTCCCTGCTATTTAACTTGGAATGTGCTATTGCTTTTGACTTAGTATCTTTGCCAAAGGGGCAGTGTCAGGAGTTTGCATTTGGATTTCCCTACCATATCCTTAATTTGATCTTGACCCTGAGGCCACATTTTGGTGGTTGTACCCTGTATTTAATTCCCACCCAGGTTTTTAATTTACTCAGAGGGGATTTTTCTGGTTGAAGAAACTGAAGATGAGAAAAAAAGGTGTTTTTGTTTTGTTTTGTTTTGTTTTTTTACGCACCAGAAATTCCTGTCTCCCTTATAGTTCCTCTAAGGTCTGTTTGCAAACTGAGCAGTTCTTTCTTCAGTTTATTCCACAAATTAGAAATAAAGAGCCAGTTAATATAGTCAGATACTGCCTGAAGTCTCCTTTGGCCTATCCACAAGTTCACTAGGTATATTTTCTACCTACCAATTTACCAGAGGTGAGTCTTTTCAATTACTCCATCACCACATAAGAAGCACTGTTCTCCCGCCAGCTTTCTAAAGGAATTTCCAGCTTCCACCACCGGTTTTCTAGAAGCCACTTTTATAGCCTCTGTTTGCTTCTCAGTCTCAAAGTCAATGCTAATGTTTTAGGTCTTTGTTAGGACAGGACACCATTTCTGATATGAAATTGAATGGCTTCAGTCAGCTTTCATTGTATAAAAAACCACCCCCAAATTCAGTGGCTTCAATAACATTTTTGTTTCTTACAATTCTTTAAGTTATTTGTGCTATTTCGTTGCTGATTTCACCTGGGATCTCTCATGCAACTGAATCTAGCTAGAAGGTTAGTACAGTGAGCAAACCCTAAACCGCACCCCCCCCACACACACAATGATCTCCAGTTCCTGGTGTTCATGCTTTTGTGAATATCTCTCCCACTGGAATATGGGTTAGCCTAGCAACTAAATTGTTTCTAACTCATAGAACATAGTAACAATGGTGTGGTATCACTTTCACAATTAAGTTTTAGGAGATTGTAATTTTCATCTTGCTAGCTGATGTTCTCTTGACTCTCTCCCTTGCTGGCTTTGATGAAACAAATTGTCATGTTGGGTAGACATGTGACAACGAACTGAGTATAAAGGAGTGATGTCCTTGTTATCCTCTCCACCATCAACACCTACTTTTTTTTTTAGTATAGTTGACACACAATATTCTACTGGTCTCAGGTATACAGCATAGTGATTGAACACTTCGATAGTTACATTATGCCACAAGTGTCACTACCATGTGTCACCATACAACAGTATCACAGTTCCCTATGCTGTACTTTTATTCTCATTATTTATTCCATAACTGGAAGTCTGTGTCTCCCATGCCCCTTCACCCATTTTGTCTATCCCTCTGCTCCCCACACCCCTCTGGCAACCATCAGTTTCTTCTCTGTATTTATAGATCTGCTTTGGCTTTTGTTTGTTCATTTATTGATTTTTTTTTAAATTCCATATATAAGTGAAATCATATGGTATTTGTCTTTCTCTGACTGATTTATTTCACTTAGCCTAATACCCTCTAGATCTATCTATCAATGGTATTGCAAACGGCAAGATCTCAATCCTTTTATGGCAGAGTAATATTCCATTACACATACACACACACACACACACACACACATCTTTTATATCCATTCATCTATAGATAGACACCAAGGCTACTTCCAGCATCATCATCTTCATCACCCCCACCACTACCATCACTGTCTTTCATAGCCTTGACTCTTGATGGGCCATTATCAACCACTGACTGACCAGTGGGCCAGAGCTGAGCTTAAGATCTTTTCACCCAAGCCCTGTCCTCCTAATTTAGCTGGTTCTGGATCCCAAAAGGCCTCTCTCGAACTTGTTTCTTGAACTTGTTTCTCTCGAACTTCTCCAGCTCAAAGGAATCAGTTCTGGACTTAGCATCAAGCACCAGTCTTCTCTTTCATTTAAAACAGGTCTGTTTTAGAGTCTCTTGCTGTCTCCCTCTTGGGCAGTACATGGAAATGTTTGGTATAGTCTAATGCTCAGCTAACAGGAAAGATCAGGCCATGCACTAAAAGGGACCAACACCTTGGGCTCTCCTATGACCCCGGGGGTAGAGAGAATCCCAAGGAATTTGTCTAAGCACTTAGCATCTTTGTGCCTTGTCTGCGTGACATAGCTTACTAGTAATGCAACATATTATTGAATGACTTGCAGGATAAATGAAGCTGGAGTTCTAGGTCCTGAACTGCCAACACCTGAAGTGGCTGCATATAGCACAGCTGTGATTATCTTGAACAAAGACCTTTCCCTTTCTCCCCCACCCCCAGGGCTTGGAGATCTCATGGGTGGAGTAGAGGAATATTTTAACCAGGTTCTGGGAATGAGGAAGCAAGATCCCAAGGTTGTGTAGGGTACCTAACTTAGCTCCAGTGTTGCTCAGAGAGCTTCTAGAAATCCTTTTTTCCACCTGTTTCCTGCAGACAGGTGTGAGCAACCCTCCCGTCCCACAGCTAATGGGGCCTCCCTGACTGTTGAAGAAACCTTGGGAAGGAGAGGCTGTTGTATGCTTAAGAAGAAATCTCTTTCCGATAATTCCTACCCCATCTCTCCCTTTCCACGGTTTTCCTCTGGATCTCTCTCTCTCTTTTTTTTTTTTTTCTTGGTCCTCTGGATCTCTTTCTCTGCATTACATCAGACAGAAACATGAGGGAAAATAGCCAGCTCTGTGAAAGACCAACAAGACAGGATGCCAGAAGCTGGGAGAGCGATGTGCCTAGAAGAGCAGGTGTAATGTATCCCCAAAAAAGGCCTTACTTACAAATTATCAAGGAGACCGGGGTTAGGGCACACTTCGTTTCAGGAATAATTCATACACTGCTTTTCTTTTCTTCTTTTTTTTTTAAGGAAGTCTTCTTTTGGATTAATAGGACATTTTTAAACAGGCTGATATAATTAAATTGATATAAACATAATCATTCATTAACCCCCCAAATTGGGTACCCCAATAATGGGTCCATGATTAAAGGAGCGAGACTGATACAAAGCGAAGGTCAAGCAAAGCTTTATTTTGCGCCAAGCATCAGGAATCATACCGACTGTCAAACAGACGGGTCAGGGTCGCCCCTACAGAGAGGACGACCCCTCCCTGCTTTCCAGACTAACTTTTATAGAGCAAAGGCCATGTGGTTGGGCCTGGCCACACACAGGTGGCCAATGAGATTATAACACACACAGGAAACTCCACAGTGATGCTAGGTGACCAACTGAATTACAATTTACCCTAGTAGACATTTGAACCAGCCTATCACACCTTGGTTAGGATTGGTGCCAAAAGGCTCCCAAAGGGCGGGGGCCCATACTCCTTGGTAGCTAGGAGACAGTATGCACCCCCACTGATTGAATACCTCTACCTGGCCTGACCCACCCTTGTACTTGGACTTTGTTACCTGGGACTGGTTTCCCGGACTTGCTATTAAATAAGTTCCCCTGGGCGGTGGGGGGTAGGGGGCAAGGTCAATTTAAGCTTTACAGCAAAATGGCAGTTCAACCAGGGTGGGGCTGCTCTGGCTGAATAGGCCCTTACACTAGTTTTCAAATTTATAAGTTCTTGATCTTCACTTATGAGAAGGCTAATATTTCCTTGCCCTGGTCTATCTGTATATGAACGATTCATCACTCATGGACCATTGCCATACCAGGCTGAAGGAAAAGAAAATCACAAAGTGGCACCTTTGCAACAGGGCCTCCCCTGCCCACCCTATTCAGAGTTGTGTCCTGAGTACCTTCACCTCTTCACTAGGGATTAATGAAGGCCAAGTGCCTGGACTAGTGCCTGGCATACAATAGTACTAATGAATGAGATAAGAAACTTTGGTAAAATATTCCATCCCCTAGTTATGCTACAGATACTGAGAGTCACAAGTGACAGTGTCAAATGACACCCAGCTGGAGCCCAGGCTAGGACCCGTTGTCCTGTCACCAGATCCAGTGCTCTTTGTGCGAAGCCAAGAGGATTTGCCAGCTTCTCATCAGAAACCAGCCTTCTCTTTCTTCCCTGCAAACCCTGCTGTGTCCCTCCCCTCCCCACGGCTGATCATGCCCCAGCACCACAACCTCTGGGTGATCTAAAGAGTGAAAAGACACTGCTTGCCCTGAAGACAAATACCTGCGTAGCTAGGGGATGGGAAATGGGGGTGGGGGGCTTCCCAGCCTATCCATCCAATACAACTGCTGAAAGTGGCCATCTCAGCACACTTCTCAGCTCCACCGCCCTCCCTAACTCCTGGGAGATCTGCTTCCTCCTGTCGGTCTGCATCTGCCAGCCACCTTCGGTCCCCGCACTACCCTATACCCTAGCCCAGTCTGGCAGGCATGAGTGATCTGCAAGAAGGAGACTTCTGTGGCATTCTTAGGCTGAAGTGCCCACCAGGTGTAAATAGACCCATTCCGGGCTCCTGGTTGCTTCCTCCTGCAGGGACTTAACAGGCTCGCACAGTTCTCAGGGCTGCTCTGCTGGGAAGATGCCCCAGTCTTACAGTGTGCTGCTAGTCTTACTGTGTGCTCCATGGTTTTTATGGATTTTTTTTTAACTAGTCTGGAAAATACTTTGGTATAGATTTCTAAGAATTCTAATTGAGTCCCAATCTACATATCCCTGAGGCAGGAACTAAAACCAGCTGCTAGCCTTGTTCAGGAGCTAGAGATGTCCCAGGCAGGATAAGGCAGATAAGTAGTGTCCACCAATATTCAGAAAGGAAGCAGGGAGGGGTATGGGCTGAGGCAGCTCAGAAGGGGTCGGGCTGAGTCATCAGTGGGTTGCAACAAAGCTCTGACTCAATCTGCTGATTTTCCATGAAAGCTGAGGCTTGGCAGGTTTAACCAGATAAGGGACCCCCTCAACCTTGCTGCAGTGTGTAAGCCTGGAGGCCAGCTCTAGCTCTGGAGCAGAGACGACCCCGGCCTCACCCAGTACAGCCTGTTGGTCAGGATACCCTGGGGGGCTCCATCTGTCCACTCCAGAAAGGCAGGGTAGGGAGGGTGTGGAGAGGGACAGGGCCTGATCTGAGGCTGGAGTGCTCCCAAAGTTACCCTGTCTTACACGGAACAGCTACAGCATCCCTGCTTACACTTCCCAAAGGGAAGAGCTGACATATCATGGGCTCAGGAAACATTTGTTGAGTATATTGTTCGAAGTGTGGGAGCAAACCTATGTCCGTAGATATGTCCTTACTATTTGTTGATCTATATCTATTTTAGGTAGACCAGCTAGCTTAAATCTTCTCACTCCTGACTAGTTTTGTGCCCTGCAGGCTTTATTTTCTTTAAAAACAAACAAATCAATGCTTCTCCAGGCTGAAGAATGATAATGCAATGCCTGGAATATTTGCAGGCCAATGTGGGAACAAGGGGTGGGGGGTTTGATTGTAAATATCTGTGTGGGCCGCCACGCTCTCTGATAGGAGGCTAGCCCCCTACCCACAGCCTGCACAGGATCTCACGGAATAGCCGGGCAACAGCATCATGGGAGGCACCTGCTTTGCAGGGTGGGGCTGAAGAAGGAGGGACCAAATGAAACATTTCTGCTCAGTGGAATTCAATAATCATATTTTGAGAGCCAACACATATTATGTATAGTGTTTGATATAAAATACTTCACGGTTCACCAAATATTTTCCTAGAATTTCTTTTTTTTTTTTTTTTTAAGATTTTATTTATTTGACAGCGAGATCACAAGTAGGCAGAGAGGCAGGAGGGGGAGGGAGGGAAGCAGGCTCCCTGCTGAGCAGAGAACCAGATGCGGGGCTCGATCCCAGGACCCTGAGATCATGGCCTGAGCCGAAGACAGAGGCTTAACCCACTGAGCCACCCAGGCAACCCCCTAGAATTTCTTGTTTATTCCTGACAACTAATGGAAAATATAGAAAAGATTATTGATCCCATTTTACAGATGAGGTCACTGAGCTTTAGAGAAGTTGTATCCAAAAGAAGCAGAACGAAATCTGAAAGCCCTGACTCCCAGCACACTGTGGCTTGAACTGGCCTCTGCAAGGGACTCAGGCGTGGTTGGGACGTGGGATGTTTCCTTTTCTTCAAGCAGGGAAGACCTATCTAAACAGACATTGATAAAGACAGGGTTCCATTTGTAAATTTGTTTGTGAAATGGGGGCTTTTGTACAGTAATTAGGCAATTCCTGGTTGGGTTGTCTGTTCCTTTCCTTGAAAGTCTGACTAGGTGGGAGAAACACGAGGACTGTAGCTCCCTGAGTCTTATTTACAAGATGCTACTGGCCCTCAGCTGTTGTGGTTGCCAGACTTAGCAATTAAAAATACAAATGTCCAGTTAAATTTGCATTTCAGATAAATAATGATTATTCTTTTCATATAAACCTGCCTCAAATAGTGAATGGGATGTACTTACACAAACAATCATCTATTGTTTCTACGAGAGCCAAATTTAAGTAGGCATTTTATATTTTATCTGCTAACCCTTATCAGCCAGTTAAGATACTTGAAGACTTCATTTTCCCAACAACCCACTACCCCTATCTAGTGTCCCACATTCTGGATCTTCCTCATCAGAGCCAGCAGACTATCCCATTTTGACAAGGGTCCTCTAGGAATAAGACGGTATAACTCAGAGTGAAACCCATGGTGAGGTTTCAGGCCAAGTTAGCTCAGGCCATGTGGATTCTAGGGAACCTGAATTTGCAAGAAAGGGGATGCAATAGCCCTGCTGGCGTCTGCCCTGTGAATCCTGACTGAGTTTGGCAGAAGGGGTTCAGCAGGCGTTGGCTCACTGGTCTCTCAACTTATCCCTTTCTTACTTCTGCTACCATTGGACATGACATCTAGAATTCCAGGGACCTCAGCATCATGGCCATGTTCCCTCCCCAGTCCAGCAGGGCCAGCATGGGCATACCAGCAGGTCACTTAGAGCTCTAGCTCTTCCTCACAGGCCTGCCATGAGGATTTGACCTATTCTCACAGGAAGCCCTCTTTCCATTTGCAGATTTAATTCCAATTAACATGAAAATCTCCATGGACTGCTTTTCTACAGGCTGAGAGAATGCTGCTTCATTTCAGGAGAGAGAAGGAGGGGTTTGGCTGATCTTCCTCTATGGTTTAAGGAAACAGGAAACTGATGGGGTCCAGGATGATTGCTGGAATCCTAGGCTCTGACCCACACCCCTGCTGGACTTACCAGAATGGGGTGCATGGGCAGGCTGGGCCCTGGAGACCAGGCTGGCATGGGTAGAGGAGAACGTTCTCGCTCTGTAAGGGCCAGTGAGGAGGGAGGTTTCAGAGTGGATAGACTCAAACTAGGCTGTCACTTCCTAGCTACTCCCCTCTCTAGCACCTTCTGTGTCCACAACTGAGGCTTGTAAGGCTGGTGAAAGCAGAGGCTGGGGAATCTCCACGCTCCAGAAGTCACCCACAGGCTCCTTCTCACCAGAGGCGCACTGATGGGCTTGTGGCTTTTCTCTCTGCTGGGGAAGCCGTGTACACTGAGGAGCTTGGCCTCCAAATGGGAGAGCATAATACCAGCCTCAGAGTCTCTGTGGCCTTAGCATGGTGGCCCGTGAGCAGAGCCTTGGTTTTTAGAATTCTGAAGTTATGTCTGCCCTTTGCTCTACAGAAGCGGGTGAGTTAAAGTGAGGTAAGCCTACCACCAGGGTCAGCCACCCCTCCTCAAAGCCTCTAAGACCATTTCTATTCTGATCAGTGTAATTTTGAAATGCAGCTGGGTTTTCACTTCCATCCTCTGTAATCTTTCCCCACCCAGATTCAATTTAGATTAAGAAGAACAAAGGTAGAGCAGGTTTGCCCTCCACTCAATCACCTGTGCCGTAGTTCAGCTGTTCCCACTCTCGCACCCTACGCCCCTTTCCCCTGCACTCTGGAAGGGGCTGGCAAAGGGGAAGATCTCCCAGAATGGAAGGGGTAGGTGTTCTTGGAGCCACAGCACCCCAAGGCTAATCCCTTCCTCCATGGTGTCCCTGTGTGTTCCCATGCCCTAATCTGCCATCCACAGTGTTCCTCCTCCAAGGAGGGTACTTCCAGGCCCTCACCTGGGCTTTCCGAGTTCAGCAGCTCTGCACAAACGTCCTACTGCCTGCTTTTCTTATACAAAACACCCAGGATGATCTTGCTTGGTGAGGAAGTCACAGCTCCCTTAAGCCTTCTTAGCATTTCACTGCTTCCCACCACCACCTGGAGCCTACACTCTATCTCATCTTCATCCTCGGTTCTCCACCTGTGTTCTTACCTGGACCCTGACAGAGGATGGCTGGCACAGAGACTGGTACTGGTATCAAGTGTGTGCCAAAGGATGGTCTAAAGGTCTCTGGGCACTGGTCACCCCGTGAGACTCCTTGCCCCTCACTTACTAACTGTGCAGCCCTATGCAAGCCACTTATGCTCTGGGCCTTCTTTTCTCACCCATCAAATAAGAAACCTGAAGAGGTGTTCTCAGATACAGTTCTACTCTAAGATCCCTTGGTCTTCCTCCTGCCTTTCAGAGTCCTGCTGTGGCAGAAGGGATTTGCAGGCTCATGCTTGAGTACAGGACTGCCCTTTGACTTGGGAAATACAGAGCCTCTATCTTTGTGTCACATTGTAGAGGTCCTTGCTCTGGCCTCTCCATTTCTCATGGAAGGGTCAAAGGAGATATTTCCAATATAAGTCCTGGGAAAATCTTTAGTTTCCCCATGATTTGCAGTAAGACCCAGAGACTTGGGTTCTTAGCTTCTTAAGGTGCTCTTAAGGACTCAGTTGCCATCCCAAGTAGGCTTCCCATAGTTGTCCTTTGTAGCATATATTTGATCTTTGTCCTCTATTCATAACAAAGACCTCCTAAAACTTGTAATTTCATGAGTGATAGGAATTATAGAAACATCTTTCGTTCTTGACACAGAGCTCCTAAATCCCTTGGAATTTTTTGGGTGACAGGAGCTTCTTTTTCTAATGAGATGACTCTTTGTGGGACCTTAGATAGCTTTTGGTTGGGGCTTATTTGCCAGAAAGACCAGAGCCTGATGAGAAGGCTTGAACTTCTAGCCCTACTCTGCCCAACCTCCAGAGAAGGGAGAGGAGCTGGAGATTGTTAATAATCTATTGTACCCATGTGATGAATGAAAAACCCCTAAAAGTCCCTAGGTCATGGTTCAGGGAACTTCCAGATTGGTGAATGCATCCATGTGCCAGAAGGGTAGCACACCTCAGTGCCATGAGGATAGAAAATCCTGTGCTCAGGGCTCTTCCAGACTTTACCCTATGTACCTTTCCATTGGGTTGTACCTCTTTATTCTTTATACTTTATAATAGCCTTCATAATAAACCTGTAATTGTAAGCACAGTGTGTCCCTGAGTTCTGTGAACTGTTATAGCAAAATATTGAACCTGAGAAAGGGATCATGAGATCTATAGTGAGTTGGTCAGAAGCACAGAACGTCCAGGACTTGAAATCGACACCTGAAATGGTGGCAGTCTTGTGGGCTTGAGTTCCTAGCTTGTGGGATCTGTTCCTAGCTTGTGGGATCTGTTGCTAACTGCAGGTAGATGGCAATAGACTTGAAACAAATTGCAGGACCCCCACGTGGTGTTTGGAGAGTTGAACATTGGTTGTCGGTGTAAGGAAAAAGCCCACACATTTGGCGTCAGAAGTAATCTGTGGGCAGGAACAGATCATGGAATCCTACACAAATAATTGAGTCTTCCCTCCCAGGAATTCTAGCCAATAACGGGTGTTTTTTTTTTTCTGTTTGTTTGTTTGTTTGTTTGTTTTGCATCTCATTAGGAAGAATAGGGCTTTGGAGCAGAGGAAATGTGGTCCAGAGAAAGAGGATCCAGAGGGGAAGCCAGAGAGCACTTCCTGTTCTCCTCTGATCCTTGGTATCCATGGAAGCTGGAGGCTCTTTGGATGAAGCTTTGCAACTGCTCACTGACCTCCCAGTCTTGACATTTCCAATCCTTCAGTCCTGGACTCTTGGAGGTATTGAGAGGAAGTAAGGATGTTGTCCACATACACTGCCAACCAACCAACTGCCTCCCAGCAAGACTGTGTGTCCTGGGCATACTGGTGGCTTTCTGCCTGCTCTGTAGCCTGGATCATGTCTGGGCACCCCCTGCCCCCACTGAAGAGGCAAGCGTAATACCTTCCATGGGCCAATGCTCTTGCATCAAGCATATGCGACTTGAGTATGCACAGTTGAGTCTTACCTCCCAGTGAGGCTGTACATAACCCAGCCCAGCAGAGGAGGGGTTTAGAGGCCTAGTGGAAGTCCAGGAAGGCCCTACTCTTTGGTTTTGAGGTTTATACCCTGAAGAGGATAGAAAAGAGCTATATCCTACTTTCATAGACCTAAGGACCAAATGATGGACCAAAATTTCTAACTCTTTTAGAACATTCCCGTCCTACTCCAGTTTGTAGATGGGTGCATGGAGGCATCTCCCCAGTGTGGCACAGTGAGGAAGGGAATGGGATTGTCTCCATCTGCATGTAGTCAAAGCTTCAGCCTTTCTAGGGCTTGAGACTCAAAGTAGATTAATGATCATGGCTGGTCTGAAGGGAATGGAATTATTAATAATCTAGTCCCGATAGACTAAGGCTTTGCTTGCCTTCTTCCAGCCCTGTCACTGGCTATGGGGGCGGGGGGGAGGGCCCCATTAATCATGCTGTTCTGATGTTCCTGCCTGCTCAATGGCCACAGGAATGAATATATTGCTCAGAACACACGTGCAGGATTGTTACAACACAGACACCATGAAGGCATTATTTTCATTGTCAGGCTGCTTGATGGTTTCATAATTTTAATAAAAGAATGAGGTTTTAGACTCAAGGGAGTGATGAATCAAGAAGCCCACAGACACATGGTGACTGCTGAAGTGCTCTCACCAAGAACGGGCTGAGTTCTTGACGGGTCTGAGGGCTGCAGCCCTCCCTCCCCTGCCACCTGCAGCCCTCCCTCCCCTGCCACCTGCAGCCCTCCCTCCCCTGCCGCCTGCTCTTCTGACAGAGATGTGTGCTCAGCACTCAGCCCTGCAACACTCCTCCCACATCACACTCGGCACTTGCCCTTGAGGTCACACGGTGGAATATCTGCTCCCTCTGAAAGGAGAGAAAAATAAACAAATTAGAAGCCTTTAAGCACTTGCATGACTCGGGACTTTCTCAGGTGTCTGTGATAGAAACCTCCCAACTCTGATTTCAAGAAGAAAAACTGGGAAGCTGGCTAGAGTGAGGGCGAGCGCATCTGTTCAAAGAACCACAGAGTGGAAGAGGGTAGCTCTCCTTCAGGCATGGCCGATCCAGAGACTCCTGAAGTCACTGGGATGCCCCCCTTTTCTTTCCATCCCTTGGCTCAGACTTTGTCTGTGTTTTTGCCTTCTGCGGCTCCCCCTAGCAGCAGCAGCCCAGCACCTCTGCTGTGTTGGAGAAGACTTCCCTGAGCGTCATCATTCTCCCCTGCTCCATTTGCTTCTTAACCCTTCTCCACTTTGCTTGTTGTTTGCCGCTCCTGGTGAGACAGGAGTTTGCCTGGTTCAGATTCATTGCTTTACAGACAGAGCCACCAACGGTGCCTGGCACAGAGAAGGCTTTCAAATATTAGTCGAACAAGTAAATGAGCCCGAAAACATATGTTTATGATTGTTACCTTCTGGATGGAGAGGTTGGAAATCAGAGAGAAGTAAATTCCCTGAGGTCAGCTCACACTTGGCAGAGCCAAGGTTTGAACCCAAATAATTAGACTTCAGACCCTCTGATTATGAACACTGCATGCGAGAGGGCTTTTATTCAATACCTACATAAGCTGGGGCTAGGAGGCCCTGGAAAGAGAGGGGGAAAGAGGAGAGACAGAGAGAGGGAGATAGAGAGAGAGGAAGTGGGGGTGGAGGGAAAGAGAACAGAGAGTGAAGAAAGAGAGGCCAGTATCAGCACCAGGTAGGGGCTCTGCTGGCTCATCTTGGGGAGGGAGTGTGGTATTCAACTCCCTTTCACCACATCTGCATGGGGGTGCACAATTTTTGGAATGCTAAAGAGGGAACTTTTAAAAGGAGCATTTTAAATCATTAGCCAACTTTAACTATTGAACAATTCCACTTTCCAAGGATCTTGCCTGATTATTTACCTTAAGGCACTGATTCGTTTTGTATTTACCTCATTAGGAGATCCTGCCGCCAGCCTGACACCTCTCACCAACCTTCAGGCGACTCCAGGGGTCAGGGATGGGCAGGAAGACGGACCAGAGATGGCTATACCCACATTCATTTTGCCCCCCAGAACTCTGGTGTCAGAGTGCAGGCTCAGGCCCCTGAAGCTGTGCCCAGCTTGGCCCTTCTTCACTTTGTGCCTTTAACTTTCCTGTGCCTCAGGCTCTCCTGTAGGGCTGTTGAGGAACAAATGAGAAAACGTGGATGTTTCACTCTATGAGTGGTCACCATGTTGCTCCTCTTGAGAGGTAAAACCCTCCCACATCCCAGGACCGAGAGTGGGGTGCCTGTGCGGACATGGTGATGCCAAGGCCCTCGGCTAGGTCTCGCTGCTGTGGCTTCTTGGCTGCTAGATGACAGAGCACATCCTCAAATTTCCTCAGTTCTCCCTTCCTGACAGGGTAGCCGCAGTGTAGGGGATCTCATTATGTAGCCATTAGATGCCCGTAAAAGTGGCTGCTACAAAGCCCATTAGTTAATTATAAAGTAATCACAAACACACCGAAGGAACATCTGTTTGATTTATGCTAATTGCTTAGACATGCTTTAATTCTCCCAGTTGGAATGTAGGCCTTAGGAGGATAGCAGCTTCCAAGTCCAGGGCCCCACACTGAGCTGGGATGGGGATCCCAGGGCTCATGGACTAACACAGTGAGGTGGGCAAAGATCTGGCTTCCAGGGCAGCTCTCTGCTGGGGCTCAGGGATGGAAATTTCTTTGCAATCTGCAGGTGCTTCTTTGAGCTGCTGAGCTGGTGCTCAGGGGAAAATGTGGGGCATGTGAAGGAGGCCTAAGGCACATAACCAGCTCCCAGCTCTGCTCACACAGTCCGTGCACCTGCCCCCACCTGCTGTACCCACATCCCAGGCATAATTCCTCAGAGGGGTTCTGTTTGAGTGTGCCTAGGCTGCTGTAACAAAATGCCACAAAGCAGATTGGTTAAAACAACAGAAATTTGTTCTCTACCAACTCTGGAGGTCAGAAATCTGTAATCAAAGTGTAAGCCAAGCAATGCTCCTTCTTTTCCACTCCCAGCTCCCGGTGGCCTCAAGTGTGCCTTGGTTTATGGCAGCATCACTCTGACCTCTGACTCCAGCTTCCTTTGGCCTTCTCCCTGCCTCTCTGTGTCTTCACATGACTGTCTTCTTACAAGTGATGCCAGCAGGCTGGATCCAGGGGCCCAGGAAGGGTCCCCCAGGACCAGCCAAGAGGGCCCTTTGCTTTTCAAAGGATGGAAATCAAATGCAAGCCAGCAGGAAGAGAGAGCAAAGTTTATTAAAGAGAAAGTCAGTACAGACAGAGTGTCTGAGAGTCTTGGAAAGGAAAGGAACATGAGTCTCTTCTTTGTCCAAGGTCTGAGGGTTTTTACTGAGGTTTGCGGTCTGGTGTACATGTCCTCTCAGACATCCAGAAACCAGTTAGAACAAAAACTAGGACCCAGGTGTTATTCCATGGAGCAGGGTGTCTGGGTGTCCAGATAGGCATTTGATGGTTTCACCTGGTCATTCTCAGCTGGTCCTTCCTTAGATGTTATCTCTTCTAGAGAAATCATTAATTTCTTGTCCTTTACAAGGAGGACATATGCTATTTGCCTTATAAAGCGTGTGTAAAGTGAGGTGGGTATGCAGGTCCTAGCAGGAATACAAGCAGGAAAGGGAGCAAAAAGCAGATTTTTATGGAATCCTTCAGTTTTCCTATCTCATAAGGACACCAGCCATATTAGATTGGGGCCGTCCCAAGACTATACTTTCAGGGATCATTTCTATAGTTTGTTACTAGAGAAGTTTCTAGATTGGGGCCCTCCTAACGAGGAAACAGAAGGCTGGCTGAGGACAAAGCAACCTTGCAACCCCCAAACCCCCACTCCTGGGTTGCACATATTGTGACATTCCTTAGGAATCTCCCAACTATCTCAATAGCTTGCTAAAGAGGGCAAAACGACCTTGGCAAGGGCACGGCCTCTGGCATCCATTCTCTTTGTAGGTCCTCTTTAGCATATGAAAGTTCTATTGAAACTTCCCTTTTCCTTACTTCCCCCACCCCCATGGTACAGAACCTGCCACCTCTCACAACCTGGGACAGCAGCTCTTTGTGCGCACAGGTACTGTCCCTGTGCTTTAATAAACCACCTTTTCGCACCAGAGACATCTCAAGAATTCTTTTGTGGTCATTGGCTCCGGAGCTCACCCCGCGGAACCTCACCTATGTTCTAGAACTTCGTCATTTGGCATCTGAACACGGGGCTGTGAGCCTTTACATCTGGACTCTGAGCTTCTGTGTAAAACTGGTGAGTACTTTCTCTCCTCTTCCTTCACTCTCATTTCAGGGCTTTGCAAGGAGTGTGGTCTTACCGGAACATTTGCACGTTGATTGCTCAGGCTGTAATCCTCTAGCCCGTGGCTATTCTGCGGGGAGGAGAGCATCTGCCTTTTGGAAGGTAGTACCCTGGCCGGAATGGTAATAAGACCCAGAAACTTGATGCGCTCTCTTTATTCCTGTTCTTATACAAAGTTGTCTGTCTTGGGCATGGGACAGCCACTTAAGTCACCAGGACGGCTGCCAATCTTAAGACTCCTGGGTGAGGTTTCCTCCTGATTGATCTAATGTGATCCCCTCCACATCCCTGGTCTAGCCACTTCTGGCCCTGGGACCTCCACAGGGAGCCAGCCGAAACCAGTACCCAATTGAATTAACACAACTGGGGACCGTTTCCTAGGGAACTTGGTTGTACGGACCACATGTGTTGGAATGTTGCATAGACCATGATGGATTTCAGTCTTTACTGTTTCTTGTCAGTGTCTTCTACAAACTACTTAAAGCTACGAAATTGGGTAATTACCGCTTGCCAAACTTTTCTAGTATTTCCATGGGTTAAAATGGCAAAACAGTATGCAGTCTTCAGGACAGAAGATGGCATGGCATGGCACAGTGTTTTGGCCCATTCACCGGGCACTCATTAGCTGCGATGGGGAAGGGTAGGGGTACTGGCACTCCTCCAGGGCCTTTTACGGCAGGAATGCCAACCCAGGGAAGGCAGGATCATGATCAATAGTGAAGTCTTATTGAGGGACGCCTCCAGTCATTTTTGACACACAGGAACTTCTGACATATCCTGTGTGGGACGCCACCCAGGAGTCAGGGGGCTTTAGTAATGGAACTTCTTTACTTTTCTGGGACCGTGGTCTCAGTAGACTTCTTCAGTTCCCAAGGACTCTACCTCGGGGTGCCTTTTAACCCACTGGAAATAATTTTGATTGCAAAACTTAGGAAAGGACTGAGCTCCTGTAACACTGCATGGCCTCAGTGGGATCTATCAGTTAGATGATCTCTGCAGGAAATGGCGAATGGACCTAGGATACCTTAATTGCTCATACCTAGGCCTTCATTGCTCTACACTGGGACCATGACCTAAGGGCCTTTTGCAGAATGTGTTTGCCTGAATGAGTCAGCTAGTAAACTCCCTCCTGACATATTGGATGATAATTATATAAATAATCCTTCTCCTAGTAAACCCAGGTTGCTGGAGGATACACAGGCCATTCCTAGCAAAGGGGACTCTGACTTTGTCTCTGTTTCTCCTAATAGATGTGGGGTTTCTCCCTCACTCATTTCCCGTGTTAATGGCTATAACTGGAGCCAACTGGGGTTCGTCTAGCTTGAGACAGAGACTTAAAGGAATATTCCCAAGCAGCTGCCAAAACTCCCTTTGTTTGGGGGAAATTCCCTGTCTTCTCTGGCCTGATGTGGACTGCCTGTCCCCTCCCCCCTTGTTGGCAGGAAAGCATGGCATCTGCTCCTCTGTAGGGGCTGATGAGCTCTAGAACTGGGAATCCTTTCTCTGCCTCCTGGCCACACTTGTGTCCTTCTGTCTCCCCTTCTCCTGTTTCTGCACCAACGTGCGTGCGGCCTGCGTGACTGGCCTCTAGACCATGCACCATGGCTCCTTCTCTCTTCACTGTCAAGAAGCAAGAAGAGCACCCCCTGGACCTACCCCCCCTCCAGATTTCCCCACCTGTGTCTCAGGTAAACATTGGAAGTGGAGTGGGCCCAGGTGGAACGGAAATCAGTAGTTAAACTAAGTTAAGTTTGTTGGTTTAATTAAGATAGACTTGTCTTTTAAGTTATCAGCAGTAAATGTGAAACTTTTATTCTATCAAGGTTTACTAAACGTCTAAGCTCATATTATCTATTGCAATTTGTTAGCAAAAAGATGACTAAACTTATGGTTCATTGTCTCAGAGTTTTCACGGGTAATTGTTAATACAGCTTTCAAAGTCTTTGGTAACTTGAAAGTTAAAATTTTGCTTGGATGACAAGTGGAATTAAATTTGTTGGACATCTAGGTCTTTCAAATAGGATAAAATACTAAGTCAATGACTACTAGACATAGGTTTTGTCCTCTGTCCTATATGCTTTTAACTGTGAAGAAACTAAGAATATTTAAATCTGTTGGTAAACCTGTTTTGTGCTTAACTGATTCATAAATTTGCCATCTAAAGAATTCTGTTTTAACAGTTCACTAGTGGTTAATACTTAACTGACTAGAGACTAAGGTGTTTCTGAAAGTAGAAAATTCTAGCTGTAACTAAGACTAATGGAAATCAGGGAAACAACTCTGTACGTGGAAAAGTAGATACATAAGAAAGATAAAGAATGGGAATGCATTTTGTTAAAGATAAAAGATAATTTTGTTCTAAATGAGATGGTTGTAAAGAAATGGCTTGGGACAAAATCTAAATGTAAAAGAAAGTTAGTAGAAGGTTTGTGAAGGGAAACCTTCAGAGAAAGAGTTTTAGGTGTGGTCGGGACACACCAAGATTGAAATGAATGAGCTTTAAAGGTACATTGGTATAAGATTAAAATTGTCTCCATTCAAAGACAGTTTTCTTAAATTAGTCTGCTGTTAGGAAGAAAATGTAAACAGTTGTTTCCTCTTTGCCTGTCCAGAAAAACCGTTTTCCACATCTTGCCTATACCAGGTCTTCAACATTCCTAATTATATTTAGGCCTGTGCTTTAAAACTTCATAAGATTTTAGCAAATGTTGACAGGATTTAAATTGTAAATGAAATCTCTTGAACTCCTTAGGCTTTTCCTTGGTATGCTAAGTTACTCAGGAAGTACTGTTAAACAAATGATAAACCATGGGTTACATATGGGTAAATGCTGTAACTATTCTAGAGATTCTATGCATTTCCTAAAGTTTTAATGTTTTGATAGATAATCCCTTGATATTGTAATTATTGAAGTGTTATGTGACAGTGGGTCACAGGATAACTGAGTTTCCTTGTCTACAGTATCATAGTGAACTCTCAGATCATTAACAATGTCCCTTTCTGAGTTTTTTTGGTTTTGTTTTAATTCTCCTGTAAGAAGAGTTTCACCTTAAAGGAGATTCATATAAAGGACTTTCAGGACAAATACAGGTATTCGATATATTAAAAATCCTAAAACTGCAATGGGTAAGAATTTCCAGAACTAAAGCTGTATTCAAACTAAATCAGAATTAGTAACATGGGACTAAATGAACCAAAAGATTATAGTGTTATGTCTCATTTTAAACATTGCTCGTTCTCTAATGTTTGTTCTTCCACACTAAGGAAAATTTTACTTAAGTTACCTGTGACTTACAGAAATGTAAAAATACTCATTGTAAACAAATCAAAGCATTCAACTT
This sequence comes from Enhydra lutris kenyoni, assembly GCF_002288905.1. Taxonomy (NCBI): domain Eukaryota; kingdom Metazoa; phylum Chordata; class Mammalia; order Carnivora; family Mustelidae; genus Enhydra; species Enhydra lutris. Next base: position 746,191 of record NW_019154188.1, read on the forward strand.
TTCTCGCTATCTGAACCCTCTGAAACTCAAAATGTCTCCGAAAGTATTCTTTCTTCCATGGCAATCAGTCATTTCCATAAGTTCAATAAGAATCTGCTCTCCTTGTAACAGGACACTATTGGAAACATTTTTTTTTTTTTTTTAACAAGGCTTTGACTGGAATGTCATATTTGAGAAAGACATGCATAGACTCAGATATGGCCAGACAGCTTTAAGGAACTAAGGTTGATTTTATGAAACCTGGAGCCATAAAGCCCCTTTGGACTGTTGGCCTGGTACCTTGCTTACAGAGTTCCCAGCAGCCTCACCAGGTGAGTAAAGAATGTCACTTCCCGGCAGGTGCAGAAACTTCAGAATACTTTGGGGTCTTCAGGAAGAGGAATTAACCCAAATCGACAGGTATTGCAGGCATGTCTGATGGCAAGTACTTGGCTTGGCTTCTGGCCCAGAGAGGCTACTAAAAATTCCACCTAGAGATTCCTTATAAGAGGTTCCAGCAAAGCAGATTCTAAAAGATCTGTACACTTACTCACTGTGTCCTTGTTGATCTCATGTAAATGATTAGGCCAAATCTGTTTAAATTGGACTTGTTTCAAATAAATTAGTCCTAATTTGGCTATCTCTGGAAATAAGGGTTATTTTAGAAAAAATATGGTTATTACATACCTTTGTGGATTCTAGATTTGATTGTCTTTAAATGTTTGTTTACCTAAGCTAGACAACTTGAGGTAACTTCAGAGAAGTTGCACACTAGCTCGTTAGATGATCTTGCTTATTATTCTGTGGGGATAATAACAGAACTCTAGGGGCACATAACTATTTAAACAACTGGAAAAATGAGATTAATTCCCCAGCACTTGTATAACTCAACTATCACCTTGGCCTATTCTGTGGGGCTAGGATAATTGCCTAAAAGCCAGCATACCCCACTCCATAGGATTAACTATGGAATTGTGGAGATAATGGATGACCCCATTTTCTTTATGATTGGATTGGATAGTGCATGTGGGACTCTCCCTTATCTCAACAAGTTTTCTCCCACTTCCCAGTGATCTTTTATAATCAGGATGTTGTTAAGGCTGGACCACTGGAAAAGGGCTGCTGCTGCTTCTTTTTTTTTTTTTTAAAGATTTTATTTATTTATTTGACAGAGAGAGACCACAGTAGGCAGAGAGGCAGGCAGAGAGAGAGGAGGAAGCAGGCTCCCTGCCAAGCAGAGAGCCTGATTTGGGACTCGATCCCAGGACCGTGAGATCATGACCTGAGCCGAAGGCAGAGGCTTAACCCACTGAGCCACCCTGGTGCCCTGAAAAAGGGATGATTTCATCCCTTTGTCATATTTCCCCTAGAAGCCACCACTGAGGTACAGCTGCAAACAAAGGCTTTAGCTAAGCATAGAACAGCCTGCCTCGTAAAAGGATCCTCAAAGCTCACTATGGGACAGTCCCTGATTATAATGACTTCATATCAGGTCCAGATTTATCTTAGAAACCAAAGGCCATCATTGGATGATGGAGGCCAACTGTTATTAAATACCAGGCTACACTTACAGATATGCCTGAAATAATACTTAAAACTTGTCAAACTTTAAACCTACTTACCAGTATGGCTGAACCTGACCCTTTTTTTTTTTTTTTTTTTAAAGATTTTATTTATTTGACAGAGCTCACAATAGGCAGAGAGGCAGGCGGGGTGGGGGGTGGGGGTGGGAAGCAGGCTCCCTGCTGAGCAGAGATCCTGATGTGGTGCTTGATCCCAGAACCCTGAGATCATGACCTGAGCTGAAGGCAGAGGTTTAACCCACTGAGCCACCCAGGTGCCCCTGAACCTGACCCTTGTACTTCCATATAGAGCAAAACTGTTCAGAGGTTATTGATCTTACTTTAGTTGGCCATATTTAAGATGCCCCTATTAAAAATACAAATGACGGTTTATTGATGACAGTAATTTTCATAAAAGGAATAAGAAATGCTGGGTAAGCTGTAGTGCTCACTAGCACTTTGCAATTGCCAAAGCCTTAAAAATTAATATTAATACTGACTCCAGATAATGCTCTCCTAGTCCTACATGTCCATGGAGCAATTTGGAAGGAAAGGGGTTTATTATCAAGCCATAACTCCACAATCAAATACAGTCCTAAAATTATTACTCTTTTTTTTTAAGTTTTTTTTTTTAATTTATTAATTTGACAGAGAGAGATCACAAGTAGGCAGAGCAGCAGGCAGAGAGAGGGGAGGAAGAAAGCAGGCTCCCTGCTGAGCAGAGAGCCCAATGTGGGGGATGCAGAGCTCGATCCCAGGACCCTGAGACCATGACCTGAGCCAAAGGCAGAGGCTTAATCCACTGAGCCACCCAGGCACCTCTAAAATTACTACTCTTAAGGCTGTACACCAAACTAAAGAGATAGCTATAATTCGCTTCAAAGGACGTCAAAGGTTATGACCTTAGGAACCAATGAAAGTAATATAGGGTTTATACCAGGCCACTAATTTGGGCAAAAAGGCCATGGAGTTGACAAAAAACGTCATGAAAGAAAACTGTCCCTAGGTTTGGACTCCCTTGGTCCCTACAAAGTAACAATGGATTGCCTTTTATTACACATTTAAAAACATGGCTCTCCAAAACGAAATAACCCTTAATATCTTGATTGCAGTTACAAGAAACCCAGAATTGGAGGACTGTCTCCTAACAGGACCCAATGGTTATATGACTAACTTGTGCCCATGGTTTTCCCCGGGCAGGATAGGCCACTGTACTCTGAGTTTTGCCTGGAATCACGGATGCATTATTAAAAGCATTACTAACCTGGCCAGACTTCCAGAACTTAAAACAGTGGTGAACTCATTCTGTCTCATCGGTATGACCAGCCAACATCCACTTTTGTTCCCCCCCTTTGGAACTGGAGGATGTTTAGCACATGGAAGCTCTTAAGTACATGGTCAGCCCTAAATGACCCTCGAAGTAGCATTTCTCTGTGGAAATGCTATGGTGATACAAATGTGTAAAGCAGCTTTACAAAACAGAATGGCACTGGATGTTTTAACTGCTACACAAGGTAATAGTTGGCGCTATCAAAAAAACAAAATACTATGTTTCTGTTCCAGAAGATCACAAAATATTTCTTGGGTTCTGACATACTCAAGTTAGCTCTTTAAACAGTCCCTCTCTCCTTTAATGATTGATTAAACTGCTGGACTGGAAAAGGGTTTTTTGTCAACTAGCAAAAAAACTTATTTGAGCTTCATTTTCTTTTTGTTAAACTAAACATGTTTTGCTGTTTTCTGCCATGTCTCCTCACCTGGTGTCGATCCTTCACTGCCATAACTTCCACAGACCATTTCCACTTGGGAAGATCACCTGAGCAGTCTCCTCTGGACTCAGCTGTTGCTGCCTTTCTCAACTCCCCTATACATTTCCCAGCTGGCCAATACTGACCCATATGTAGGGGCATCTCTACACCACTGTCCAGCAGGAAGAAGTTACAGAAGCTGAGACCTTCCACCTAAAACAACCTTAACGATTTAAGGGTCAAAATTGTTCAGCGGGGGAATGATGAGGGAACAGAAGGCTGGCTGAGGACAAAGCAAAAGGCTGATACCTTGCAACCTTCTCCCACCCCCGCTCCTGGGTGGAACATATGTGACATTCTTTAGGAATCTCCCAACTATCTTAGTAGATTGCTAAAAAGGGCAAAAAAATCTTGGCAGTGGCAAGGCTTCTGGCATCCTGGTATCCAGTCTCTTGTAGGTCCTCTTTAGCGTATGAAAGTACTATAGAAACCTCCATTTTCCTTACCTCCCCCACTGTTGGGTCCGTGGTCAAAGGAGCGAGACTGATACAAAGCGAAGGTCAAGCAAAGCTTTATTTCATGCCAAGCATCGAGAATCAAACTGACCTGCCAGGGCCATCTCTTGCAAAGAGGCGACCCCTCCCAGCCTCACAGACTATATAGAGTAAAGGCCATGTGGTTGAGGCTGGCCACACACAGGTGGCCAATTGGATTACAATTCATCCTATAGTAGTTATTTGAACTAGTCTATCACTCTGGTCAGAATTGGCGCCCAAAAGGCAGGGCCCACATTTCTGGGTGGTTAGGGAGGTGCTTTCCTGATTGGATGTCTCCACCTGGCTTGGCTCATCCTTGTATTCTGGGCTCTGTTACCTCCCCCTGACCTGACACGTCCTGGTATATGGGCTCTGTTATCAGGGGCTGGTCAGTCATATTTTTCTGGTTTCCCAGACTTGTTTCTAAGTAAGTTCCTCTGGAGGGGGGGGGGCAGGGTCAATCTAAGTTTACTGCATAAACAACAAAATGGCTCGCTCTGGCTAAGCAGGCTCTTACACCCACCCCCGTGGTACATAACCTGCCACCCCTCACAAGCCACCCCTCACAATTGGGGCAGCAGCTCTTTCTGCCCCCAGGTCCTGTCCCCATGCTTTAATAAACCACCATTTTGCACCAAAGATGTCTCAAGAATTCTTTCTTGGCCATTGGCTCCAGACCTCACCCCACTGAACCTCACTTATATTCTAGAACTTCATCACTCCTACTCCAGTATGGCTGTACCTGAACTGATTACACCTGCAACGACCAGAAAAGTTTCTGTTTCCAGAAAAGTTCCAGTTTCCAGAAAAGTTCACATTCAGAGGTGCTGTTGTGAGTGAAGTAACATGAGCCCACTCCTTGTAAATTACAGACAAACTACCCCAGGTGGAGTTGTCACACAACAGAAACTTTATTTGCAGCAAACAAAGAGATCACAAGGAATAACTTCCAAACCCTTGACTCCCCAAGCAGAGGTGAGAGGGTAGTTTTTGTTTAGGTTTTAAGATGAATATTCAGAAAGGGGAATCTTTGTTATCACATACAAAGGTGGGCATAAGTTTTCACAGATGTTCTTAGAAAACAGGCCCTTAGATGCCTCCTAGTTTATGTTAATGAGGCTTGTGCTCCTCTCAGGGTGGAGACTTTTAACATTAAAATGAAGCAAGGGGAAGAGGCTCTGGGCCGGCTCAGAGAGCCCGTACAAACTGGTTGGGATTCCTGGTCTTGTAGGGACCATTGGTTTTCACATTGCCTTTGTTTTCTTAAAATCCTTAACTCGTGAGAATCCTTAACTCGTGAGGTTTTTGCATTCCTGTAACTCTGACACCTCTCTGGAAGTTTGGCAGCTGTGTGTTTGGGCAAGTAGAGCTGATTAGGCATAGATCACAGGAAAATAGCCTGGAGCCTATATGAGTTCTCCTGTGTCACAAAAGCTGTCTCATCTTTATTTTTCTGGAGACCCCTAAATCCTTCTGCTTACACTGGGAATTAGAACTTCAGCATATATATTGCAGCAGACGCAATAAAACATAACTACAGAGGTCATATCTGTCACAGCACAAATGGTATTTCACACCCTTTAGAGCGAAGAAGGAAAGGAAATGCTCTTACAAGTGTCCACCACTGCCGGGAATATGCTTACTGAGGGTTTTTCCTCCTCCTCCTCTCTGCTCTCCTTTGTGCCTTATCTGTGATGTGGAAGTAATGAAGTTTTAGAATATAAGTGAGGTTCAGTGGGGTGAGGTCCGGAGCCGACAGCCAAGAAAGAATTCTTGAGACGTCTTTGGTGCAAAATGGTGGTTTACTAAAGCACGGGGACAGGACCCGGGGCCCTGAAGAGCTGCTGCCCTGGTTGTGAGGGGTGGCAGATTATGTACCGTGGGGGTGCTGGACGTAAGGAAAAGGGAGGCTTCAATAGAACTTTCATATGCTAAAAAGGACCTACAAGATACTGGATACCAGAGGCCATGCCATTGCTAAGGTTGTTTTTCCCTTTTTAGCAAGCTATTAAGATAGCTGGGAGATTCCTAAAGAATGTCACAATATGTCCCACCCAGGAATGGGGATGGAGGGGAGGTTGCAAGGTGTCAGCCTTTTGCTTTGTCCTCAGCCTGCCTTCTGTTCCCTCATCAGAAGGACTGATTAAGGCCACCAGCCAGGGGGTTCAGGCTTCAAAATACTTTGCCCCCAGCTGCCCAATTCCAGGAAGTTGTAAGTCAAGGTGAAGTGTGTAGTCTCTTGGGCTCATCATTTAAATAACTTTGTAAACCTGGGCTCTGGGCTGGATCCCAGCCCCCGCCCCCAGCCCACTGGAGGTCCCTGGTATCTTTTTTTTTTTTTTTTTAAGATTTTATTTTTTTATTTAACAGAGGGGGATCATAAGTAGGCAGAGAGGCAGGCAGTGGGATGGGGAAGCAGGCTCCGTGCTGAGCAGAGAGCCCGATGTGGGGCCGGATCCTAGGACTCTGGGATGATGACCTGAGCTGAAGGCAGAGGTTTAACCCATTGAGCCACCCAGGTACCCCCCGGGTCTATTTTTACATCACTCCAGGGGGAAACTGAGAGGAAGGGTAGCAGTAAGACCCTGTGGCCCTACTAGACTGGACATCCTGCTTCCCCTAATCACCTGGCACGGCCAGCCTGGGCTCAAAGGGGAGACCCCTTCCAAGTAATGGTCTAATTAAAGGGATATGGCCAGGCCAGGCCAGCAATATGGACCTCCTCAGAACTCAAAAATCAGATAGCAAGTATGCCATTTTCTGGAATGGGTGGCTCTTTAATTAAAATAGCCACCTCACCTTTTTTTTTTTTTTTTTTCCCTTTCCTTACACATACCTGACTCTGGAATATTGTTAGAGGATACAGTAGGAGCATTTCTACTCCTGAGAACTTAGCAGCAAATCGACTTGTATTTTCTCATTGACTTGCATTATCAAATCAAAGATGTGTTCTCTGATCACCTGTCAGACCACCTGATTTGTCATCTCTGCTTCTTCCTCTATTTCCCTTTCATGGCCTTAAGTTTTGGCTCCCATGTAATCTGATGAGATAGGATTCAAACAGCCCCTCCACTCCCCTGCACCCTCCGAATTCTGTCCTATGCTCTACCCTGACTCTGGCCTTCCTGTGTGGCTTTTTTCATGCCTCCCCATCCACCTGGATCCCACAACCTACAGAGAAAAGGGCAGATTCTCAGCCTGGTATGTCCATGACCTGGTGCTTTTGTGTACTATCAGTGGAGCTCCTTCTTTGTGCTAGGACTTTGTGGCACCAGTGTGAACCCCTTCTTTACCATACCAGGAGTGTACCTTGGGACCCCCGACTTTGCTTCCTCTGAATTCCCCTTTGGATCCTCCATCTTTCATAAAGCCTTTGGTGACCACCCCAATGGTAAGGGAATGTCTTTCCTTGGCAGATTCCTGCAGCCCTGAGTAGGAGCTGATCAAAACATGGCCACAACAGGTCACAGGGACAACACAGATGGACACTGGTCACCTTCATCTTTGAGTGTACTTGGTGCCTCTTCCAATTCTTTCCCTCTAAATAGAAGCATTTGCAAAGGCAACAGTTTGCTACATGGGTTGAGGTAAAGGACCAGGTATAGTCAGTAGGTTTCTAAGGCAAACAGATAACATCCTTGGGCCCTCACCCAAAAGTGTGGGTTTCCTTCCCAGAAAGGAAGCAGCCCAAGTTTAAGGATGAGAGTCAAACATTTCTCCTGCTAGAATTATGCTTAGAATAGTGTGGTCTCTGAGCTGGTAATACCAGCATCACCTGGGAGCTAGTTAGAAAAGTTCTCAGGTTCCTCTCAACTTATGGGAGTGGCCCCATGGCCATTGTTAACCAGCTCTTCAGGTGACTCTCACAGCATGGTAAAGTATGAAACATCCAATCTGGTACATGATACAAAGATTAAACACTGCCTCAAGGTAGCAAGCATCTGATCAGACCATAGTTGCTGGGTCCTATTTGTCCTCGCACCTTTAATATGGCCTCTCTGTTCCAGCCAAAGCCCATCCATTATCCCCTTCACTTCTCATGCCTCCTCACTGCTTGTCTAAGCCTTCATCTCCTAGGGCCTGGGAGACTTGTGCCCTCCGTGGAGAAGGAGAAGTATCTGCCAGATTTCAGCATTATGAGCAAGCATGTGTCCCAGGAGGCCCCTCAGGAAGCTTCCTGTGTTTGCAAGGGTTTGGCCACTGTGGTAGCCACAAGAATGCCCCTGCAGGGAGTTGGACCAGGCTGTTGTACTATGAGCAGCTGGAGTGTTTGCACCAAAACTTCCAGGAACTACTCCCATCCAATGCTGGAGCCAGGCAGGGAGCTGCTGGGAAAATGGGATCTGAGACTTCTCTGATGGCTGACATCCCTGGAGAATTACCTAATGGCCTTGTTGTATGTTTAGCTACTCTGCAGAATGCTCCCACCCAAACCTACTCTTGCTTCCCTTCACTTGGGGTCAGATTTGCATCAACATCTGATCACTTCCTCAGCTTTTTTTCTCTCCTCCATTTTCTGTCCCCAGTAGTGCCTTTAATAAAATCCTTGCATGCATAATCCCATTTTGGTGCCTATTCCTCCAATGACATGAACTCATGAATCTCAGAAAGTGTCAAAAGAGTTTGTGGTGTGTGTGTGTGTGAGAGAGAGCGAGCGAGCACACAGGATGAGAAAGTTGAGGAGAGACTAGGAGGCAGAGGAGACCTACAGGCTGAGCTCAGGGTGGTAAAGATTAGATCTAGAGATATGGACCAAGTGATCATCAGCATATTTAAAGCCCTGGGGAAGTATTAGATCACTCAGGAAGAATGCCATAGAGAAGCTAGGCTGAGGATGGATGGAATGCTGATGATCACCAAGTTTTAAAGAACAGTCATGGGAAAATGTTCTTCAGAGGCCCTGGAAGGAGTGGCAGAGAAAGGAAGGAGGCAAAGCAGGAGACAGGAGGGTAAGGAAATCCTGGAAGAGAGTAGAATTGCACATGCAGACGCTGATCCAGTGACTTACAGTGTCTTGCCTGAAAGAGCAGGGAGGGTGGGATGGGCAATCTGTTGGGAGCTGGGGACAGCAGCCAGTATGCAACAAGGTGTGACACAAGCAAGGAAGGAGCACTTCTGGAAACTGATTCAGAGCAGAATGGTGTTGAGGGAAAAGCTGTCAGAGTGTGGGATCCTGAAGCCTGCTTATGAGCAGGTAGAAAGGAGCCAAGGTGGGTGAGTATCGATTGGAGTGTGGGGTGGGGGAGGAATCAGCCTTGATGATGAGGAGTAGAAGCACTGCTTTGAGACAAAACCCAAGGAGGAGGACTTTATATGCTTAGCGGTCTGCTGGTGACTTCTGGAAAAAGGCAGAAAATTAAAGGATTCTCATGTGGGTCTTCTATTGTATCCCACTTTTCCTGTGCATTGGGAATGGAGATTATCTGCTGAATAGTGGCAGAAAGTGAAAATGGAAGGTGGGATCAATGACTGGAGAAGTGAAATAATGAAAAACTTGTTGCCAAGAAGAACAGAGAGAGGATTGTGATGGTTAATTTCATGTGTCTACTTGGCTGGGCCATGGGATGCCTACGAATCTGGTTAAATATGATTTCTGGGTATGTCTGTGAGCATGTTTCTGGAAGAGATTAACGTTTGAATTGGTAGAGTAAAGCAGATGGCCATTCCCAATGTAGGTGGGCTTTATCCAGTCCACTGAGGGCCTGAAGAGAACAAAAAGACAAAGACTGAATTTGCTCCCTTTTTCACTATTGAGCTGTGACATTGATCTTCTGCCTTTCCCAGATCCTCCTTATTAATCATGTGAACCAATACTTTATAATAAATCATATACCTATGATATATATGTAATCTCCTATTGGTTCTGTTTCTCTGGAGAACCTAATATAGGGAAATAACTTGATTCCTGGACTGCTCAGCAGGGTTAGGTGTGAGGTTTCCCTAATACCACTCAGAGGATTTAATTGACTTGGGTCTAGGGTTTGGCTAGTTGGGTTTGACAGGAATGCAAGGATTCCCAAGAAATCGTCAGTGTGGTGGACCATGGGCTGGACAGTAAGAGAAGGCTGTTAGTCCAAGAGTGGCAAAGGGAGAAAATAGAGAGCTGGATGTGTTGCAGTTATCAAAGAGGTGAGCAGGAAGGATGGAACATGACAGTTTGGGAATGGAAGATATGAGTCTTCTGGGGGCTTAGGCACTGCTGGGAGTGGTTATGTTTACTGTAGGCCTGGTGGTGTCTGGTGGGTTGGCCTTCTGGAAAGATCTTCCTAAGACAGTGTGGTCCAGAGAGTGCTAAGGTTCTCAGAGAATTTCTCAGTATTTGTGTGAATCAAACTAATGCCATCTTGGACCCATGATGACTGTTCTGTGACCTGAAACCTTCTTGAGCACAGTATCCCCCCCCTCACCCCCACGAGACACACACAGCCCCCTTACCAGCATAGGTCTTTCCTTTTGTGTAACCACACCCTCAAGTGTACCCTTGGAGCATAATGGCCTTGACCTTCCCTGGCTATGACACACACCTCTTTCTGGGTGGCCCCACACGTACTCCCCAGCCTCCAGCACTATAAAAGCAGATTTCAAGGTGGGGGGTGTTGAGGAGATCTATTTGTCTTACAGCCAGTTCTGTCCCCTTAATTGGCCTTTTTCTTTGGTCTCACTGTTCTCTTGGACTTTGGAGGTGGTTTTGGATATACCTTCCTTAGAAAAACCTAGGTAAGTCTGATGGGGGGGAAGGGCCACGCTTCTCACGGAGAGCATCATCAGGGCTTTTATGGACTATTGCTTCAGGTAGAGTGCAGAGTAATTATTTTCTTATGACTGTTTGTAGATATAATTGTATCCTCACTACTCAGGAATTTATGTTCAGAAAATAATTACTATTGGATTAACTGCTTTGACAATCTTTTAATTCTACTATCAACACTGTTTGCATTTAAGCTGAGCTTCCTCCTTGCCAATCTGATGTGTCTGTTACAATAAGCGTTTCAACTCAATTAGCATCTCAGTAACAATCAAATTATCTTTAATACGATGTAATTACTTTTTTTTATTAGGCTAAAATGGGGATCCTGAGCTGTGAATGTCTACCATAGCTTTGAGAAGTGATTAAAACAAACCCAGCGGCCTTTCCAAGATATGAGCATATTTTCCAAAAATCCTATTGAAACCCTGATCATCCACCCAGGACCCCAAAACACAGGACTTGTGCTAAATTTACTTCCCGCAGGCAGCGTTCCTGATGTAGTCATCCAGTGTGTCGTGCCTTGTGTGGAGGCTTCCCAGCCCTCACATGGGGAGTTTCAGTCCGTCTGTCTGCACCTGCCTTTTGTAGCTTCCTCAAGCTTGTCACACGCAGACCTCACTGCTAGGCTGAACCATGCAGCTTGTCACCCTAAATGGAATTCATGTGTGTTGCACTCCTCCTATGTAAAGCATGATTATGGGTTAACTGTGTCCCTACCAACTTACATGTTGAAATCCTAAGCCCCAGTACCTTAGAATGTGTTAGTTGGAGATACGGTCTTATAGAGGTAATTAAGTTAAAATGAAGTCATTGGGGTGGTCCCCAATCCAATATGACTAGTGTGCTTATTAGAAAGAAATCTGGACACAGACATGCACAGAGGAAAGACAATGTGAAGATCCAAGAAGCTGGTCATCTCTGAGCCAAGGAAAGAGGTCTGGAATAAATCCTTCCCTCACAGCTCTCAGAAGCAGCCAATCCTCGGGACACCTTGATCTCAGACTTCTGGCTTCCAGAACTATGAGGCTATACATTTGTGTCATTTAAGCTGCCTAGTTTGTGGTACATTGTTACAGCAACCCCAGCAAACTAATATGGTCACCCACCATAGTGTGTAAAAGCAAGACACTGACACTTGTGATGAGCCCTGGGTGATGGAAGGGACTGCCGAATCACTGTACTGTACCCCTGGAACTAACGTAACACTACATGTAAACCAACCAAATTAAAATAAAAACTTCAAAAAAATAAGAACAAAACACTGAAGTCTGGGTGCTCAAGTCTGAATCCATACACAGCTACTTCTCAGCAGGGAACCATTTACAGGTTTCAGTTTCCTCATCATTAAAATGGAGATAATAATAGCATCCACCTCCTTACAGGGTTGTTGTGATTCCTATAAAGAGCTTAATGCAGTGACTGGAATGTAGCAAATGTTTGATACATGTTACTTTTTACTCTGTACCAGGCACACTATTAAGTGCTTTATGTACACTTGCTTTATTAGTCCTTCCTACAGTCTTAGGAGGGAAGGGCTTTTATTTTTCTGGGAGGAAACTGAGTCAGAGATTAAATATGATAGCAGGGGTGAAGCAAGGACTGGACCTGACATCTGGACCAGCAGTCAGATTGTCTCGTGCTGACCTAGGGGCCACAGCCTGTGACTACCTGGAGGGGGTGTGTGTGTGTGTGTGTTAATGCTCTTTTATGTAGTTGGGCTTTTTAGTTTACCTTTAGCAACACATGAGTTCAGTCTCATAAAAAATTCTGATGCAAATAAAAAGAAAAATCATCTTTCAGGAAGTGGATTTTTTTTTTCCTGTTTGGTTTAAAAAATGTTTTTATTAAAAAAAAGTTTTTATTCATCCATTCAACACATTTATTAACTATTTACTATATGCCCTTCATTGTAGTAGATGCTAGGAGCAAAGTGATGAATGAGACTAATAGGGTTCCTCTCCTCTTAAAGTTTGAATTCCAGCAGTAAGTTATAGATAATTAAAAACAAGACATTTTGAAAGTTTAAAAGGAAAAGCAAGCATAATTGTCAAGAAACAAATAAATATGGTAAGGTGATAGTACTTCAAAGATATATTTTATAGAAGAAGGTTAGAAAAGGCCTCGGAGAATTTGACATTAAACCTGGAAACAGAAGGATGAAAAGCCATTTGAAAATATTTCAACGAGGCAGAGTCAAGACTAAGACAGCAGCCCTGAGGCAGGACATCAGTACCATGAGCTTAGGTGACACAATTCTTCTGCTGAGCAGCTTTTATAGAGCTCCCATTTCCTCAAGAGGATATGTAATTATTATCGTAATTTTTAAAGCCAATTTTAGTATTTTTTAAGATTGAAATCTAAAGTCAGGGTAACATATTTGAATTTTTTTTTCCAGTCGTTTTGTTGTTTTCTTCAGGCATCCTGCCTATACATTGGTTCTCCATTGCTTTTGTCCCATATCCACATCCATAATTTTCTTTTTTTATCAAACTTTCCAATTTATTGCTTTATGATTTTTTTTTTCAAGTCTGTCCTCTACATTATGGATTTTTTTTTTCTTTAGTTCTCTCTTTTCACTGCTTCCTATGCTATTTTAAGTCCTCAAAACGGGGCATAGTTCCCTTAATTTCTTGCCTGCCTTTTGCCAGTTCTCTTTTCATTTTTGGTTGGTTTTTGTTTTGTTTTTTATTTTTTGCTTTTTGTTTTTGTTCTATCATCTCATCTTTCATTGCTTGTGTTAAACAGTTCGGGATTTCTATAATTTCCTTTTTTTTTTGAGCCTAACTCAGGGCTCAAATTCACACCCTGAGCCAAGAATCAGTCACTTAGCAGACCAAGCCACCTGAGTGCCCTTCTAATTTCCTTTAGAGACCCAAGCAGTTATTTTCTTTTTTATGTTTAACTTCTTTCAGCTTTATTGAGGTACAATTGACAAATGAAAATTATACATATTTAAGTTATACCACTCAGTGTTTTGATTACATATTCATTGTAAAATAATCACCACACTGAAGCTAATTAACAAAGCTATCGGGGCACCTGGGTGGCTCAGTGGGTTAAGCTGCTGCCTTTGGCTCAGGTCATGATCTCACGGTCCTGGAATCGAGTCCCGCATCGGGCGCTCTGCTCAGCGGGGAGCCTGCTTCCCTCTCTCTCTCTCTGCCTGCCTCTCTGCCTACTTGTGATCTGTCTCTGTCAAATAAATAAATAAAATCTTTGAAAAAAAAACACCAAAAAAACAAAAAGACAAAGCTATCACCTTATATAGTTACCACTTGCCTTCCACTTATGTGTGGTGAGAACTCAAGGTCTATTCTTTCCACCAGTTTCAAATGAGCAACATTGTTAACTATAGTCACATGAATAGAATTTAGATTTCCCAGAACTTAATCTTCTTGCCTAACTGAAACCCTGCACTCTTCAATCACTAAATCTCCATTTCCCCCTCCCCTAGCTCTTGACACCCAACATTCTACTCTGCTTCTATGAGCTCAATTATCTTATATTTTGCATATAAGTAAAATCATGCAGCATTTGTCTTTCTGTGTCTGGCTTATTTCACATGATGTAATGTCTACTAAGTTTATTCCTACTGTCACAAATGGCAGGATTTCCCTTCTTTTTAGAAGACAAATATATGTATATATCTCACATTTCTTCATCCACTATCCATCAGTGGTCAGGTGGTTTCCAAGTCTTGACTGGTGTGAATAATTCAACAAAGAACATGGGAGTGTAGTTAACTCTTTGAGATACGGATTTTGTTTCCTTTGGATATACCCAGAAGTAGGCTCTCTGGATCATATAGTAGTTCTCTTTTTATTTTTTAAAGCACATTATAATAGTCCATAGTGGCTGTACTAATCTACATTCCCAAGAACAGTGTACCATGGTTCCATTTTCTCCACATCCTTTCCCACATGTTATTTTTTTTTTGTCTTTTTGGTAATAGCCATCCTGATAGGTATAACGTGGTATCTCACTGTGGTTTTGATTTGCGTTTCCCTGATGATGACTGATGAGCCTGTTTTCATGTTTCTGTTGGCCATTTTTGTGCCTCCTTTGGAGAAATGTCTATTCAGGTCCTTTGCCCATTTTTTTTTTTTTAATCTTTTTTTTCCTGCTGTTGAGTTGTATGAGTTCCTTATATATTTTGGCTATTAATGCCCTCTCAGATATATGATTTGCAAATATTCTCTCCCACTCTATAGGTAGTCTTTTCATTCTACTGACTGTTAACCTTCACTGTGCAGAAGTTGCTTGCTTGCTTGTTACTGTGTTTTGTTTTGTTTTTAGTCTGGTGCAATCTCACTTGTCTGTTTTTGCTTTTGTCTCCTGGGCTTTTGGTTTCAAATCCAAAACAAATCATTGCAAGACTGATAACAAGGAACCTACCCCTATGTTTTCTTCTAGTAGCTTTACAGTTTCAAGTCTTATGTTTAATTTTTTTAATTTCATTTTGAGTTTATTTTTGTTTATGATAAGAGATAAGGGTCCAATTTCATTCCTGTGTATATGGATAAACACTTTTCCCATTCTGTTCATTGAAGAAACTCTTTTCCCCATTGTGTGTTCTTGGCACCTTGTTGAAGATCAGTTGACCATACATGCATGGTTTCTTATGCAGCTTTCTATTCTATTCCATTGTCCATGTCTATTTTCATGCTTATACCATACTTCATAATACTCTTGTGTTTTGATTACCATTCCTTTGTAATAGATTTTGAAATCAGGAAGTGTAATGCAAGAGTTTTGTTCTTTCTTAAGATTGCTTTAGTTATTCTTTTGTGGATCCATATAAACTTTAAGATTTTTATTGTTTTCTGTAAGGAGTACCACTGAGATTTTGATAGGGACTACACTAATCTGTATATCAGTTTGGGTAGTATAGACATCTTAATTTTAACTCTTCCAGTTCATGGACACAAAATGCTTCTGTTGTTTTGTCTGTGTCTCTATTAATTTTATTTATCAATATTTTATAGTTTCTAGTGTACAAATCTTTTACCTCTTTGGTTAAGTTAGTTTCCAAGTATTTTACTTTTCCTATGCTCTTATAAATGGAATTTGTTTCTTAATCTCTTTTTTATTTTTTTAAAAGGTTTTATTTATTTATTTGACAGAGAGAGAGAGATCACAAGTAGGCCGAGAGGGGGAAGCAGGCTCCTTGCTGAGCAGAGAGCCCGACATGGGGCTTGATCCCAGGACTCTGAGATCCCAGGACTCTGACTCATTGGTCATGAGACCAATCCGAAGGCAGAGGCTTAACCCACTGAGCCACCCAGGCGCCCCTTAATCTCTTTTTTAGATAGTTTGATGTTCCTGTATAGAAACACTATTGACTTTTGTCTGCTGGTTTTGTATCCTGTAACTTCACTGAATTCACTTATTAGTTCTAACAACTTTTTGATGTCTTGGTTCTCCATATATATGATCATGTCATTTGCAAACAGAGATCATTTTACTCTTCTTTTCTAATTTGGGTGATTTTTTTTCTCTTTTCTTACCTAGTTACTCTGGCTAGGATTTCTGGTACTATGTTGAAAAGAAGTGGCAAGAGTAGACATCCCTTCTTGTACTAGATCTTAGAGGAAAGACTTACAGTTTTTTCTACATTGGTTATGACATTAGCTGTGGGCTTTCCATATTGGCTTTTATTGTATAAGTTCCTCCTATGCCTATTTTATTGAGAGTTTTCACCATAAAAGATGTTGAATTTCGTCGAATGATTTTTCTGCATATATTGAGATGATCATGTCATTTTTACCTTTCATTATCATCATATGGTGGGTCAGATTGATTTGTGTATGTGGAGGCATTCTTGCATCCCAGGGATAAATCCCACTTAGTCATAGTATATAACCCTTTCAGTGTCCTGTTGAATTTGGTGTGTAGTATTTTACTGAGGACTTTTGCATCTATGTTTTTCAGAGATATTGGCCTATAGTTTTCTTATCTTGTGGTGTATTTGTCTGGCTTTGGTATCAGTGTGATATTGGCCTCATAATATGAGTTTAGAAGTGTCTTCCCTTCTTTGAATTTTTGCAAGAGTTCAGGAAAGATTGTTATTAATGCTTCTTAGAGTATTTGATAGAATTCACTTGTGAAGCCATCTACTACTGTGCTTTTGTTTCTTGGAAGTTTTTATGTACTGCTTTACCTCCTCATTTGTTATTTGCCTGTTCATGCTTTCTATTTCCTCTTGATCCAGTTTTGGTAGGATATATATTTCTAGGTATTTATCCATTTATTCTAGGTTATACAATTTGTTGGAATGTAATTGTTCATGATAGTCTCTTATGATCCTTTTTACATGTGAAGCATGTGTTATAATATCTCCTCTTTAATTCTGATTTTATTTATTTCAGTGTTCTCCCCTTTTTCTTCATCTATTAAAGCAATTGCCAGTTTTGGTGATTTTTTTCAGAAGTCAACTCTAAATTTTATTCTGTTTTGTTTTTTCTATTGTTTTTCTATTCTCTATTATTTCTGCTTTAATATTTCTTATTTCCTTCCTTCCACTAACATTGGACTTAGTTTGTTCTTTTTTTTTTTTTTTCTGATTCCTTGAAATGTAGTGTTATTTATGTGAGATATTTCTTTTTTTAATGTAGGCATTTATCACTATAAACTCTCTTCTTAGTACTGCTTTTACTGTATCCTATCCCATGTGTTTTGGTATGTTGTGTTTTCATTGGTCCTGAGATATATTTTAAATTGTCTTTTTGTTTATCTCTTTGACTCAACTCTCTTTTTTTTAATTTATAGTTTCTTTCTATTGTGCTCAGAAAAGGTATTTGGAATGTGTTCAGTTTTCTTGAATCAGTTAGGATTTGTTTTGTGACCTATCACACATTGTTTCCTGGGGAATCTTCTGTGTATGCTTGAGAAGAATGTGTATTCTTCTGTGGGGTGGAAATGATGTATGTGTTCATTAGGGTTGGTCAGTTGTTTCATTGATTGTCTGTGTGGATATTCTATCCATTATTAAAAGTGGAGTATTAAACTCTCCTACTGCTATTGTATTGCTGTTATTTTCTTCTTTCTGACTTGTCATTGTTTGCTTTATGTTTCAGGTGCTCTGATGTTCAGTGTGTATATTTTATGATTATTTATTCCTGTTGAATTGACACTTTTCTCATTATATATGACCTTCTTTGTAGCTAGAGACAGTTTTGGATTTAAAGTCTATTTTGCCTGATATAACTATAACCCGCTGCCTCTTTCTTTTGGTTATTATTTGCATGGAATATTTTTTTTTCACCTCTTCACTTTCATCCTATGTAAGTTTGTTTGTTTGTTTAGAGGGCTTGAGTCGGGGGAGGGACAGAGAGGGAAAGAGTGAGAGATAATGTTAAGCAAACTGCACATTCAACACAGAGCCCAAGGTGGAGCTTGATCCCAAGACCCTAAGATCATGACCCAAGCTGAAATCAAGAGTGCAATGCCCAACAGACTGGGCCCCCCATGTACCCCTAATCCTATGTGTGCTCTTAAATCTAAAGTGATTCACTTGTAAACAGCACGCGGCTGGATCTTGTCTTTTTTTTTTTTTAATCCATTAAGTGACTCTATACCTTTTGATTGGATAGTTTACTCCATTTACACTTGAAGTAATTATTTATAGATAAGGAATTACTACTGCCATTTTGTTAATTGTTTGTCTCTTGCAATTGTTGCTGTTTTCCTCTCTTGTTATCACCCTTTGTGATTTTATATGTATATATTTTTTCTTTTTCTGTAGTGATGTACTTTGATTATTTTTTCTTGATCGTTTGCGCATTATAGGTTTTTTTTTTCCTTTGTGGTTATCTTGAAGATTGTGTAAAGTATCTTGTAGCTATAACCACCTATTTTAAGTTGATAACAACTTAATTTCAATCACATCCCAAAACTACACTTTCATCCTCACCCCCCACATTGCTTGATCTAGAAAACTTCACTTCCTTTTTTTTTTAAAGTTTACTTCTTTTTGTATTGTGTATCAATTAAGACATTTTTTTCTTTTAGCTTTATATTAAGGTTAAAAAGTAACTTATATGCCACCATCACAATGTTACATTATCCTGTATTTGTCTGTATAGTTACCTTTACCAGGGAGATTTATGATTTCATATTTTTGTTTCAATTTGAAGAAATGCCTTGGGTGTTTCTTTTAAGAAAGGCCTAGTGATTATGAACTCCTTCAGTCTGTGTTTTTCTGGAAAGGCTTTATCTCTCATTCATTTTTAAAGAATATGTAGTAGTCCCTGTTGACAGTTTTGTTTTTCTGTACTTTGAATATATCCTCCAACGTTCTCCAGCCAAGTAGGTTTCTCCTGAGGAATCCACTGATTATGGGATTCCCTTATATTTGGCAGATCACTTTTACCTTGCCTTTCAAAATTCTCTCTTTGTCTTTAACTTCTGACAATTTAAGTATGCTGTGTCTCAGTGCAGACCTCTTTATACTCATCCCATTTAGAATCTTTTAGACTTCATGAATCAGGATATCCATTCTCTTCTGCAGATTTGGGAACTTTTCAGTTATTCTTTCTTTTAAAAGCTTTCTGCTGCTTTTCAGTTCTTTTCTCTTTCTGGTAACTTCATAATGTGTATTGGTTCATCTAAGGGTACCTCTTATATCCCTTAGCCTTTTTAAAATCTTTTATATATATTTTTTTTCTCCTCTAGAAATTTCAACTATCTTTGACTTTCTTGATTCTCTCTTCTGCTTGGTCAAGTCTGCTTTGATATTCCTCATTGCATTTTTCATTTCATTCATTGGATTCTTCAGCTCAGAGTTTCTGTTTGGCTCCTTTTTAAATGATCTCTCTTTGTTGAACTTCTCATTGTTTTCATGTATAGTTTTCCTGATCTCATTTATTTGCATATCTGTGTTTTCTCAACCCATGGGCTGCTTTTTTTTTTTTTAACTTAATTTTTTTAGAACAGTTTTAATTTCACAACAAAATTAGAAGAAGTTAGAGGAGTTCCCATATAACCCTTGTCCCATATATGCATAGCATCCCCCATTATAAAAATCACTCATCAGAATGGTCCATTTGGTACCAAAGATGAACCTACATTGATGTACTATAATCACTCAGTGTCCATAGTTTACCTTAAGTTTCATGTTTGGTGTTTACATTCATTCCAAGGATTTGGCTAAATATTTAATGGCATATAAACATCCATACAGAGTATTTTCATTTCCCTAAACATCCTCTGTGCTCTATCTATTCACCTTCCTCCTCTCCTCACTTGTAACCCCTGGCAACCACTGATTTTTTTATTGTCTCCATAGTTTTTCCATTTCCAGAATGTTATATATAGTTTCCCAGTGTAGTTATACATCACAACTTCTTAGGTTGGCATCTCTCACTTAGTCATATACATTTAAGTTTCCTCCATGTTTCTCCATGGCTTAATAGTTCACTCCTTTTTAGTGCTGAATAATATTTCATTGTCTGGATGTACAGCCATGTGTATATCCATTCACTTATTGAAGGACATCTGTGTTGTTTTCAGGTCTTGGCAATTATAAATAAATCTGCCATAAACATCTCTGTGTGGGCTTTTGTGTAGACGTACATTTTCAACTTATTTGGGTAAATATACTGAGGACCACAAGGGCTGGATCATATAATAAGAGTATGTTTAGTTTTACAAGAAACCATCAAACTTTATCTTCCAAAGTGGCAGGGCCATTTTGTATTCCCACCACCAGTGTAAGAAAGTTCCTATTGTTCCTCATTCTCACTAGTATTTGGTATTGTCAGTATTCCAAATTCGGCCATTCTAATCAGTGTGTAGTAGTATTTCATTGCCTGTTAATTTGTTTTCCAGATGACATATGATGTGAAACGCCTTTTTTTTTTTTTAAAGATTTTATTTATTTATTTGACAGACAGAGATCACAAGTAGGCAGAGAGGCAGGCAGAGAGAGAGGAAAGGAAGCAGGCTCCCTGCTGAGCAGAGAGCCCAATGCGGGACTCGATCCCAGGACCCTGAGATCATGACCTGAGCCGAAGGCAGAGGCTTAACCCACTGAGCCACCCAGGCGCCCTGAAACGCCTTTTTATATGCTTATTTGTCGTCTGTATCTCTTCTTTGGTGAAGTGTCTGCTAAGGTCCTTGGCTCATTTTTTAAATTGGGTTGTTTTTTTAATTGTTGAACTTTGAGTTATTTGTTATTTTAAGTAACCTTTATCAGATGTGTCTTTTGCAAATATATCCTCCCAGTTTGTTTGTCTTCTCATTCTCTGGAGCTGAACTTTTTAAAAAGCAATTATTTTAAATTTTTTGTCAGATTATTTATAGATTCCATTCCTTTGGTATCAAACTCAAAAACTTTTTTGTTCCTTTAGTGGTGTCATGTTTCTATGATTTTTTATGTTCATGTAGTCTTGCATTGATGTCTGCACATTTGAAGGAGTCACCTCTTAGTCTAAACAGATTGGCTTTGGTGGGGAAGGACATTTACCTATGAATTGTTACAATGGTACAAGCTGAGTAGTGTTCATGGAAGTGTAAGGTCTCATACTGGTTCTGGGAGCCCCGGGCGGCACCAGTTTCAGGGTTGTGCAGTGGTGCTAGTTCCTGTGGCACAGGGCCACCAAGTCAAGAGTGCATGCAGAAGTCTGGAAGGTAAGCACAGAGAGACTTTTTTTTATTGTGATAAAAAACAAAACACAGAATACAAAATTTACCTTCTTAACCATTTTTAAGCGTACATTTTTTTATTCCATTTGCATGGAGTTTTAGTTTGCAATGTTAAAAAGTTCTAGAGATCTTTGTGACTTTTAATGTTAATATGTTTAAAAGCTTGATATGATAACTCCTAAGGCTATTTTTGTATGGAAACGAATTTCCTGGGCTGAGATCAGGGCAGGAGCATAGAAGCAAATACTGTGGTTCTTCATCTTCTCTTAAAGCGTGGGACATTCCTATGCATTAAAGTTGCCGCAAAGCCCTTCCCAGTCTCTAGCCCACAGTTCTTTGTATATCAGGTTAGGGCTGGGAGTGAAGACATTTAGACCTGAAACCAAATACTGACACTACAGTATGTGATGTGAGCAAAACACACTTTTTCTCTGAGATGTGCCACCCGTTAATGGTTTTTTTCTGGTTTATGGCCTGACCACAATTTATCATTATTTTTTTGTGTCGTCTTGGCTTTTTCATTTGCTTCAAGCAGTCTCTCCCCAGGAGGCTTGCAAACTCTGGCCTCTCTTCCTATATGTTCCACTTCAGAGCAGAGCAGAGAGTAGGCCTTCTATAAAGATGTGCTGTTGATCTATGTATCTCATGGTATCCAAGATGGTAGCCACTGTCCAAATGTGGCTTTTCAAACTGAAATATAAATTCATTAAAATTTAATTGAATAAAACATGGAGTTCCTCAGTCACACCCACCACATTTCAGTATCTCAACAGTTACATGTGATCAGTAGCTACCATATTGGATAGTGTTGATATAGTATTACTTCCATCATCTCAGAAAGTTCCCTTGGACAACTGATATCTGCCTAGAGGTATTCTGGGGCTTTGTTATGAATTAGCCATTTTCCTGCCCTGAAAGTATCACGAGGACACAAACCCCGGCTCCCCCTCTTTCACCTGGGAACAACTGAGAATCTCTGTTGATTCTCCCATTTATAGGATATACTTCGGGGTATGAAGAGTCTTTGAGGATCGATGGAATTGTTTGGCTGACTGTGACCGTAATTTCCAGGATGCCTACATCTGTCAAAATCATTAAATTATACATTTCAAATGGACACAGTTTATCATTTGTAAATCATACTTCAAAAAATTGATTAAAAAATAAGGAAATACTCCTCCTCATCTAAAAGTACATAATTTTTTAAATTTAAAACTCAGCACTGACTTAAAGCAAGCTATTTTCACTGGAACTAAGACAGAAAGTTCCTAATTATGTTTCATGGCTAATAGCAGTTAGGAAGCCCTGGAAAGAGGAAGAGAGGATTTTCTCTATTCCCTAATTGAGTTGGAAAGAAGGAAGCAGTAATACCAGCCCTTCATTGACCTATCAGACATTTGCCAAGCCCATTTTCCAGGCCAGAATGGTGCTGGGCTTTTAGGAGCCTAGAAGGGAGTAAGGCCAAGGCTGTACTCTAGGGGCTTCCCAGTCCAGTGAGAGAGCAGAGTTGATGCCAAGTCCTGGGGAGGGTGTACTGATGCTGCCTTGATGGAGAAACTACAGGCTAATGTTTAGAAAGTTTCATGGAGGAGAGAGAATACAGGTTGAGATTTGAGCTATTATTCAAAAGGCAGAGTGGAGGCAAAAGAATTGTGGCCAAGACAGTTAACAGTACTAAGAGATAGAAAAAGGATAATAACCAGGATTATTAATGAAATCTGGTGTTTGTGTGTGTTAAGTGGGTATATGTATATGTGTGTCAGGTGTGTATGTGTGTGTGCGAGAGAGAGAGTAGAGGATAACAAGAAAATAATGTTACCTGGGAATAATAAAACATTCCATAAGGGGAGCTTCATTTGGCCTTCAAGTTATAGAAATCCCTCGACCAGAAAATAACTGATGTTTTCAGGAAGAAACATCACTAACTACTATAATGTCCCACACTTGTGAGGCATTTACCGCCTGTGGTAAGTGCCAGGTAAACTGCAGTTTTTAATCCTCACAAAAGCCGTACCAGGCAAACATCATTATCTTGTTCTGTGACTAAATAACTTGGGGTTCCAGAGGAGGATCCCATAGCCTGAGGCCCCACTTCTAGGAAGTAGCCTTTCAAGTGCTTTTTGATGCTGTGCTCCTGATCCTCAGCCACTTCTCAACTTCATCCCAGAGCTTAGATTTTAGCTCCATTCTTCAGTAAAAAGGACCCAGGGTAGCTCCCAGTCCATGCCCTCCAAGAACCTTCCTTCTCACCTGTCAAAATTTTCAGCGGTTCCCGATGGTTATTGGGTATAAAATTCATCTGGGAGCTCAATAAGTGACAATCCCCGGGCCCTTCCTCAGCAACTCTAACTTGGAGGGTACAGTCACGGCCTGAGAACCAACATATTAGCAAGAGACCTGGGTGATTCTGCTGAGCTGGTCTTCGATCGGCCTTTGGAGAACCCCAGCCTAGAGTTGCTACTGCATCTGGTGCTAATCTGACCTTTATCCAGAGGCTGTATGGAAAGATAGCTGGCTGCAGTTTATATACTATATCCTGGGGTCACAATTTAGGAAGCAGAGATAGCAGAGTGGAGGCCACTCCAGTCATCCCGTTGAGGCAGGATGAGGCACCAGTTGGAGCAGTGGATGTGGTTGGATTGGTTAGTTACATGATGTGGACATGTAGCTAATGGAGTGGAGCAGCACTGAAGCAAAGGCTGATTCCAGGGTTTAACCTGATCATTGTGTTGGAGATGGTGGCATTTACTGGGATGGGATGCTCCTGGATGAAGTAGTTAGGTAATGAGGCTGAATAAAATGTTGGGCTTAGGATGTGTTGAGAGAATGTGGGGAGGTCAGAAGAAGCCTGAGTTTAGTGAAGATAGTTAGGGGGTAGGAAACAATTGAGAAGCTGGATAGCAGCTTGTGGGTGGAGACTGGGCTGAGAAGAAGTGGCAAATAGCCCAAAGAGTGGATGGGACCATATGATGAGATGCTGTGATGGTTGATGGAGATTTAAAGTTGTTGTTGAAAAGGGAAAAGAACATAGACTAGGAGTCTTGGGTGGCATCTTGGCTCTTTCTTCACCAACTCTGTGACCTTGAGCAGGTTACTTGGGGGCTCTGAATTCAGGGTTTTCCAACTATAGAAGTGAGCTGAGCCTGTGCTGTGGTTCCAGCAGGGCTGTTGTGAGAATCCAAAACTTACATAAAAGTATCTCAGTGTGTTGCCATGAGCAGGATTTTCTCTGTATGTACCCCTCACCATCTTTGCTATTAATCCCAGGGTTACCTCTAGGTGCAGAGTCCTGAAATCCTCTGGCAGTGTGAATGGCTTTATCTCTGGGGAGGCAATGGGAACAATGCAAGATGCTTGGGCTTCAAATCCAGTGTGCTGCCTTCAGAGCTCAGCTGTATCTGAGTAAACTTATGTTACCTCTCCAGAGCTCTGGGTCTTCATCCACAGAATGGGAAGATGCATGCCAACCTGATCTTAGTGTGAGATCTCTTGGATGCAAGAAGCAGAAACCCACTTGAGCTCAATCAAGTAAAGAAAAATGTGTTAAAAGGAACAGATATATCTCACAGAATCTACTAGAAAGGAAGCACCTTGTGGGCAGCTACTGCTGTATACCTGACCTTAGAATAGAACTTGGCACATGATACACCTGATTAATATTGCTTAAGTAAATCTGTCCAAGGGAAAGTGGGTTTTCAAGAGGGCTGGGCGATGACAGCCAGGAATTGGCCAAGAACCCTGGTATTCAGCTCCACTTCTCTCTCAATCTCGCTCTCCAATTCCCCCTTCTTTTCCTCCTCCCTCCCTTGCTCCCCTCTTCTCTCCTCACCTCTGCAAGTCTGTTTCGTGCCCCTCTCTCTGCAAGCAGGCTTCCTAGAGATCCCGTCTGCAAGTCTCAGCTTAGATCTGCATGGCCCTGGCCTGCTTCTCACTGGTCTATGTCTCTGTTGAGGAGGGTCATCAAGAAGACATGACCACTGGTTGCCCCATGAACTGGACTTAGATGACCAGAGTCCCCTCTTCCCTTCTCCTGTCTTTGGAATGTGGGTTCCACTTGCCTTTCCCATTCCCAGAGGCTGCACCAAGGACATAGCCTTGTGGTGTTAAGAACATCTACACAGTCTACATGACTAAGCCCAGTTAAGGCTTCTCTACACACTTTTAAATGTGGCGGGCAGGTGTGAGGATCCATTCGTCTTTCTTCTACCCAAGATAAGCCTATATTATAAGCAGAAAGAGTTAGGGGTCTCCAGAAAAAGAATGATGAGACTTAGCTCTCATGACACAGAAGTCATTTTAGGCCCCCAGCTACTTTCCTGTGATCTATGCCCTATCAGCTCTACTTGGCCTAAGCATGCTTCTTATAGAACTTCTTAGAGGAGGTCAGGATGTCAGCATTACAAAGAAATGCAAAAACCTCTGTAGTTAAGAATTTTAAAGCAACAAAGGGAATGTAAAAACTAACAGTCTCTACCAGGTCAGGAAATAGCCTAATTATCTCAGAGACAATAAATCAGTGGTAAAGTTCCCAGTGCTGGTACAAAAGTAAGCAAGACCCTGCATTCCTTAACAGAGATGATGATCCTAAGAGCCCATCCAGTTTATACCTGCTCTTGGAGCATGCCCAGTGCCCTTTACTCTTGTCAGAGAGTTACCTCTGCTTCACTATAAAATTAAAGTCTAGAAGGAACACAAGCTTCACTAACATAACATAGGGTGCATGTAAAGGCATGTTTTCTAAGTACTTGAGTGCAACCATATTCCTGCTTCTACGTGCGATGACACAGCTCCCCTTTCTGAATATTTAACCTAAATTGTAAATAAAAAGAACCCTCTCACCCCTGCCCACGGAGTCATGGCTTTGAAAGTTATTCCCTGTGATCTCTTTATTTGCTGCAAATAAAGTTTCCTTTGTGTGACAGCTCCACCTGAGGTGGTCTCTACCTGCAGCTCATCTAACAGACTCACGTTAGTTTGGTTACGCTATGTAAATTCCTTAACTTACTAAAACTCCCACCTACCAACCTGGAGGGGCCTGAGTCTTTCTTCAGTCACTCCCTGCCTTCTGTGTTTGGGGATCAGTTTTAGATTGTGCTTAGGAAGGTCCTGAGAAGGTTATGAACCAGCAGTTGGTGAGCCAGCGAGGAGACTAAAGAAATAGGCTTTGGGAATGAGGCGTCTGTGGAGGATAGCTCCAGTTGGCTGTTGACATCTAGTGGGGAGGGGTGGCCTATATGTTAGATGCTTATGGACCACTTCACGAGGATGGGATGCCCCCAAATGCCAGTTAGCCTAACGTTTTTGCTGGAGAAAATGTGCACAGCGCACCATGTCAGAGTGGAGAGATACTGTTTGCAGCAGGGGGCTGGCCTCTGCTGGGGGCAGTTCAGCTGGCCTCCAACACTGGACTGCAGGCTGACACTTGGTCAGGAAGTTAGAAGATGAGCTAAGATTAGAGGAGGAGTCCTCTAATCTTACAGGTGTCCACTAGTCTGCTAGGTTGAGGTGACAGACAAGGTGAGAGAGCAGATAATAAGGGGGAGGACTTAGTGCGCTGTTTTGCAAAGATGCCTTGGATTATGTTCTGGGCCTTTATGACACAGCCTTTTTAGAACACCAAGAGATGGAATCTCTGAGAAAGTGATGAAGGTAAAGAGGAGGATGTTACGGTAATTGATGAGGAAACAGAGGAAATGCCCCCTGTCTTCTGACCCCTAATACAAAGGAAAAATTTAAATAGCAATTACCCAGAACTCCTAGGAAAGATTTGCACTCTTTCTCTGCCCCTTGAAGTTGTAAATCTTATCATGTCTTTGAAATGTAAACATACCAGAAGATAGTCAAAACACTGCCCACAAACTAAAAATAAGGAGGGGGGTGGCCTTTTTAAAATATAGTCTGCTATAGAAGTTCCCTTGTCAATTGCATTATACTGAACTCTCATCAGATCCTTAACAATGGCCATTTTTTTAAAAGATTTTATTTATTTATTTGACAGAGAGATCACAAGTACACACAGAGACAGGCTGAGAGAGAGGGGGAAGCAGGCTCCCCGCCGAGCAGCAAGCCTGATGCGGGGCTCGATCCCAGAACCCTGAGTTCATGACCAAGGCAGAGGCTTTAACCCACTGAGCCACCCAGGTGCCCCCCCATGGCCATTTTTTAAGTCTATTGTCATTTGCAGACAGTTAACTTTTTACTCTGATGCTTTGGCAAAAAAGTGTTTCTGCAAAAGTACTTTATCTTCAAGGACATTTATGGGAAGGACTGACAAGTACAGGTTTCTAATAACTAAGATCAATTTGCCTTCATGTGGGAGGGACAATGATGGTCCTTTCAAGGGCTCCCCCAAGGCTATTTGCATAACACCACAATATGTCTTGGGGTAGTAGCTTGGGACCTGTCCCTGTTCTCCTTCCCCATATCAGTGAAATGGATCCATTACATTGATATATATTGTTAACATATAAATATTTGCCTCTGCTGCAAGATACCCTGCAGGCTTTACTGGAGCATCCGTGAGGCGGTGGATGGACAGTGAACCCACAAACAATTCAAAGTCTAGGCTCTGCCATAAGGTTTTTTGTAGTCATCTGGTTGGGTAAGACCTATACTGTCCCATTAGCTATTATTGATAAGGTGTAAGTTTATCCAGCCCCTAGGAATGTGAAAGAAGTGCAAGCCTTGTAAAGATTTTGAGGTTTTGGAGGACTTTTATTCCATACCTGACACAATGCTTCTGTCCCTTATGCTGCCTGGGAAAGAAGAGGCATGAATGAGACTGGGGTTCGGAGCAGCAAGCCGCCTTTGAGAAGGCAATACTACCAGTGAAGCAGATTGAAGCTCTGGGCATTTCCCAAGCAGGGTTGCCATTTGAATTAGTTGTATCTGTGACTCTAGAAGGAATGGGTTGGGCACAGTGCCTGTAGGGTTTGTGGTTCCCACCTCTGGAAGGGGGCAGAAACCCCAGATACCTCCATAAAGCAACAGCATCTAGCTCTGTACACAGTGCTTCTCCAGGGAGAGCCTCTCACACAGCAGTCAGTGCAGCAGATAGCTGACTGAGCTCAGAGGGCTGTGGCTGTGATTACTCCTGAGTACTGGTCATTAACCCCTTTGTGCTGACAGTGGGCTATTTGAAAGGGATTAACACTGTGACTCAGACAATGGGAAGTCAAAGAGTGGATGATTATAAATTATGGGGTCAAGATACGTAGAAAGACATTTGGGTCTGCCTGCAACAGCCTGAGGCAGACCTCACTGCTTTTTATGTCCTAGTTCATAAGACACTGAGACCCCCTGGCAATCAGAAAGCTGATGTCCAGCTTGTGTAGCCCTAGCTACTGACCCTTCAATAGATACAGCAGATTGTATGCATAGAAAGGTGGTCACTGCAGTGCCCAAATAGAAAGGCATATTGCCAAGAATGTCAGATTTCCCTTTAAAGTACAATGACCTGGTTAATGCAACAATAGCATGTCTTGTACATTTAAAGCAACACCCAAGGCAGTTGCCAAAGACATCCACGGGAGTTCCCAACAGATGAGGAACTGGCAGATTGATTATGTTGGCCCCTTCCCTCTGAGTGAAGTTTCAAAATATGTTTTGGTTTGTGTGGACACTATACCTGGCCTAACCCAAGCGTTATCTTGCCTCTGGGCAAACCAGGTTGCCACCATTAGGGGACTGGAAAAATTGAGTACCATATACAGACACCCGTGCTGAACAGATAGTGATCAGGGATCACATTTCAAAAGTCATAACATGCGAAACTGGGCAGAAGAACATGACTTTTTTAAATGGCTGTTCCATCTCCTCTATAAATCGTAAGCAGCGGGTTTTGGTAGGAAAAAATGGACTATTAAGGCTGCAAATTAAATTGCTAACAGGTAAAGCCATCTTGGTTAGGAGAACAAAAACACTTTCCGAGGTTTTAATACATTTGAATGTGATCGATTAGTCAGACATGTTGCCGCATGTGCCAAACTGGGGACCCCCACTGAGGCACCCAGTAACATAAAGGTATGGAATTGTGGGAAACAGATATTGCCCTTACTCTCATTATAGGTCAACATGCTACACAGTTGAGAACACCAGGCCCCACTGCACTTGGGAAAGGAGTGATCTATTGGAATTTACAATGGGACATCCTGCTGAGGTAGATGAATTACTTCACACTCCTAGATGAAGGGGAACTACTCAGTCTCCACTGGGATCCCATTGTACTGCCGCAAGCTGGACCTGTTAAAAGCACTTACCTGCAATGGAGCACATACCACTGAAGGAAGAGAGTAGGTGGGATTCCCGGTCTGGGATATCCTGCCCCAGTCCCATCCTCCCATAGCTTGAGAGTGCTGCCTTCCTCTTGAATATGCATGGTATGTACTACCAGGTCAAGTTCTTAAAGCTTCATTCCTAAAGGAGACATTCTTTTTCACTAGTATGATCATGTGGATGTGATCTTCGTTCACTCTGTTGGCTTGGAGTACATTATAGCACACATAGAAGCCCTTACTAGATTCATCCAGCAAGCCTTAAATGATAGCCAACAGAGCCTGTTCTTACTGAATATAGAAGTGCCTCTGATGTGAAAAGCTGTCTTCCAAAAGAGGACGATGGCCATAGACATTGTTACTCCTTGCAAGGAGTGACATTACCCAAAGAGAATGTATGACTTCATACCTGATTAGCCTACTAATGTATCATCTTTATTAAATCATATATGGACACGAGTAAGTGTCCTGAGTGACTAAACCCCCAGTTTAGGGGACTTAATAAATCAATGGTTTGGATCATGGAGCTATTAGTGGAAAGATTTGTCACTGATTTGGGGAATCATTGTTTTAATCTGTGTTTTCTCATGTGCCTGTATTGTTGCTATGAAACCTACTTCCAATGCATCCATATAGTTGCCTAAGGAGCCACCTCTGTGCCAGTGAAAACCCCTGCTGAATGCTCAAGGCCCATTGTGGGAGAGGGACACATGAAATTGTAAGATCTGGTGATGTTGGGGAAGGTTGTGGAGAAGACATAACTACCAGTTGACTCGTGAGCTGGATGTGAATGACGAGAGTCTCCTTCCCCCTCCCCACCATCCTTGCAGTGTGGGTTTACTTGCCTTTCACACTCCCAGAGACTGCTCCAGGGATAGAACCTTAAGATAGTAATGTGGTATTGAGAACACCTACATAGTATATGTGACCAAACCCAGGTAAGTCTTCTATATAAATGTTTGCTGCTGCCCAAGATAAAACTCATGTGCAAGTTCCTCTGCTATTTAAAACTGCTGTGTACTGATCTGGAGAGGCCTGCCTCTTTCTTCAGTGTCTCCCTGCCCTCCAGGTTTGGGGGCTGGTTTTAGATTATACCTGGGAAACTCCCCAGGAGGTTACAAACCAGCAATCTTGGTGCCCAGTTCCACATCCCTCAGAAAGAAAATCTAAATGAATGACAGCCTGATGTTGTGTTTCTCTTTCTCAGACTGATTTCTTTCACTAAGTAATATGAACTTAAGTTTCCTCCATGTCTTTTCATGACTTGATAACTTATTCATCCATTCACCTATGGAAGGACATCTTGATTGTTTCCAACTGTTAGCAGTTATGAATAAAACTTCTATGAACACCTACGTGTGAGGTTTGTATGGACATAAGTTTTTAACTCCTTTGGATAAATACCAAGAAGTGAAATTGCTGAATCACATGGTAAGAGGATGTTTAGTTTTGTAAGAAACCAAATAATCTTCCAAAATGGCTATACCATTTTGCATTCCCATTAGCAAATGGGAATTTGCTCCACATTCTTGCCAGAATTTGGTGTCCGTGTTCCAGATTTTAGCCCTTCTAATAGCTATGTAACAGTATTTCATTATTGTGTTAAGCCGGATTTTTTTTTTTAAGAGTTTATTTATTTATTTGACAGAAAGAGAGCACAAGCAGGGGAGTGGCAAAGGGAAAGGGAGAAGCAGGCTCCTGGCTGAGCAAGGAAACTGATGCAGGGTTCCTTCCCAGGACCCTGAGATCATGACCTGAGGTGAAGGCAGCGCTTAATGGACTGAGCCATCCAGGCACCCCAACTTGGCATTTTCTTAATGATGTATGATGCCAAGCATCTTTTCTATGCTTTTTTGCCATATGTACATCTTCTTTGATGAGTTATTTGGCTCCCTTTTAAGTTGGTCTCTTTGTTTTCTTATTGTTGAATTTTAAGAATTTTTTGCATATTTTAGAAATCAGGCCTCTACTGGATACGTCTTTTGCAAATATTGTCTCCCAGTCTGTGGCTTGTCTTCTAATTCTCTTCATATTGCATTTTCAGAGCAGGAGTTTTTAATTTCAGTGAACTCCAGCTTACTAATTAATTCTTTTATGGATTATGATTTTGGTATTATATCTAAAAAAGCATCACTATACCCAAGGTCATCTAGATTTTCTCCTGTTACAGGAGTTTTATAGTTTTGCACTTTACATTTAGATCAATGCTACATTTTTTGTTAATATTTGTTAATTTTTGTTAAATTTTGTTAAATTTATGTAAGCTCTATATGTGTAGATACATTTTTGGTCCCCCTGTAGATGTCTGGTTGTTCTAGACATATTTATTTCTAGGCTTTCTTTTCTGTTTCATTAATTTAGTTGTCTATTTTGTGTGTGTGTGTGTGTGTGTGTGTGTGTGTGTGTGTGTGTACCAAACTGTCTTGATTAGTGTAGCTTTATAATAAGTCTTGAGTCAGAAAATGTCAATCCTCCAACTTTGTCCTTCAATTACTGTGTTAGTTATTCGAGTCTTTTGCGTTCTCTATGTAAATTTTAGAATCACTTTGCCAGTATCCATAAAATACCTTCCTGAGATTTTGATTAGGATTACACTGAGTGTATAGATCGAGTTGGGAAGAACTATTATCTTGACAATATTGAGTCACCCTATCCATGAACATGAGACATCTCTCTAGTAATTTAATTACTTGATTTTTTTCATCAACATTTTGTAGTTTCCCTCCTATGGATGTTGTACATATTTTGTTAGATTTGTACCTAGATTTGTATTTCATTTGGGGGGGGGTGCACGTAAAAATGGTATTATGTTTTTAATTTGAATTCACACTTTTTCATGTTGGCATATAGAAAAGCAGTTGACTTTGGCATTTAAGCCTTGTATCCTGCTACATTACTGTAATGGCTTATTAGTTCTAGGAGTTTTGTTGTCAGTTCTTTCAGATTTTCTACAGAGATGATCATCTGTGAACAAAGAAGGCTTTATCACTTCCTTCCAAAACTTGTTTTCTTTGTTTGTCTTCTTTCCTTTACATTAACGAGGACTAGTGGTGGGAGGGAATATCCTTGCCTTGTAGATGATGCTAATGGGAAAGCTTTATTTATTTATTTATATTTTTTTAATTGTAATTTTTATTTTTATTTATGTCTACTTTTTTTTTGTTTGTTTTTATTTTGTTTTGTTTTCCCCTTAGTGAGTCTGGCAAAGGGTTTGTAAATTTTATTGATCTTTTCAAAGCACTTTTTGATTTTGTTGATTTTCTCTTTTTTTAATAATTTTTTAAAATTTTTTATAAGCATATAATGTATTATTAGCCCCAGGGGTACAGGTCTGTGAATCATCAGACTTACACATTTCACATCACTCACCATAGCACATACCCTCC
Source organism: Enhydra lutris kenyoni (assembly GCF_002288905.1). NCBI lineage: Eukaryota > Metazoa > Chordata > Mammalia > Carnivora > Mustelidae > Enhydra > Enhydra lutris. The sequence goes on from NW_019154188.1 coordinate 779,067, forward strand.
CAATGTCCATAACCCTACCACCCTCTCCCTAACCCCTCCCCCAGGCAACCCTCAGTTTGTTTTGTGAGATTAAGAGTCTCTTATGGTTGGTCTCCCTCCCGATCCCATCTTGTTTCATTTATTCTTTTTCTACCCCCC